>NW_016811040.1:186721-218149 GCF_001698545.2 Rhinopithecus bieti | reverse complement strand
CACAATACTGCTTTCATCTTAAATCTAGAATAAGCTCGTTTTTAATACCAACGCCTTATCAATGATTCAAATCTTTCTTTTCACGTTTACTTTTGATGTAGCCCTATCTTGTTGAGTATAGCTTTTTTTTAAAAAAAAAATTTTTTTTCTGGGCATAGTAGCACATGCCTGTAGTCCTAGCTACTCTGGAGCTTGAGGCAGGAGAACTGCTTGAACCCAGGAGGCAAAGGTTGCAGTGAGCCAAGATTGCACCACTGCACTCCACCCCACACAACAGAGCAAGACTCTGTCAAAAAAAAAAAAAAGTTTGTATATTTAAGGTATATAACATGATGTTAAAAGATACAATACGGTTACTACAGTGAAACAAATCAACATACCCATCACCTAACACTTTTACCCATTTTCCTCCCCACCCCCATGGCAAGACAGCTATAATCTACTTATTTAGAAAAAAATCCTGAAGACACTATTATTAACTATTGTCCTTATGTTGTACATGAGACCTTTCTACTTGTTACTTTATATCCTTTGACCTACATATTTCCAGTTCCTTCCCAACACTACCACCCTGGTAATTCCTGTTTTATTTGCTATCTCTATGCAGTTGATCTTTAAAAAGAAAGATTCCACATGTAAGTGACATGCAATAGTTTTCTGTGTCTGGCTTATTTCACTCATGTTTCAGTAAATGGCAGGATCTCCTTTTTAAAGGCTGAATAATATTATGCTGTGTGTGTGTGTTTATATATGTATCCATGTATACACCGCAGTTTATCTATTTGTCCACTGATGGACACCTAGGTTTTCTTCATATTTTAGCTACTGTGAAGAATGCTGTAATGAATACGAGAGTGCAGGTATCTATATGAGGTGGTATTTCATTTCCTTTGGGTATATATCCAGCAGAGGGAATGGAATGCTGGGTCATATGAAAATTCCATTTTTTATTTCTTTAGGAACCTCCATACCGTTTTCCTTCAGGGCTGCACCAATCTACGTTTCCACTAACAGTATACTACAATTCCCTTTTCTCCACAAACTTGCCAACACTTATCTCGTCTCTTTGATAACAGCTATCCTAATAGGCGTGAGATGATATCTCATAGTGGTTTTGATTTGTATTTCCCTCATGATTAGTGATGTTGAACACCTTTTCATACACTTGTTGGTCATTTTAATGTCATCTTTGGATAAATGTCTATTCAGGTCCAGGCTGGGCATGGTGTCTGTAATCTCAGCACTTTGAGGCTGAGGCAGGTGGATCACTTGAGGTCAGGAGTTTGAAACCAGACTGGTCAACATGGTGAAATCCTATCTTTATCAAAAATACAAAAAACTAGCCGGGCGTGGTGGTGGGTGCCTGTAGTACCAGCTACTCAGGAGGCTGAGGCAGGAGCATCACTTGAACCCAGGAGATGGAGGTTGCAGTGAGCAGAGATCACATCATTGTACTCCAGCCGGGGCAACAGAGCCATACTCCATCTCGAAAAAAGAAAAAAAGGTCTATTCAGGTCCAGTGGATTATATGTTTTCTTGCTACTGAATTGTACGAGTTTTTTAAAAATAAATTTTGGGTATTAACCCCTTATCAGATACATGGCTTGTAAACATTTTTTTCCCAGTCTGTATGCTGCCCTTTACCATTCTGTTGTTTCTTTTGCTGTGGAGAAGTTTTGCAGTTTGATGTAGTTGCATTTATTTACTTTTGCTTTTGTAGCCTGAGCTTTTGGTGTGATGTCCAAGAAATCACTGCCAAGGCCAATGTCAAAGAGCTTTTACCCATGTTTTCTTCAAGGAGTTTTATGGACTCCCTCAGGTATTACGTTTAGGTCTTTTATCTATTTTTAGTTGATTTTCATGTATGGTGTGAGATAAAGATCCAATTTCATTCTTATTTATTATTTTTATTTTTATTTTTTTAAAGAGAGAGGGTCTGGCTCTGTTACCCAGGTTGGAATGCAGTGTGATCATAGCTCACTGTAACCTCTAACTCCTGGGCTCAAGTGATCCTCCTGCCTCAGCCACCCAAGCAGCTTAGGCTACAGGCATGAGCCTCTGTGCCTGGCTCAATTTCGTTCTCTTACATTTGGAAATCCAGTTTCCTCGGAATCATTTATTTGAAGAGACTAGCCTCTCCCTATTGTGTCTTCTTGGTACCCTTGTTGAAAATTAGTTGCCCATGTATGTTTGGATTTATATCTGACATCTTTCTTCTGTACTGATGGTCTATGTGTCTTGTTTTTGTGCCAGTACTGTAATGTTTTGATTACTATAGCTTTGAAATAAAATTTAAAATTAGGAAGTGTGATGTCTCTTTCCCCGCCAACCCCACCTCAGGATTGCTCTGGCTATTTAGGGTCTTTGGTAAGTTTTAGGATTGTTTTTTGTATTTATGTGAAGAATGCCCTTGGGATTTTGATAGTGACTCTGTTGAATCTGTATATTGCTTTGGGTAGTACGGACATTTTAACAATATTAATTCTTCCAATCCATGAGCATGAAATATCTTTCCATTTGTGTCTTCTTCAATTTCATCAATGTTTTATCATTTTCTAGTGTACAGGTCTTTTATCTCCTTGGTTAAATTTATTCCTAAGTATTTTAATTTTTTTAATGTTATCATAAATGGCGATTGTTTTGATTTCTTTTCTTGGCTAGGTTGTTATTTGTGTACAGAAATGCCATGGATTTTTCTATCTAGATTTTAAATTATATATCCTGTAACTTTACTGAATTTACTTATTAGATGGATACGGCTTTTGAAAAAGCCTCCTCATGTCTACAAAAATGCAAAGAACTATTGCCAATAATGGAAAAAATGACTATAAAGGGAACAGAGGCATTTAGAAAATGAAACCATTTCCTTCAGCAACAAATGTCCAATTTTGGGTGGTTAATGTACAACCTACTTTAAGAGCGATGTCAGTTTATTAACATAAATGGTAGGTTAAATATCATTGACCAAAACAAAGGCCCTATAGTTATAGCTACCAGGATACTGAAGTATTAACTTAAAAAAGAGATTAAAAGCAGTAACACTGATCTTCAATGGAATGCCGCTTCACCATATGCTCACAAGTTATGCTTCTTTGAAATTATCTTTTTTAAAAGATCATAAAGTTTATAATGTAATATCAATGATTCTTAATATAGCATTTTGTTTTACTAAAGTGTAACCAAAGGTTTCTATCATACTATAAAAGGGAAATATACAGCACTTTGGGCTATACTAACAATGAAAATCTGTCAAGTAATTTATTACTTTTATCTTTATGTAAGTAGGCTAACTTTATCATTAACACAAAAGAGAAAATTTCCCTCTCATTTTCTCCTATAATCACCCTCAACTTTTATCTATAAAACTCCAGGGTGGATATAATTAAGGAGATTAAAAATCAGTAAGAAAGTATTTATCAAAACTTAGAAAGTAAAATACTTTTTTCTCAATATAAAAAAAGTATATAGAAAATACTAATAATACATTTTGCAAAATTAATTTCTGCTATACACATGTTGGAAGTTATTAGACTGGCTTGAAAACAGCACGGAATAAAGACAATTTTAGTTAATCTAGAGGTATTTTTCTGAATGAGTTAGGGCAATAGCTGCCTGTTCAAAGCCTTGAATGGTAGTTGAATAGCATTTCAGAATGTACTTGCATTCATGTGGCAATAACTGATGGAGAACTGAGGTCAGCTAACAGAAATGCCACAAAACTTACATTCTTGGAAGTTCCAAAGTACAATTTGTAAAGAAGCTGATTGTACAAAGACAATCAACTGTAGAGTGGGAATGCACAAACAAATGTACACCTCCTTTGTGCTAACTCCTATTTATTTCTTGGAATTATAGAAATGTTAAAACTCAAAACCTCTCCTTGGTGACTGTCCTTGTTTATGCTTTCTTTACCTTCTACCTAGATGAAAAGCAACCTATTAGTTCAGTTAAACAGGTGCTTATCATGAAATCCAGGTCTACTCAACACCCTCACAGTCCCCTGGGAATTGGTACATGATGCAGAATATTTTTATTGACATTCTGACTGAAACTTTATTTTTTAGAGAAGGGTTTCTCTCTGTCGCCTAGGTTGGAGAGCAGTGTCCTGATCTTGGCCCAGTGCAACCTCGAACTCCTGGGCTCCAGTGATCTTTCTACTTTGGCCTCTCGAGTAGCTAGGATTACAGGTGGGTGCCACCAAGCCTGGCTGCTGACTAAAACTTAAATACACCTGTATTAGTCTGCCTGGGTAGCCATACAACAAACCATAAACTGGGTAGCCTAAAAAGCAGAAATTTATTTCTCTCAGTTCTGGAGGCTGGGAACTCCAAGATCATGGTGCTGGCTGACGTGGTTTCTGATGAGGACTCTTGGTGGTTTACAGATGGCTGCCTTCTGGATGTGTCCTCACATGGCAGAAGGACAGAATTCTCTGGTGTCTCTCCTTAAAAGGACATGAATCCCATTGGATCAGGGTTCCACCCTTATGACCTAGTTTAACTTCAATCACCTCTTTATAGGCCCTATCTCCAAATATAGTCACATTAGGAGTTAGGGCTTCGACATATTAATTTTGGGGGGAACACAGTTCAGTCCATAGCACACCCTTATACGAGGCTCTACCTGAGCCTGGGACCAGCTACAGCAAACCATGCTTTACATCCCTATCATCATCTCCCACAATGCAAGGCCCTCTAGTCAAATCATCCTTTTTACTCTCTCATCCCCACATTTCTTTGTCCTCTACTCCAGGATAATCCTCTTCCAGCTGCCCCCATTCTTTCTAACTACACCTTCTCCAAGCTCCAGTGAGGCAACATACTATTTCTGTGATTCTCTTACTTCCCACTCACTCTTCTTTAGATTATAAATGGCTAGATGTGTAAGTCCTACAGTAACAGTAATGATAGTAGCCCCAAGTTACTAGCAAGTTTGAATAGTATAGCTGCTTGCACGTTTCTATTAATATAGAGCCAACATAAGCTTCTCTCCAGTTTAATATTGTGGTTTTAGCTAAGCAAAAGACATGCTGGTCAATTCTTAAAGCATTCACATTTCATGAAGTTAAGAACTAAATCAATTTGAGAATACTAATAAAAAATTATCATAATGCTTTAGTTATTAACTTAAAAGGTTGCCCTTTTATCAACAAAATGTTTTAGTCTTTTCATTTTATTTATTTTCAGCTGGTTACGAATTCTCTTTTCTTGCCTTTTAAGTCCCTACTAATATTTTATGGAATGTTGAACACTGTGAATTTTATGTTGTTGAATGTTGGAATTTGTTGTATTCCCATAAAGAATGCTGCACCTTATTCTAAAGGATGTTGCATTTTATTCTATTTATTCTATTTTATTCTATTTATTATATTCTATAGTGAAGTTATTTAGGAACAGTATGATACTTTCAAAACTTGCTTTTAAACTGTTACAGCAGATCCAATGTAGTCTTTAGAGTAATTTATCCCTACTAATAGAGCAGGATCTTTTGATAATTACATGCAAACTTAACCAAAGACTCAAGGGGATCTCTCTTCAGATTTCTAGGGCATTCTCTCTGTACAATCCCTCATCTCTGGGATTCTGCCTCACAAATGCTACCCATCTTGATCTTCCCAAACTCCTGTCTCCGTCTCCTCAACTCAGTGACACTGCTGGCCTCTCTCTTGGATTTCTTTCTCCTTGTAGAGTATCCTGGAAACTGCCTCTAGGCAGTAAGCTGGGGACAATTGTAGGACTTACTTCATCTGTTTTTCCTCTCAGGGAATGTCTAGTTTTCTAACTAGAAAGGTAGTTTAAGGTAGGAGTGTAAATCTGGCTCCTGTTATTTTTTCATGGCCAGAAGCAGAAGTGAAAAAGTTGAGTTTCACTCCCATCTTTACTAGACATAGTCTTTGACTTCCAGGAGTTTTGGATAACATAAAGTCTTTGACCTCAGGAGTTTTGTTATCTAATATAATATCCTGACATATTTTAAGTTGTCTCTTATGCCTGAGATTTATACAGGGTAAAAGCAAAGGAACAGTGTGGATGGCAGTCAAGGTTAAAAGAGGCCTGGGCTTGAAATAAGGCAATTTCACGGGGAGCCCTTTGGCCACGTGGGGTTGCATAGGGGAATACAGTTTGTACATTATAGGTGCTGGGAATAAAGAGGCAGGCTTATAATTCATTTTATAGAAGACAGAGGATATTCCTAAATAGTTATCTAGATTATAAAAATAGGAGTCTAAAGCAAATTAAAATCATTAAATCACGTTTGAGTTATAATTCATTCTTCCTACTAGTTTTCCTTATAGAAAGTAAATTCCATGACATTTGAAACTCCAAACTTAGAAAAATATAAAGAAGTCATCTAAAGATTTTATGCAGATAATGAAATTGCTTTTTTTTTTTTTTTTTTTTTTTTTTTTTGAGATTGAGTCTCTCTCTGTCACCCAGGCTGGAGTGCAATGGCGCTATCTTGGCTCACTGTAGCCTGCGCCTCCTGGGTTCAAGCAATTCTCTTGCCTCAGCCTCCTGAGTAGCTGGGATTACCAGGTACCTCCCACCACGCCCAGATAGTTTGTGTATTTTTAGTAGACACAGGGTTTCATCATGTTGGCCAGGCTGGTCTTGAACTCCTGACCTAAGGTGCTCTACCCACTTCAGCTTCCCAAAGTGCTGGGATTACAGGTGTGAGCCACCGCACCTGGTCGAAATTGCTTTTTTAGACATCTCAAAGGGGAGGTCATCACACCTAACACAGCTAATATGGACTTTCAGTTCAATAACATTCCACATAATGATACTCATAGCCTTCAAAGGGTTTACAGAGGTCCACACACACCATTTTTTCCTCACAATAATGCTGCAAGATAGGGTCAGAAGTACAATCTTTAATTCACAAATGAGGGCACCGATTTATCCAAGGTCACTAGCTAGTTAGTGAGAGAGCTGGGTCAAGGCTCCAGCTTTCTTGACAGCTTCAAAACTCAGTATAATTTAGGTCCTTTGACTTAATTTTCTTTAACATGGCAAGGTATAACCTTGCATTGTTCTCATGATCTGACACTGATAAGTCTAACAAGAGGCATCATAAGGTTTGCTGAAAAAATGCAAGCAAGGGCATGTCTCTATGACTTAACAGAAGTCAGGCATAAATGCAGTAGAGATCAGGGCAACAGCTTAGAGCAAAAAAATAAAAAACCATCTCATGCTATGGAGCAACTCCAGTGTTTTCATTTAAAACCTTGCCATCCATTACAAAGGACAAAGAAAGAAGTTTAGAACATCAAAATAAGATTATTATGCTATGTGCATGATACTGCTTTGGCAGTGCTGCTTACAAAGCATAGGACTTTAATATATTTTCCAAAGTAGGTTAAAAAAAGAAACAGTTTAGCTGGAGAAAGAGGCCACGTTATTAAGAAGGTAGGTACTGGCTGAGACTGGCAAGAACTACAACATTACTCATGGTGTTCAGCCACATTTTCAGAGTTGCTACTATATACCTCTTTTGAGAGCTGATGGGGCCATGCTTGCTCTGGCACACCAGAAGAACAGGAGCCACCAACTTGGCACATGAAGTGAAATGGGATATTCCAAAGTTATATACTAGGCTAACAAGACACTACAGGCTAAGTCATATGGTTATAGAGATAATAACAAATAAAGTTACTTTAAAAAAAAAATAAAAAAGATAACTTGGAAGTCCTTCTGTTTGTTTTTAAATATTTTACTGAGTGCAAGCAAGGTTAAATGAAGTTAAGAAGGAGAGCAGCAGGTGAACAATATAAGGATAAGAAAAGAGAAGCGAAGCAGCAGCAGAAAAATCAGGAGGCTGGAAATGCAGAGAGAAGAGACCAGCTAATGGGAAAAGGGATGAGAGAGAAGGAATAACCAAGAACACATCACGAAGTTCTGTCTTAAAGAAGTAAGTAAGGCCTGGTCCACTTCAGTTTGACATTGGCTCCATCTTAGTGACTCCCATAGAGGGTTAGGCTTCCAGCTTGAAGGTGGAGTCAAATCAAAGCCTGAGGTGAAGGTGGGGTTTGTGCATGTGTATGTATGGGAAATGGAAAACATGTACGGTAAATTGTTTTTATATTACAAACACCAGAAAGTAAAGCAAAATGCAACAGAGTCCCTGGGCTAATAGGAACAAGACAAAGAAGAGTAAGAAAAAATGTGTAGGAGGAGTAAGAAAAATAATGAAACAGCTTTATATGATGTTCTAGTTGTGAAAGATGATGTAGGTTATACTATTTCTGTGACCTCTGATGTGGTTCATTTTCTTCCTCTCAGTTGCTTTTTCTATTAGGATTCCTGAAAGAGGCAGTCTTTACAAGGCAGTCATGAGCAAGCTGATGTGAGAACATACGTGTATAAAAGCCAGTAGTTCACACTGATTTGGCTATTTCTCTGCAGGCAGGCAGGGGAGAGCCTAATGCTAACCTTAAGAGTATCGCTCTTCCCTCCAGTCTTCCCTGGGGTATTCATACCAGGTCCCTGAGGACATTAGTTACTTCAAAGTACGGAATAGCTTCCTTAATGAATCCTCTGGGCATAAAGGTCTTTTAAAAGTCAATGTGACCACCTCACTGGGGCCTCCTCAGGGCTGGGTGGGTAGTATCAGTGGTCTCAGAAGGTAGTACATTCTGAAAGATGACCTGAAAAGAGAATGTGATAGCCACATGGGGATCTGTACTGAGATAGAAAAGAATGTCTCCTATTTAGGAAGAGAAGTATCAGCTTTGAGAGCCTGCTGAGTGCAGGGTGAGCAACCAACATCCTCGAGGGTGTTGTATGCTGTTATCAAATTTTAAAATATATTTGTTTAATTTACACAAAGTAAAATCCATGTTGCATTTTTTATAAATCAGGTATAGGTGTTTCTGACAATAAATTTCATTAGAATGATTCCATTTACCAATAACAAGCTTACTGTATTAACAAGACGACCACATTATAAATGTAGACTGAATGGGGAAATAAATCTAAACAGCAAAACAAATTAACAAAGAAATAACACTTAAGAATTTCAAAAGTAGCAACTAGTGAAGAACTAAGAGAAATATACAGACCATAGTCAGCTACTTAATAATTTCATCATTTCTGGGTATTTTAAATGGTGGAAAAGACACACCTGTGGCAAATCCCTGCCTGGGAGTAACACCTGAAACCTTTCTGTTGGTGTGGAGACCAAGAACTTACTAAACAGCTGGACAACAGACACAGGAAAAACGTCTTATTGTTGGAACACAATTGCTTAGCAAAGCCTGACACAGTTATGTCTCTCTTGAGAGAAGCCGTAAATAAACCCAAATAGTGAGCAGGGTAGTTACAAAATGTGCTCCTTGAGCCTACCATAAGCAAAAAAACTTAATCTCTTATTTATAGAGCTCACTTTGCCAAACAAGAGTCAAACAATTTGCAATAAAATATGTATACTCAATAAAGTAACTATAACAGAAACAGAATAATCCAAGTCATCAAAAAGCATGGATAAAACTATAGGAAAAAAGCATGTATAACTGTCATATATACTAATACATAATTCTCTCCCTGTCATTACAGAAAAGTTCTTTTTACTCTAGAGTGGAGAGCATTAATCATCTATTTTCACCACTATAATCTTTGTTATCTTTTCATTATCTTCATTAAAAAATTAATTAAAATCTAAATGTTCTTGCCGGGCACGGTGGCTCACACCTGTAATCCCAGCACTTTGGGAGGGTGAGGCGGGTGGATCATCTGAGGTCAGGAGTTTGAGACCAGCCTGGAGTTCGAGACCAACATGGAGAAACCCCGTCTCTACTAAAAATACAAAATTAGCCAGCGTGGTGGTGCATGCCTGTAATCCCAGATACTCATGAGGCTGAGGCAAGAGAATTGCTTGAATCTGGGAGGCGGAGGTTGTGGTGAGCCGAGATCACACCACTGCACTGCAGCCTGGGCAGCAATAGTGAAACTCCGTCTCAAAAAAGAAAAGAAAAAAAAAATAATAATAATCTAAATGTTCTTGACTTCAGAAATTCCTCAAGTAAGGGAAACAAAGAAACTCTGAATCATTCCTTGGGCAAACAGTTCTGAGTAGAAGACATGTGAGTAAAGAATGATGTTTAACAGAAATATTTATTTCTCTAAACAAGAACAACAACAACAAAAATAGGTCACTGGTAATTTTTAAGGAAAACTCCAAAATGGAAGTCTTCTAAAACATAAACTGAAGAGAATTTTCATAAGATGCAGCAGCTTTTCAATCAGATCAAGTTCTTTGAAAAATTTTTAAAAACATTCAATTAATTTTATTTCAATAGTGTTAGGGATACAAGTGGTTTCTGGTTACATGGATAAATTGTATAGTGGTAAAGTCTGAGATTTTAGTATACCTACACATGAGTAGTGCACACTGTACCCAGTATAGAGTTTTTATCCCTCACCAAATGCCCCATCTCCCCTCTTCAGAGTCTCCAATTATCTATATCAGTTTGTATGTCTTTGTGTGCCCACAGCTTAGCTTTATAAGTGAGAACTTACGGTATTTGGTTTTCAATTCCTGAGTTACTTCACTTAGAATAAAGGATTCCAGCTCCATCCAAGTTGCTGTAAAAGGTGTTGGTTGATGGGCACTTAGATTGGCTCCATATCTTTGTAACTGTCAATTGTGCATGATAAACATATATGTGCAGGTGTCTTTTTGATATAAATGACTTATTTTCTTTTGGGTAGATACCCAGTAGTAGGATTGCTGGATTGAATGGTAGATCTACTTGTAGTTCTTTGAGAAATCTCCATACTCCATACAGGTTGTACTAATTTACATTCCCACCAGCAGTATACAAGCATTCCCTTCCCACCACATCCACACCGACATCTATTGTTTTTAACTTTTAAGTAATGGCTATTCTGGCAGGGCAGAGGTGAATTTCATCGTAGTCTGAATTTGCATTTCCCCGGTTATTAGTAATGTTGAGCAGTTTTACATGTTTCTTGGCCATTTGTATATCTTCTTTGGAGAGATGTCTATCCATGTCATTTGTCCACTTTTTGATGGGACTGTTTTTTTCTTGCTGATTTGAGATTCTGGATATCAGTCCTTGTAGATTCTGGATATCAGTCCTCTGTCAGATGCAAAGTATGCAAATATTTCTTCCCATTCTATGGGTTATCTATTTACTCTGATGATTATTTCTTTCACTGTGCAGAAGATTTTTAGTTTAATTGGGTCCCATTTATTTTGTTTTGCTGTATTTGCTTTTGGGGTCTTAGTCATAAATTCTTTGCTTAGACCAATGTTCAAAAGAGTTTTCCTAGGTTTTCTTCCAGAATTTTATGGTTTAGTCTTCAATTTAAGTCTTTAATCCATCTTAAGTTAATTTTCGTATATGGTAAGAGATAGGAATCAAGCTTCATTCTTCTACATGTGGCTTACCAATTATCCCAGCACCAACTGTTCAATAGTGTCCTTTCCCCACTTTATGTTTTTGTTTGCTTTGCCAAAGATCAGTTGGCTGAGTTGGCTGTATTTGGCTTTATTTCTGGGTTCACTATTCTACTCCATTGGTTTATGTATCTACTTTTATATCAGTACCATGCTGTTGGTTACCACAGACTTGTAGTATGATTTGAAATCAAGTAACATAATGCCTCTAGCTTTGTTCTTTTTGCTTAGGATTGCTTTGGATATTCGGGCTTTTTTGTTCCATATGAATTTTAGGACTGTCTTCTCTAATTCTGTGAAAAAGGATTTTGATGTTTTGATAGGAATTGCACGGAATCTGTACATTGCTTTGGGCAGTCTGGTCATTTTCACAATATTGACTCTTCCAATCCATAAGCATGAGATGTATTTCCATTTGTTTGTCATCTATTTTTTTTTTTCAGCAGTGTTTTTTAGTACTCCTCATAGACATCCTTCACCTACTTGTTTAACTATATTCCCAGGTATTTTATTTTATTTTTGCAGCTATTGTAAAAGGAAATAAGTTCATGATTTGATTCTCAGCTTGGCTGTTGTTGATATACAGCAATGCTACTGATTTGTGTACATTCATTTTGTAACCTGAGACTTTACTGAATTCATTTATCAAATCTAGGAGTATTCTGGAGGAGTCCTTAGGGTTTTCCAGGTATACGATCATCTTATTGGCAAACAGAGATAATTTGACTTCCTCTTTTCCAGTTTGGATGCTCTTTATTTCCTTCTCTTGTATGGTTGTTCTGGCTAGGACTTGTGGTACTATGTTGAATAGAAGTGGTAAAAGTTTTGTTTTGTTTTGTTTTGTAGCGACAGTGTCTCACTTTGTTGCCTAGGCTAGTCTTGAACTCCTGGCTTCAAGTGATCCTCCTGCCTTGGCCTCCCAAAAGTGCTGGGAATATAGGCATGAGACACTCAGCCAAGATCAACTTCTAAACCAACCAATTAGAGGTTTTTACTGCAGGGAGAGCAATGGACTTTATAAAAGAAAATTTGTATCAACAGCTAATCCATGTCTACATTTATATTAATTAAGAGACAATAAAATATGCATAGGGAAATGCTAAGCAAAGGTAGATAAAAGCCAAGGCTAGAAGTTGAGGTCAATGTGTCTAAATTTACACTAAGATTATAATCAGACAAACTTCACTGACAGATATACTTTGCTGGGTCCCATCAAATTTGAGTTCCCAGAGCAAAGAGCCTCAGATAAAAATTAAATACTTATCTTAAAAGGATGATTGATTTTAAAAAATAAGCAGGCATTATTTGTATGAGAAAAAATAATAAAGATATATCTATTTTGAAAAAAAGAAAAAGCTGATACAGAAAATACATTTTATCAAGGAATGAATCTAAAACTTTTTTTTTTCACCTTAAAACACTCTCTCTCCACCATGAATACTATGAAGATACACATGGCCTGAGTTCCCCAAATGCAACTCACACATGTATCTAAATCAAAGGCTTCTTTGCCTAGTTACAATACTGCAACTTTAAATCATTTCTCCAGCAAATCAAACAAGCAAACAAAATCTCCCCAAACAGTAATTTTCACTTACAAACTTTTACCAAATTGGATGTGGACTATTAACTTTTTGAACTCATATATGATTAATCCCAACTCTAAGCTAACCACATTATTTTGATTGTGAATCTATGGAAAAGATGCATTACCTGGAGGTATAGAACCATTTTTAGTAAGGCTGAAGTTAAAATATACCATCCCCAGTAGGCTATTACCAAGATTATAAAACACACATCACTCAGATAAATGTACCCTCCTATGATGACCAGGGCTGGCTGGCACTCTAATATGCCTTTGCCCCAGTGATGCAGGGTTATTCATGCATTGTTAGCTGAGCTCTTTTCTAGAGTTTTTCTTATAAAAATATAATGCTGGCATCCAATGTTAGATAAACTATGAAGGCATCTTCTCTAGGCCTGCACTCTTCCTAGTTGCCCTTATGTATTTAAATTAGACTGTGTATGAGCATTTTTTCCATCACAGGAGCCAGTCTGGACAAGAAAGTCACTGGAGTACACATGTTGTCACAATGTATGCAAGGAAGGTGGTTTACCTCACTGGTGTCAAAAGGTACTAAATACATCAGCCTGCCTATAAGACAGTCAGATAGGCATTTGTTGGTTGGCCTAGGCATTTGAATAGCACAAACAATATGTCTTATTTGGGAAAATGCTTTCAGAGGGAAGGCAGTGCTGAATTGGGGCGGTGGTGGGGAAGAACCATTGCATTTTCCAAAAATTCAACTCTATAAAAGCTTCATGTGGCAACAAGTTCCCCTGTAGCATACTCTTAAGCAGAAAGTTCTTCAAATACATGTAAAATATTCTGGTTTGTAATTTTTTTCCAGGCCAGACCTGTTCCAGAAAGAAATATGCTTGTAGTTTAGGCAAACTCTTGTACTGCTTATTGTGTGAATTCTTCACCAATATGACATGAAAAATTCAACACCCATAATAAACATTAAGCTCCAGGATCTATTAAAGAACAAATACGAAGAGAAGAAAAAGAGAGTAGTTATTACAGTTTTATAGGAATAATTAGTCTGACATTTTGGAAGTGCTTTCTTTTCTGAGGAAGAGGCACTGTGAGTGTTGTTACTGATAGCACCTTGCCCAGTCTAGATAACGAATGAAAAGCTGAGTCAGAAAATAAGGAAAACAAAGAGAACTGCTCATTTGTTATGGGATCTGACTCAGACACTGGTAGTGTTACATTAATTCTTCAAATTTTCATAATTACAACATTTTTCCCAAGATGCTGTACAATCTTAAATATCCACAGCAAAAAGAGAAAATGTTATTCAATCATCTGGATGTTTTGTCCACAGAAGTCAATTTCTGAATAATTAGAGTTGTTTTATTATGCTGTTTAGATTGGAATTTCCATAATAACACTAAGAATGCGTTATTTTAATTTCAAATATGTATTATTTAAGCATGCTGTTTAAATAATTTCTCTTAATTTCACGTTTAAAAATAATTTCTCTTCATTTCACATTTAAAAAGGCTGATTTCACATTTAAACTAGCTGGGCATGGTGGTATGTGCCTGTAGTCCCAGCTACTTGGGAGGCTGAGGCAGGAGGATCGCTTGAGCCCACTTGAGCCCAGGGGTTCGAGTGGGGGGCTGCAGTGAGTTCTGATCGTGCCATGCAGTCCAGCGTGGGTGACAGAATGAGGTTTCATCTCTCTCTCTCTTTTTTTTTTAAAGGCATCGGAGTGCCGGGCATGGTGGCTCACGCCTATAATCCCAGCACTTTGGGAGGCCAAGGCAAGCGGATTATGAGGTCAGGAGTTTGAGACCAGCCCAACCAACATGGTGAAATCCCATCTCTACTAAAAATCCAAAAATCAGCTGGGCATGGTGGCATGTGCCTGTAATCTCAGCTACTCAGGAGGCTAAGGCAGGAGAATCGCTTTAATCCAGGAGGTGGAAGCTGCAGTGAGCTGAAATTGTGTCATTGCACTCTGGCCTGGGAGACAGAGTGAGACTCTGTCTCAAAAAAAAAAAAAAAAAAAAGGCGTCAAACTTTATTCAGTGGTTTATCTTCCACAGGGCACATACTATATCTTTCAGTAACATATCCTTAAGGTGACCATTGCTAATTTAATATTAATAATAATTCTGATGCAGCAACCTGTTCTGACATTTACTAGGTCTTGTGTAAAAATGGTTGTCATGAAAATTAATGGTATAAAACAATATTATCTGAGAATATTTAGCTACTCGGGAGGCTGAAGCGGAGGGTTGCTTGAGTGCAGGAGTTCAAAGCTGCAGAGAGCTATGATGACGCCACTGCCCTCCAGTCTGGGAGACACAGCAAGACCTCATCTCTAAAAATAAATAAGTAAATAATAAACAAAAAATCCTAATTTCTAAACCTTACTAAATATAGGTGAGTTCTGAAGCTGGGTGAGGGATACATTGGGACTGATGATAACCATTTTCTCTATTTGTTGAGAATATGTGAAAAACCCACTTCGGCCTGTTCCTTGATAAAGTAGAGTCTTGAGGCCATCTAGTTCATACATTTTACCTAATATTTCCTATATGCACTTAAAATTATTACGTCTTCACTTAGTTAACATTTCCTACAATTCACTAAAAAAAATCAGTCTGATCTTTTCTCAAATATACTGAACTAGTAAGATTTTACTGTACCTGCTGTTACAGGACACACCAATCAGAAACCTGAAATGGATGCATGAACAACTCTGACAGTCAAAAAGAAACAGAAAAGGAATCACAGATTACCACTCTAAGGGATTCACCTTCCTACTTTAAAAATGCTGGCAGCACTTTATACATCAAGTTGACAGATATTCCCTAGGTTAGAAGAAAACAGAAGAAAAAGATATATGAAGATGATAAACACAACACTGTATTTTCTTATTTACCAAATGGAAGTAATTTCTCCAAAGGCCCTTTTTGTTAGAAAAGAGATAAGAGTTAAACTTTAAACTTTAATAAAGCACTTTTTTTTTTTTTTTGGACTGAGTCTCGCTCTGTTGCCCGGGCTGGAAGTTGCAGTGCCGGAATCTCAGCTCACTGCAAGCTCCACTCCTGCGGTTTACACCATTCTCCTGCCTCAGCCCTCCAGAGTAGCTGGGGATTACAGGGCCTCACCTTGCCGGCTACTTCTCTGTATTTTTTAGTGAGACAGGGTTTTACCGTGTTTAGCCAGGATGGTCTCGATCTCTGACTCGTGGATCCGCCCTGTCTCGCTCCCAAAGTGCTGGGATTACAGGGCTTAGCCACCGCACCGCCTAAAAGCATTTTTAAGGTATCCATATATCAGAAATATGAAAATTTAAATGAGTCTAGTTTAATCCATCTTAAAAGAATCAAACCTATCCAAGGAGTATATTTTAAGCTACGAAAGTAACAAAGTTTTAGCAGATCAGCATTTCTAGATCAGAATCTATCAAAAAAGAATAAACAGTTAATGCTTCTTTTCACCAAGGCAAACTGGATGTCTGAGGAGGATATCAAATTGTTGGTTATAAATAAAGACTTGCCCACACAAAGCAGAAATACCACGGGCTCTACAGGAAATCCTTGCTTTGTCATGAAGTCATCCCTCACCTGAAGCCACCAATTCTTTCTTGGTAACTCTTTGAGTCAAAGAGGATGAATCCTTTTGACTTTTTTCACAACTAGGCAATCCAAGATCTAAGCCTACAATGGGGTAATTTCAACTTTCCTTTCTCATTCAGTATTTCCTAGAAAATCATTCTTTGATAAAACTGCTACGAACAAATGGATCTTTTTGTTTGCATTATTATATACCAGTATCTCTTGTAAGACAAAGAAATGGTTTATTTTACAGAATTGACAAAATAGGGAAATAATCCTTTTAATATCATTTAAAATTTGCATTTACAAATATGTAGGGGTCAAGGTAAGCATCTCACAATTGCTATTTTCTGTTTTTTTAAAACCAAATTTATGATGGTACACAATCACTTCTGTGTATCTTCTTTAATTCACAAAACAGAAAAATTCTCTTTATAACGTATATTCCCTGATTTTATTCATCCATCTTAATGAGCCTTCGATTTTTCCAGAACATCAACAGTATGAATAGCATTATTTTCAAATGCATCTGAGTAAGCCTATGTGAAACTTAGGGGAGGGAAGGGAGCAGTGTCTCAGGATTCTACAGATAATACTCAGCCGGAACCCAAAGGCTTTAATAAATGTTTCAAACTTTGTTTACTCTCTTGCTATTAAAAATACCAGGTAGATTGATTAGTAGCACCCATCTAATGTTTACTTAAACAACAGGAGCGAAGTATGAACTCTATAACCACGGCTTTCCTTTTCTTTATATGAGGCGTCAGAGAAGTTAAATGACAATAACATAGAGTCTCTCCACATCCATATTTGGAAGTATTGATTAGAATGACTTTTAGAACTTAGCAGGAAATAATACAGAAGACAAGCCAGTTTTTCACAAGAAAACAGTCTGAAGTTAGCTATACATTGTGCCACGTATTTCTACTTAATATTTTCACTTTAAAACGTCATAGGCATCAGAAGAAATGTGGTATCTAGGTAGCCAACTGTAGTTATGGTTCTAGGAAAAAAATTCTTTTTTTTTGTAGTCCTGCTAAAATAGTTTGCTTTGAAAACAGATTTGCCATTTTACAGGTTTACCTGAATTTCAGTTAAAGAAACAGTTCTTTTCCAGTTCTCATGTACAGTAGAATGAGACATGTAGAAGCAAGGTTCATGCTATTGCGTAAGCACTAGACTCCTACTGAGGTGTTATATGTACCTTTCATCAGTCTAGCGGCTCCCAAACTTGGTATAAACAATCTACACAAATAAAAATGTGCTGAAATAATTAATATGACTTTATGGTTCCCACCCACCAGCAGTCACTATCAATTGTAAAATTTTAATATTTGCTAACACAATTTACTACCTAATCATAATGAGTCCAACGACAAGCAATAACAACAATCAAAGCTAAGGTATCAGAGATAATTTATGAATAAGAATTGTATTCACTGCTTAAAAAACGGGCCTTAAGTGATCTGAAACAAATAGCCCTGATGTTGGAGAACGAAGAAGGAAACATTCTCCCCTGATGCTGGAGAACGAAGAAGGAAACATTCTCCCCTGATGCTGGAGAACGAAGAAGGAAACATTCTCCCCTGATGCTGGAGAATGAAGAAGGAAACATTCTCCAAACTTTTATAGATCACTATAAAAGAGCCACTGGGAGCAAATTCCTCTTTTCTTTTGCTCAGTCCATTTGAGAAGAATAAAGCTCTTACCAGTGAAGCTGCAGCTGTGCTTACCGTCAGCTTAATCACTATACAAGGCTGAGGGTTAATTAGCTGCCATTCGTAGCTCTATTTGTTGTTCTAATACAGATCTGCACACACCTAAGACTGGAGTAACTGATACTTGATTTTTATTTGAAAGGTGATGTGGGGAGAGGGAGCGGTTCATCCATCGTGAGTGCTGATGTTTGTGGGTATGCGTAGAGAATTTTCATTTGACAGGACCTGTATAGTTCTGCCTGTTTGAAGACAGACAGACAAAGACTTCATGGTTGCTTACGAATGCAAGCCCCTGCTGGTCCAGGCTGCACCGCAAGGCAGCTTATGGTCGGAAGGCAGATGACAGGGCAATGAAATACACAAGCCAGGGTCAGAGCCCAGATGATTCCTTCCAAGAGCAAAAGAGAGCCAAATCACATACCGTTTACAGATTACCTTAAGTCCTCACTTAATGTGGCTGATGGGTTCTTGGAAACTGCAACTTCAAGCAAAATGACGTACTAGATGCCGCAGGAACCTAACTCTTATTTAGATCAATTAGCCTATGGTAAGTTGGTTCCATTATACATTACATTATTTCACTTAAAGTTGCAGTTTCTAAAAACCTACTGATGACATTAAACGAGGACTTATGTCACACTGTTAGTATGATTTTTAGCAACTAAAAAAATGATATGAAGAATTTCACACATATCCAAACATAGAATAGTATAATGAGCACCCATGTATTCATCACTCAAATTCAACAATTATAATGGTCAATCTCGGTATCTTCCACACTCCTCCCCACCTACAATCTTTCTGGATTATTTTGAACTAAATTCCATATATCAAAGAATTTTATTGGCAAATAGTCCAGTATAGATGTCTAAAAGGTAAGGACAGGTACAATTCCATTATCATGCTCAAAAATTTCTGGCAGTATTTTCTCAGTATGAAATGTTTCACTGTCAACTTTCTGACTGTCTCACAAGAGTCACACATATTTGGGGGAGATTTTTAAATGATACAATATCATAACTGAGTTTAGAACAAAACAAGCTCAAAAACACTTTAGAGAGTAACAGTAGCAGAGCAGACAAATAGAAATGAGATGAATACAATAACGCTAGATGATACACAGACTTACTTTTCAAGAAGGAAAAAAGGGTTAGAAATATTTCTAGCCATAACTCTGTAAATCAAGCATCAGGTAAAGGAAAACTGCTGATCTCCTAATTGTCAGGGTTCTCAGAATGATTAATTTTGTATGAGGTAAAATACCCATTTTTAAAATAGGTCTGAAGACCATAATATAAGCACATTTTAAATAACTGTTAAAGAAACAGGTTTCATGTAAAGAACATTACCAAATATCTAAGGGTTTTTTAAAAAAGCCCACAAAATAGCAAAAACAAACTTCAAAAGATGAAATCAAACAGAACTTAAATTTTATGTGTTAAATAATGACTTGAGAAGAAAGTACTTATAAATAAGAAAGCACAGAAATTTGATTCCCCAATAGTATTCTCAACTTTGGCAATTCACAAATTAAATCATGTTTAGTGAGCAAGACTAAACTCAGAAAAAGCCAAGTAACGTCTAGCAAAGAAGAATGCTCGGCTGGGCGGGCGGCTCATGTCTGTAATCCCAGCACTTTGGGAGGTTGAGGCGGGTGGATCACGAGGTCAGTAGATCGAGATCATCTTGGCTAACATGGTGAAACCTCATCTCTACTAAAAACACAAAAAATTAGCCAGGCGTGGTGGTGGGGGCCTGTAGACCCAGTTACTCAGGAGGTTGAGGCAGGAGAATGGCGTGAACCTGGGAGGGGAGGTTGCAGTGAGCTGAGATCATGCCATTGCACTCCAGCCTGGGCGACAGAGCAAGACTCCATCAAAAAAAAAAAAAAAAAAAAAAGAAAGAATGCTCTATCAGGCTCAGTAAACACCATCATGAAGTGGTGGCCTAATAACACCAGCAGTTAGATCTACCTAGACAACTGTATTGAAAACAGAACGATTATTGCTGGTGCACCCATCAACTGGCTGATAATGTTTGGACATTTGCCACCTGAGCGATAATCCTACTAAGTCAAGGTTCCGCTTTTTTCAGATTGTAAAATCCAACTGTCAATGTTGAGGTGACGGTGTTAGATACTATTCAATACTATCTTCCCAATTAAATTCAACTGAGTAGGTATCTATCAGTCATCTATTGTGGGCCCATTTGGTGTCCTAAATACTCTGGGAAATAATATCAACAACACATTACCATTTACAAACGGCTTTCACATACGCCATCTCATTTTAACCTCAGAGGAATCCAGTGATTTAGGTAGGGCTGGTACTAATTCCAATTTTATATCAAAAACTAAGCCTGTGGAAAGTTAAGTGACCATCCAATGTGATATGACTAATAAACAACGAAGCTGGTTTTCAAATCTACATCTGCTGTCTACAAATATCATGCTGATAAAGATGGGTAGTCATACCCTAAAGAATATTTGTGTTGGAATGGACCAAAAATTTTTTAAAGAGATAAGTGCAGATTACAAAACAGTATGAAAAGATTTTAAAAAAAGTTTATGTACGGATAAGAGTGAGAAAGTATTTTTTAAGTTGGTTAAATTTATATCATTATACAAGGCCAACTTCTGAGCGGACAGCATTTCTGGGTTAAAATAGCTCTACAGATTCAGTGTAGGAAAATCTTATTTATTCATATTCTATCAAACTTGTTTTTGTGATAATTTGAAGACAGATTTAAGATAAACTTCAATCTAACCTAATCTTACCTACCTCTGTAGGTAAAAAACCTACAGAGATTGAAAGTGTACCAGATAACAGTGTGAAATAAGTCCATTAAACAAAAGAATGGACATTTGACTACTTTAAAATAAACAACTCTATTTAAGATTCTAGAAGTGTCAACATTGATAAAAACGAGGTACCAATTAGGAAACTTTATTTTGTGTGTTAAAGTGTGACAAACTAAATGTCAGCATGTATTTTACAAATTCCTTTCTAGTCTCGTATCAGGCAGGCTGTCTCTGGTTTTATGGAACATTATTTTTAGGCTTGTTCTTACTATCAATAGCATTATTTTCAAAATTCCTTCCTTTTACTTATGTGATTCTGCTTTACTTAGGAGAGATTTTTAAGTTTTTGCAGAATGCATTTGTAGTTTTCTGAAACGCAGCAAGAAAAAAAAAACTAGTTCACTGAACAGAAGTCTGTCTGATTGCTGAGAGAAGGCTCTGGCGGAATGAATCTATTCCTTTAAGCAGGAGTATCGGTAGAGAGAACAGGCTGTCACATACAGGCTTATTCAGGGTAACAGACTCCATTTCAGCTGACTCGGAGGCAAAGCAGGCCAGGCTTCAAAATCACCTCAAAAAAAAAAAAAAAAAAGGCCTTCCTGCAACATTACCTCCAAATGAGGTTATACACAGTCACAGACAAATGGGATTAAAGTGGGAACAATAGGACTGAAAGAACAAAACCAACTTTAAATTAGTGTAACATTATTGGACTTCACTATCTGTAGTAAAGTATGAATTAATTCAAAAAATATTTTGTAATGATTCTGCACAATTTTATTTTCTGGGCAAGCTGGGTGCGGTGGCTCATGCCTGTAATCCCAGCACTTTGGGAGGCCAAGGCGGGCAGATCACAAGGTCAGGAGTTCGAGACCTGCCTGGCCAACACGGTGAAACCCCGTCTTTACTAAAAGTGCAAAAATTAGCTGGGCATGGCAGTGCACGGCTGTAATCCCAGCTACTTGGGGGGCTGAGACAGCAGAATCTCTTGAATCCAGGAGGCGAAGGTTGTGGTGAGCTGAGATCGTGCCACTGCACTACAGCCTAGGCGACACAGTGAGACTCCATTTCAAAAAAAAAAAAAAAAAAAAAAACTAATTTGCCACTTTAAAAAATAGTTTTATTGCTGAAAATAAAAAAATACAAAAGTAGAAAGACTGTTATTTCTTGATGTTTTATAAAACAGCCAGGATCCTAAGCAACCCCACTGACACTTGTCATTTCCATTTGTGTAAAATTTCATGTATCTAGTGAACAGAGTTTATTCTTGATTGTAGAAGAGGGAATCTCATGCAATATTTAAGCTATTAATTACTCAAAAAAATATTTCTCCCACTGAGAACATCAATGAAAACCCTAGAGCTATCTTTGGATTTTTGTATTTTCTAAAATAAACCCAATGTGTAAAGAAATGGCCCAGGAATTAAGAATTTTCAGTGTTAAGCATGCCAGCAAGCCATAAAGGCCTGGCTATAGATTTTTTGTTTTCTTGGGAGGTGTATTTCCTTGTTTACTTTTGGGGTATATCCTAGAACAGACCATTCAGGACCATTCTAATAGCTTGTCGGGATGCAGTTATTAGGATGCCAAAAAGGTCACATCTGCATAGTGCTGCTGGCTGTTATCAGATTTTAACAGCCCACATTCCTCAAATTAACATCTTCTAGTAGGCATCTAATTAAAATTAAGCTATTCAACTTGAATTTTATTATTATTTGGCAGGACAACTTAATTCATTCTTTAAATGCACTTTCCCATTTAAAATGATTTTCATTTTTTTTTTTTACCACACTGTGCCTTTTCCTTTTGGCAAATAATAGGTCTTAAAACACTAATGGGAAGACCCAACTTAAAAGAATATAGTTACATACTATGAAAATTTAACAATAATAATAGTAGTAGAAGCAGTGGTGGTGGTGGTAGTAGTAGTTGTAAACAAGTTATTAAGGTCTGACATTTACATCTTGAGAAGCTCCAATTCATACCAGATTTAAAGTCTCTTACCAGGGTTGCAATCTGTAAGAAGTGAGCAGATGGAGAGGAGAACTTTAGAAATAGTTAAAGCCGGACTCCAGTTGTCCTTTAAGATGTCCAGACAGATCACGCCTTGGCTGTTAATATTACAGTGATAGATTCTTGTTCGGAAGGTAACCTATAAGAAAATGTAAAGTTATATTCTGTTAGACAAAATATGTTTATCAACACTATCTACAGACAATTTTTGTCTGATAAAATTGTCTATTTTATCAGACAAAACAGTCCAGGCTATTGGTTTAAATACACTTGATTTTTTTCTTGGGCACATGAGATTAATCAACAAACAGAGATCATCATTTCAGAATTTGTCATTTTGGGCACAGAGGAGTAAACATCAACAAAACCATGACATTCTGCTTCTTATAGAGTCCTGTTATTTAATGAACGTTTTAGGGACTGAGTTTACTTTTGATATAATTACAGGAATGTTCATGAGGAGAAATTGACTCTGACTTCTAAAAAAATTTCAAAGAAAACCTTTGTTAGATTCCAGTTATTTTAAGGATTTTGTACATTTATAATAATATTCAAACACCAAAAAGCATGAGAGTACTAATACAAAGAAAATAAATATTATTCTATAACAGTTTTTAAAAAAAATTTTTTTGACAGAGTCTCAGGCTGGAGTGCAGTGCCCAGGCTGGAGTACAGTGGCGTGATCTTGGCTGACTACAACCTCCACCTCCCGGTTTCACGTGATTGTCCTGTCTCAGCCTCCTACGTAGCTGGGATTACAGGTGCCTGCCACCACGCCTGGCTAATTTTTGTATTTTTAGTAGAGACGGGGTTTTGCCATGTTGGCCAGGCTGGTCTCGAACTCCTGACCTCAAGTCATCCACCTGCCTTGGCCTCCCAAAGTGCTGGGATTACAGGTGTGAGCCAGCATGCCCAGCCTAGAGCACAGTTTTAAAACATAAACTAAGGCATCTACATAAATAACATGCCTAGTTCATAGAACTATATTAGTATAATTATAGTAGTTACACTTTACTATATTAGTTACAATTTACTATATTAGTTATATTACTATAGTAGTTACAGTTAGTTGTAATTTAGAAATCTTTTCCTTCTTAAATTTTATTTTTAAAATGTAATATTAATGCACAGTCTTTGCCGTGTGATAGCTAGATCACCACTGTATGTTGCTTATGTATAACTGTGAAACACAACATGTTTAAAACACTTCAACTGAAAAAAATTAAGTGCAAATCAGTTTTATAACTACTATAACTGTTTAAAAGTGTTATGTAAGCAGCAATAAGATGTGAATAGTATTTATTATTATGTTCATAAATGTGCTTAAATTTTAAGTTGAAAAATACAAAAATCTCAGTGTTCTAAAGACAGTCTTTTGGTACTACATCTTAAATGCCTAGAAATGTTGAAGAAATTATAATGAACATTCTTTAAAATGCATAGCAGAATCTGCAAGGGGAATCCCCACAGTCTAGAATTAAAAGCCAAAAATTATAGTAAGTGCAACAAGCTGAGAGTGCACCTGCCATGGGTGGGGTTTTGGGAAGAGGGAAGGGAGTAAAAGATGGTATTCAGTCTTAATAAAATGGAGGTTTGGGTTGTGATGCCTTCATGGAAAAAGAAGATGAAATCTTAGGCCTGTATGTTACAACAGTTCAGAATTGAGCGCCCTTATATAAATTAAGAAACTCTAATGGCTAGTATTTCAGTAAATGGATGGACTTGAAAAGATATGCCTTATGACACAGATAGCAAAGAAACTTACCAAAGAAAGCCTGGGCTCTAGACTGAGAAATGTTTTTCCTGAGAATTCTAAATCCTAGACACATACACTGTGTAAACACTAGCTAACAAAAAGAACTTAAATGACTATATTATTATCAGGTCAAAATACGTTTAAGGCAAAAAGCACTGTTAGAAACAAAGAACTTTACTGATAAAATAAACAACTCATCAAGAAAACAGTAACAATTCTGAATCTGCTGTATCTAACAATATAGCCAAAAATATACAAAGTAAAAATCTGCAAGATTATAAGGAGAAAATGACATATCTATAGTCAAAGAGGAACATTTTCACTACAGCAACTGATAGGTAAACCAGACTAAAGATTAGTAAGGATATTAGAGATTTGAACACTGGATAAACAAAATCAAGGGACTGAATGAAGATAAAATCCTACACTTAATGATTAAGGAACATTGAAGAAACATTTATAAAAACTGATCACATGCTAAGCCACAAAAGAAGCTTCACATATTTCAAAGAATTGACATTATTAAGACCATAATGCAAAGTCAGAATCTACATATAAAAAGATCCCCTATCATATATTTGGAAACAGAAAACTCATTTTCAAATAATTCTTGGATCAAAGAAAAAAATCAGTTACTATTATAGCTGAATGACAATGAAAATATTGGGTTGCCAATATCAAAATTTTGTGACTCAGCTGAAACAGTTGTAAAAGAGAAATCTACAGTTTCAAATACATATATTAGGAAGGAAGAAAGATACTTAATGAGTTAAGGGTCCAACTCAGGAAGGTAGTAAGAGAACAACAGACTGAGCTCCATGAAAGAAGAAATAAAGACTCTAGCCTAAGTTAATGAAACACAGACTATCTCGTGATATTAAAATTTCTGTGGAGAAGGCAGAGTGCCTATCCCTTTAAGTACTAAATGAAAAGATAAAATATTTTTATGATCCCAATTTAACTGATGAGTGGCTTATATAATATTGATAATTAACCCTCAAAACAACTCAATGGGGGAAAATAATATTATTGCAACCACTTGAAAAATGATGAAACTAAGGCAAAGGGAGGTTAAAGAACTGGCTCAAGATCCCACAAGTGGTAAATGGAAGTCAGAATTTGAACACAATTGTGCTGATCCAAAAGCCTATGGTCTATCCCTCAGCATCAATGCCTCTGTTCTTTTGTAAAAATTTATAATTCTGGGATAATTGTAGATTCACATGCAGTTGTAAGAAATACATAGATACCATATATTTTTCACTCAATTTTCCCCAGTGATAACATTTTGTATAACAACAGCATATTGCAGGAAATTGACATTAATACAGTCCACTGACCTTTCCCAGATTTCATTTTTATGTGCACTCATACATATTAAGTATATTTAGTTCTATGTAATTTTATCACATGTATAGATTTGTGTGAACACCAGCAGTCAACACACAAACAACTCTACCACAAACATTCTTCATGGTACCTTGTGATAGCCATAGCTGCCTTCTCCCTTTACTTCAATTCCTGGCAACTACAACTCTGCCCTCATCTCCACAACTTTGTCATTTCAAGAATGCTATATAAACGGAATTGTGCAGTACGTAACCATTTGAAATTGGTTCTTTTCACTCTGCATAATTCCCTTAAGATCCATCCAAGTTGTTGCACGGTGTCAATAATTTGTTCCTTTCTTATTGATGAGTAGTATTCCATGGTATAGATGTGGTACAGTAGACAGATAGCCAGACATGAGGAGGAAAAGCGAGGCCCTGAGAAAAGGAGTCTGGAAAATCTCACACCCCAGAGATCACCCTAAACAGGTATGCTAGATATGAACAGACAGGAAGGGAAATGCCTAGGTAGAAAGGAATTCCCCTTAAGACCGTAGTGATTGCTCACTCTGCCAGTTAACCTGCCAGAATGTAGCTAGATGCATGCTAAAGGGAAGAGGGCAAAGGAGAAAATTCCTAAGAGATACGCAGAAGCAATTCGTGTCCAACATCGGGTTCACTCGTGCACACCAATAGTAAGGGAGGGTTGGTCCCACAACCTTGGGGCGGGAACTAGGTGAGGGAAAAGGCAGGGACTTAAGGCAGATGCAAAAGACTAAACAAAGTAAAAAGGTGGAGACTAAGAAAGAGGCAGGAACTTCAAGAAAAAAATCTGTAATCATAAAAACCCAACACAGAACTCTCGGGGTACTGCTGGCTCACTCTCTTTCAGCAGCTCACCCTGCCTAATCTTTTCAGAGTGTACTGTCTCTCTAGATAAACTCCCTGCTCTGTATTTTCCTTCAATAAATTCTCTTTTTCTGGCTAAATCAGTAGCTTGGCAGAATTCTTTCTCCAAATAATACTAAGAACCAAACAGTAATAGATGTGCCAATCTGTTTACCCATTTACCCACTGAAGGGCATCAGGTTTCTATGAGATTCAAAGAACCAAAATGTTTTTCCTACTCTCTCAACACAGAAGACTTCCGTGACCAAATGTGGGTGAGGAGTTTCTCCTGACAACTAACTTTCTGATGCTAGCTAGGTGTCCCACAGTTCAACTCTGATACTATTCACCTGGATGTAGAGTCAGAACCTACAGGTTTAGGTCTCAGTCCCACAAGACTGCTTCCCACTTCAGATGCCAATCCAAGTTCTGGCTGTTATAAATTGGGGATTCCCACAATCCCCTCCTCAGGTTCAATCATCTGCGAAAGCAGTTTACACAATCCATAAATGCGTTTTACTTATCTTTACTGGTTTATTATAAAATATATCACAAAGGATATAGCTGAACAGTTAGAAGATAAGCATAAGGTAAGGTATGAGCCATAAGGGGTGGGGGTGGTACAGAGTTGCCATGCGTTCTTGGGGTACAACAACCTCCATGAGTTCAGCAACCCAGAACTTCTCTGAACCTTGTTTTTAGGCGTTTTATGGAGGCTTCATCATGTAAGCATGATTGATTTAAATCATTGGTCACTGGTGATCAACTCAACTTTCAGACCCTCTCCTCTCCCTGAGGGTTATAGGGGAGAAGGGCTGAAAGTTTCTACCCTCTAATCACATGATTGTGACATGATGGCAACCAGCTTCCATCCTGAGGCTTTCCAGGAGACCCCAGCTACCATTCACCTCATTAGCATACAAAAGACACTTAACATTTCTGAGATTGCAAGGGTTTTAGTAGCTTTGTGTCAAAAATGAGACCAAATAGTATATACTTCTAATCAGAAATCACAATATTGCAGGGTTGTTTCCAGTTTTAAGCTATTACAAATAAAGCTGCTCTGAACATCTGTGTGTTTTTTGTGAACATAAGTTTTTATATCTCTCGGATAAATGCCCAAGAGTGTAATTGCTGGGTCATATGTTAAGCTCATATTTGGTTTTAAAACAAACTGCCATACTCCTTCCCAGAGTGGTTGTACCATTTTATATTCTCACTAGCAATGTGATCCAGTCTCTCTGCATCCTTGCTAGCATTTGGTGTTATCACTATGTTTCATTACAGCCATTTTAATAGGGTATAATGATACCTCAGTGTGGCTTTAATTTGCATTTCCTTAAATGCTGATCATGTTGAACTCTTTTTCATTTGTTTATGTGTTATCTGGATATCTTCTACAGTCTGTCACATTTTTGCTCATTTTTTATTAAAACTTTAATAAATGTTGTTGACTTTATGTTTTAAATGGAGACATTTCATTAAAACCAAAGTATAATTGGATGAAAAATAATAAAGTTTGAGTTTGCAAAGAATCCTGTGCATTTCTGGACAGAGTTTTACAGTTGAATATTTTATACCAATAATAAAAGGATCTACTTTGGTGATGACGTCCGTCAACTTCTATTCTGACAGGCGTTCATGAATTAAATCACACTGAATAAAACAGACTGACTGTTCCAACATGTTCTAGTGTCAGAGACTCCCACAACTACCACCTTTTGAAACTGGAAACAAAATCTTGATTCCTAAGTTTTAAGAAGTGTTATGTGTTTATCTATTGAAATGTAAGTCATCTCCTCTTTGGGGGTCCCGCCATCATATTCTACTTCAATACTATACTTGCAGTAGGACCTCCTCATGAAACTGTGAATTACTCATGAAAGTATTATCTTTCAACTGATGTCCAAAGCAGTGCCTGGCACACAGAAACAGCCCACTGTTTCTTGAACAAATGCTAACACACCACAGGCTTGTCGTCTCTGAGGGGCTATAACCTCTCACTGTTTTTTAGGTAAAAGAGCATTTTAGAACCATAAGTTAGGAGTAAAAGCTGGAAGACTAGAGAATATCCTGAGGAAGCAGAAGATCTCTTTAACATTTTTCTGTCCCATGTTCCTTTGCTAAATTTTCCTAGAGGTTATGATATTATTTCACAAGGGGCTTCATATAGGCTAAACTAATAATAAAAATAATAAATTTAGTAAGCATTCAACATGTGCCAGGCACTCCAACATAAACATTTTTATTGCTGCTACTTCCTATTTAAATGTTAAAGAGAACCTACGAAACGAGTGGTCTGGTCACATCAGCAAACATGTTCTACAATCAAGGTAAAAACTTGCTAATAAAAGCTCTTGAAGCAGCCAGCATTCTCTTCTAGACCTTATCAACAAACTAGGGAAAATGAGAAAGAATACTTGTAAACTGATAAGGAATTGTATGCGGTCCTTAGATATTAGTGATTCAGAAATAGGAAATAATATTTTGAATAGTGACAAATAGCAAAGAACTTGCAATTGCCAGAAGGAGAATTTTAGAGGCTGAGAAAGCAAGTCTTCCCACCCTTAACCTACAAGACTACTCCGATCTCTGACTCAATTTTCCAGAAAGCCCATCACATTATCTTGTTCAGGGGGCTGGGCAGCTATGCATCCTTCACATCATGTTGCTGACAAGCGAATGATAAAAAATGACCATAAAGCAAACTGCACTTCCACTGCAGGGGTTAATACCCGCTGAGTTCTGTGTATCAAACTAGTGACACCCACATTAGCATTTATAGCTGTATTTGAAGCATAGCTCAATAACTGATGTTTACAATGACAGCCACCATTTCTCAGTAATAGGTAAAGTTATATTGAGAATAACAGTTTCCAAAGGCAGGGAGGAGAGCACCTTTTGGAACATTTTCCATACAAAGGAAATTTTAAAAATATGACTTGGATATAGCGATATAGAAGACATGTATTTAGAATGGCTAACTCCCAGATGACCCTGGATAAGAAAGGTTTTAATGTGTGTGTGATAAACACACACCCAACACCTGCATGTGTGGGTACGATCAGGGTCAGCAGTACGGGATGTGATGAGTGATGTGAGGAAGGAGCCATGAGCCAAGGAATGTAGTTGGCCTCTAGAAGCTGAAAAAGGCAAGGAAATGGGATTTTCCCCTAAAGCCTGGAGAATGAACTCAGCCATGCTAATACCTTGATTTGAGTCTTCTGACCCACGGAACTATAAGATAATAAACTCATACTGTTTCAAGCCACTAAGTTTATAACAGCAGCAACAGGAAACTAATATAGTGTGTGTGTGTGTGTGTCTGTGTGTATCTGTATTTCCCAGCTGTCTCATTACTTTCTCTTAAAACGTAGTTAAAAATGAAGCTGTGCATTTCTGTACTTCACAGAATCATCTCTCCTTAAAAACAATTCTAGAAAGAGTTAACATTCTTTATGTTGACTAAAGCATAAAAGAATGCAGTAGCATTCTTGGATAAGTAACTCTGCTACTCTGAGCCTCTATTTCCTAACAAAACAAGATGCTTAGATTATTTCTAAGGTTTATTCTAGTTCCATGATGCACGAGTTGTACTGTGGAAAGAATATATGGGTTTGGTAGTTAGTTGGACTTGGGCAGGAATTCTCATTTTGGATGAATCACTTAGTATCTTTGAGATTCAGTTTCTTTATCCGTAAAATGGGGAAAATAACAGTGATACTCATAGTAGCTGTGAAGACTGAAGTCCACAAATGGTTCTAATAGCCTGCCTGACACTCAGCAAGAATCCAATGAGTATTAGTTCTTCTTCCCCTCTCTTATATACCCTAGTTACTAGTTATAAGACTGAGAATGCATCACTTTAAGGTATAGGCAAGACTCCATATATAAATCAAAAGTGATTTTGTAAGAGGAGAGACATCATGAAAGGCATAAATATATAAAAAAAATTTTAATATAGTATTTCTGACAAGCTGATTTTTTTTTTTTTTTTTTTTTGAGACGGAGTCTCGCTCTGTCGCCCAGGCTGGAGTGCAGTGGCCGGATCTCAGCTCACTGCGAGCTCCGCCTCCCGGGTTTACGCCATTCTCCTGGCTCAGCCTCCCGATTAGCTGGGACTACAGGCGCCTGCCACCTCGCCCGGGTAGTTTTTTTGTATTTTTCAGTAGAGACGGGGTTTCACCGTGTTAGCCAGGATGGTCTCGATCTCCTGACCTCGTGATCCACCCGTCTCGGCCTCCCAAAGTGCTGGCATTACAGGCTTGAGCCACTGCGCCCGGCCTGACAAACTGATTCTAAACAAAATTTAGAAAGATGTTTAAAACTAAACACCTCCAAGATGAAAAATTAATTCTGATAACA
>NW_016811040.1:135129-186312 GCF_001698545.2 Rhinopithecus bieti | reverse complement strand
AATTTTCAATGATAATGTTTTCATCAATTTTCCAAAATTCTGATAAGCAGATAAATGGTGCCTTGCTTTTACTGAGGAAATATGCAATCAGTGAGAAAATTCTTTTTAAAAATACTTTTCCATGGAGAACCCCACTCCCCACAAATATTTGAAGGCCCATGTGATGAATCAGTAAATCATGTAACAAAGCTCCAAAACAGTATGGTTAACATTATTAGGGTCACTATGAAACTACAGTTTATTTAAACAGGTTGTTAGTATACATTAAAAAAAAAAAAATCCCCTCTTTGAGATTTCAAGTGCTCTTTTCTTAAAACCAATTTAAGAGCACTGCACCGATAACTAACACACACCCTAAAATTAATTTTTTATTAGTGACACAATAAAAGTGGAAAACTCATTGTAAGTGAGGGAATAAATCCTGAAAAATATGCATATCTAAGAAATACACATTAGCAAAACAAAACACCACCTTCCCCCAGCCCCCGACTCCACAGGAATATTGTCTGGCCCTTGAATAACTGGCAGTGAAGAAACTGAAATTAAACATCATCTGAAAACCATAATGCATAAAGATGACACCTATCCAGCTGTGAATACTAACTACACGCTACAGCATGCTATATGATAGGACTATCTTTTAGCTTTCAAGCACAATTCAAATGATTAAAAACAAAAGACCTTTATCTGACAGGCATTTAAATTGAAAAAAGTCTTTCTCAGTTTCCTTTCATGTATAAATGTAGAAAAACATGCAACTAGAAAATTTTCCCCATCACGAGTAGCAAATCTCTTAGAAGACTGGGAGCATCTTATTCAATTCTCAGTGCTCTTTCCTACAATACAGCAAATTACTCTCAACTCCTACAAGGCAGGATGCTTGGCATGACTTGATGAGGGACCAACAGATTCCTTCTTTTGCAATTTATAAAAATTCAGTTTATATAGAATGTTTCTGGAACATACCTACAATGAATAACGTTCATTGGTTCTTTTCCAATTTTTTTTTTAAATTAGTGACTTCTTTCATTATATTTCAGATTTTTTAAATCTTTACACAATTATTTTGTTTCTTGACTTGTTCTTTTTCTTTTTTTCTTTTTTCTTTTTTTTAAGTTTCAGAGATGGTATTCCAGCGGATTCTTCTTAATGGTAGATTGTATCATGGTACAGATAGTAATCTTTGAGTGTGAGTTCATCCTCAGTGGGCATTTTTTTTCTTTCTATAGAAGTCTCATGTGCTTTGGATTGTGGAATGTTTTGCGTTTGCATCTTCATGGGCCTCAGGTTATACTAGTTTGAGACTAGACTGTACCATATATGCCAAAACATAAGGCAATAAAATCACCCCTTAGGAAAAGAAGAGCTGATTTAGATTCAAATCGTCATAGAAGTTTCCTATAGATAACATCTCAATTACTTTCTTTTGAACGAGATACTATCTGGTAAAGACACAGTTGCCTGAAACCAGCTCAATCAATGCTTGTTTGGCATGCATATAGAGGTTTCCTTCCTCAATGGATTAAAAAAAAGTGGAGGGGTTCAGAAATTAAACAAAGCTCTAAGAGTACAAACTCACTATTTGAAGGCTTAGACTTTAACACGTCTTTAAAAAAAAATCACTTAAAAAAGCAAAACAGAAATTTACAACAAGGAATTTTAAAAATAAGCAGGTTATGGCGGGGCGCGGTAGCTCACGCTTGTAATCCCAGCACTTTGGGAGGCCAAGGCAGGCGGATCACAAGGTTAGGAAATCGAGACCATCTTGGCTAACATGAAATTCCGTCTCTACTAAAAATGCAAAAAACTAGCCAAGTGTGGTAGTGGGCGCCTGTAGTCCCAGCTACTCCAGAGGCTGAGGCAGGAGAATGGCGTGAACCTGGGAGGTGGAGCTTGCAGTGAGCCGAGTTTGGCCACCGCACTCCAGCCTGGGCGACAGAGCAGTACTCCATCTCCAAAAAAAAGAAAAAAAAAAGTTGGTTATAAGTTTTCTACAAATGAGTTTCTGTGTCTTAGGACAAGTTATCCAATAACATAATTACATATGGATTTAAAAACAGCTATTCCACCAAGCAACCGTGGTGGAAATAAAGATAATCTGGTATCTAAACTTAAACAGGTACACAAATAATCATTTAAACATTCCCACTGCTTTAATTCATTAAGCACATACACAATAGGTGCTCAATCAATGCTGGGGGTTGCAGGGTACAGGGGGATCCATAAAACCAGAACCCAAAGCTTTCTTGGTTTAATCTTCCTTCTAGAGCAGGGGGGTCCAATCTTTTGGCTTCCCTGGGCCACACTGGAAGAAGAAGAATCGTCTTGAGCTACATATAAAATACACTAATGACAGCTCACGAACTAAAACAAAACAAAACAAAAACAAAAACCTCATAATGTTTTAAGGAGGTTTATGAATTTGTGCTGGCCTCATTCAAAGCCATCCTGGGCCCGGATTGGATGAGCTTGTCCTAGAGGCATCAGTCTCCCCCAAATCAGGTACTAGAACAATTGCTCTTGAATAACAAACTTAACCATTATGTGGGGCTATGTTGATCCAACAGCACTTATATATCAATTAGTACTGTCCACAGAAGATAATTTAACAGCTGTCCAAAGGACCAACATCTCTTAGACAAGATGATTCATTTCTGGCTTTAGAACTGCAAAACTGTGTCATACATAATAACAATTAATTAGGAAGCACAACAGCTGAGATACCTAATGGATTCCATGTAAAGCATATAATAAATGACCAACCATATAACACTTGCTGTTTAACTAAAGACAGTGACAAAAATAAACAGAAGGAGAATGCTTTTTCCTTTATTTATATTTTTTATAGGTCTCACACTCCCCAAGGCAATTCTGTGAGATGTAGCATATTTACAAATTTGATAAATGTAAAATGAAAATAATGTACAGGATTACTTCATCCTTCAGGAAAGAAGTAATACATTTTACGTTTATAGATATATGAAGTGTCAGTTATTTATTTTAAGAGATCAATAATCCAATTCACATACAACACAATACAAAGTATTAACTAGCTAGAAATGATGATTTAGTTTTTCATACAGCCTACAAAAGTATAGAAGTAAACTATATTTAAACATGATATAAAATAAAACGTGGGCTGGGCTTGGTGGCTAACACCTGTAATCCCAACACTTTGGGAGGCTGAGGAGTGGGGATCACTTGAGGCCAGAAATGTTAGACCAGCCTGGGCAACAAAGCAAGATCCTGTCCCTACAAAGAAATAAAAAGCTATCCAGGCATGATTGTGTGTGTGCCTGTATTACTAGCTACTTAGGAGGCTGAGGTAGGAGGGCAGCTTGTGCCCAGGAATATGAGGCTGTAGTGAGCTATGATTACACTATATACTCTAGCCTGAATGACTGACACTCTGTGTCTCTAAAACTAATAAAAATATAGTAAAACAATGACTGATTCTGTTAATGATACAGTAAATTTATAGCTATTATAGAGTTGGCCAAATGCCCACTCTTTTGGTTGAACGCTATGTGTATTACACACAAAAGAGACATTCTTTGAAAGTAGCAGAGTATTCACAGACACTATAAAAATTTCCAAACTTCGTATGCATACTTGAGGGGAATATTTTTTCCCTATGTTTTACCATAAAGTTAAAATACCACATGTATAAACAGTAAGTTGTAACCAAAAATGATAGTAATAATTAAAATAGCTACCAATAATGCCATGTTTATGTGCCACGCACTATCCTAAGTGACCTGCATTTATTACATAATTTAATCTTCACACTCATCCTGTAAGGTAGATACTATCATTATTAAGAAACAGACACAGGTTGAGAGGAATTCAAATCCTCACAGTAGAGTCAATTCCAATACTAAGCAAAAAGTTTATAAGGAAAATACAAAATAATCAAAGACAAATGAAAACCCTACACCCCAAAGTTTTTTTTTTTTTTAATTAAAGAAAATGACAGAAAAAATAATAAAGAAAATTATGTAAATTCCAGATCTCAACAGTTTGACTTTAGACAGCAAAGCTAATGACACAGGGATTCAACAGGTTTCTCAGCTCGAATTCTGACAAAATGATCATGCATGTAAAGTGACTAGCAAAGAGAAGAAACGTTAACGACATTCATGGCTGGGTGTGGTGGTTCAGGCTCAGCCTGGGAATTAAGAGACCTGCATGGGCAACATGGTAAAACTCCATCTCCACAAAATAGTTAAAAAATAAATTAGATGGGCATGGTGGCATGTGTCTGTAGCCCTAGCTAGTCAGAAGGTTGAGGAGGGATTACTTGAGCCCAGGAGGTTGAGGCTACAGTGAGCCATGATTGGGCTACTATACTCCAGTATGGGCAACAGAGTAAGACCCTGTCTAAAAAAAAAAAAAAAAAAACCTCACAAATATATATTCACTATTATTATTGTGAGATTACTAAAGGCAAAAAACCCCAAGTCAGTTAAAAAAGTAAACAAATGTTTTAACATGACTTGAAAACTCTCACTTAACATGCATAATCTTTGAATAACTTAAATCTCAGCATAAAGAATATTCTAGTGAATATTCTTTAAACATCTATGCAGAACAGATGTAGTGAACTAACCTGATACTCATAATATTGTACACTGAAAGTAACAGCTAACCAGGAAGCATATTTGAAAAATAAAAAAGGGTACTTTTATTAAATATTTGAATGTTTTAGTTTGTTTTATAACAGGCATGACTAATACTATGTGATTATTTGAATTAGATTCTAAAATAGAAATAATGGCAATGTATAAGCATTTGTTATAAAGGAATAAAATAGCAAAGAAAAAGTGCATTTAATTTTCCAAGCTAGTTATTTCTACTTGAGAATGTGCTAATTCTTGCTTGATATATGACCCCCTTGCAACCAACCTGACATACAAATATCAGTTTATTTAAAAAAGGTTAGAAAAAACGATTGGAGTCTTAGGGCAGGAGTGAAGGAGTGGATGTTGAATGACAAACTGAGGAGCTGGTCTCTTATCCTGTAGTTTTTGATTAGGAGAATGCCATGATGAAAGGGGTGTTTTAGGGATTTGAAACAGGATTGTTGCATGACGTTCGTTCTTAAACTAGCCTCTTGTGGAACAAATGCTTTGTGGTAGCTGACACTAACTTATTCCCAAATTCACAAAATGGCTTTTATATGATTAATACCATTTTCTTTGAATATTGTCTTAACAGTTGACCAAACCAAGAAAGAAATGAATATGTGTGAAACAGAAATAAGGGAGGGGGAGATGGAGAAAACATGGGCAACACAATCCTGAATCTGAAGCAGGGACAGGTGAAAAAAGGGACAAGGCACTGCAGGCACCATCACTTAGGATAGTGTGTGGCACATAAACATGGCATTATTGGTAGCTATTTTAATTATTACTATCATTTTTGGTTACAACTTACTGTTTATACATGTCGTATTTTTAACTTTATGGTAAAAACATAGGGAAAAAATATTACCCTCAAGTATGCATACGAAGTCTGGAAATTTTTATAGTGTCTGTGAATACTCTGCTACTTTCAAAGCCGGTTCCCATCAAGCCTGCACTACTTCCTGGAACCCACTGTGGAGAAGATCAGAGAGGGGAAAGGAAGGCAGCAAATACATGAGAAGAGCCAAAGGTAAGCCTTCTGACTCTTCAGGTCAAGGCATCCTTATAAGGATGGATCTAAGTTTCCTTCCACACTGTAAAGGTAAACTAGCTCACAGCTCATTTCAAGAACTCCAGAGTCCTCTTTTGCCTTCGTGGCAAGCATTCAAGAATTACTTTTAGTCTTACTGAAGGAGTATGTAGTATTATGAGGAATATCTTAAATTTAATTTTTATCTAATGGTAACTACATGGGTTTGCTTTCCACTTAAATTTCCATGCCTAATTTTCTTTTATCCCAGGCAATCTCTCTCCTCTTCTGTTCTTCTCTATTCCCCACCTGTCCATATCTAATCTCTGCTACCACTCTATGATTTCTGACATGATTTCTTCAGTCTCTATTTCCACCTTCTAGGTTATCTTGCTTCATTCACATTCCAAGGCTTCCAAAGCCTGTTCTTTTGGGTTTATCTTTTCCCATCCAATATTCTCTGTAAGACTACTGCCCTAAAAAAAAAAATGGGTTAATTTTCCTTAAAGCTGATAGAAATGTATCTGACAGAAACAAGAAAAAAGAAAAAAGGAAGAGTGGGGAGTAGGGGGAATAAGAATGATTCAGAATTGTGTGAAAAAAAAAAAAATAAATCCCATTTTCTAATGTTCTATTCCTGTTTCTTGAATCTCCTGTCCCTAAAAGAGATCTGAAGTACTATCTTAAATAAACACTCTAGGGTGCTGTTTTCCTTTTCCTATAATTTGCAACATTTATCTTTGAAATTTTCTATCTAGTAGAAAATTGTCTGCTGTGGCATAACAATACCACCTTTTAAAAGCAAACAATTGCACCACATGTGGCTTTTTAAATAAATAGTGCCAACTTCATTTTACAAAACTGATAGTTGTATGTACAGCTAAATAAAGATTTCAGAAATAAATTTTTTGTAGACAGGCTAGCAAAAATGTTTATTTACAAAGGGAACAAACTTATATAAGGACAGGGATTATCTCTGATACTGATTTTTATCCCCTCTAGGAAAGAGTAGAATATTGACATGTATTTGTTCAATAAACAAATTAACTGGAGAAACACAGAATATTTACATTTGAAAGGAGGCCACACATACCGTAATTAAAAATGATGATTGAGAGCTTCTGATGTTTCAACAGTTAGGTTTACAGTGTCTTTTTTTTTTGGGAGTCTGAGACAGGAGGTGTCAATGGACTGTGTAAAGCTTATAAAGGGAAATGTGCTTTGTCATTCAAATTTTGACTTAGGGAAATTTAAAAACTCTTGTGATTAGTATTTTAGCCGACAGAGATTATAAATCTTAAACATTAATTTCAAAGTTGAGATTTTAAATATTTCATTAATTCTTCATATTAGAAAATAAAACTCATAGAAACTCCAGAAGCATGGTACATATCACTACATTGTGTCTACTTCAAATAAACAGTTCAAAGAATTTAAAAAGCTGGGATGTCTGGGTAGAAAAGACTAACTATGCTTTTTTCCTTTAAAAGAAGATTCATGGACTTTTGTTCTGACAATATTAGAAGAATGTACTTTCTTCAAAAGCCTGTATTGGTCAGTGTTTCATTTATTTCCTCCTTTTTTAGTCAATATTATCTAGTGGTATCAAAGGACAGAAATCATCAGTTTTGTTTGAAGTAAAAACTAATATATCATCATAGTAAAGTAAAGTGGTCATGTTCATCACGAAACTGATGTGTTCTAAGGTGTTTAAGGATACATATCTAGAGGTCCCACAATTATAAGAGATGGATGGCTTTAGTTAGATGTTGTAAATCTCTAAATTAATAAGACTCATTTCTCAGGTATGTACTTAAAACCTGTATCATTACTTTACTATAGTCACATAGTAAAACACTTTTGGCCTGGTTGGAAGTAACACCCTTTATTGGCCATAAAATAAATCTTTTAAAAGGTTAAGAATAGAGGATACAAGAATAAATCTTTTATCCAAATTTCTAATTATTACACTTTCACTATTAAAATATTTAAGAATTATGCCTTCACTTTGATATTATACTGCAGGAATAGTATTTTCTAAACACTGTTGACTGATGTAAGATACATCCGCTTACTTTATACTGAGCCTAGTGGAGGAATAAGAGTTTTTTGTTATAGATAGTGCTGATATAAGAGTCTGTTGCCATAGTGTTATTAAGCTTTTCTTCTCTAATACCAACTGAGTAAGCTAAAAACATTGTCTCTTTTAACAATCTGTTTTGCAGATTTGGTTCACAGTTATAATGCAGTTTCACTGAAGTAATCTCACAAACTCAAGTTTTATGCACTGCTCTAAGAAGGTGCTTTGAGTATTTTTATAACAGTGCTATTGCTCTGATACATATTCTTTCTCTCCCTAATATTTTTGCTTGTATTTGTTGCTTCACACAATCTTTTGAGGAAAAAAAATTGTTCTTAAACTATGTATCTAGAAATACAGTAACAGAACAGTGAAACTGGTATCGAAGATAGAATTGTTTCTGAATTTCTACTTGCAGGTTAGCTTTCAAAGCATACACATGGACTTCACCATCTTTTTTGTGGTGTAATGAGGTAAGAAGTGTTCTCTTAAGAAACATTTATCTGGTTGCTTCTTTTTAATTTTTGTTTTGTTTTTTAGAGACAGGGTCTCCCTCTGTTGCCCAGGCTGGAGTGTAGTGGCATGATTATAGCTCACTGCTATCTCCAACTCCTGGGCTCAAGCAACTCTTCTGCCTCAGCCACCTGAGTAGCTGAGACTACAGGTGTGAGCTACCATGCCCGGCTAGTTTTTTTTTGTTTGTTTGTTTGTTTTTTTTGTAGAGATACGATCTCACTATGTTGTCCAGGCTTGTCTTGAACTTCTAGCCTCAAGCGATCCTCCCACCTCAGCCTCTCAAAGTGCTGGGATTACAGGCATGAGCCACTGCACTGTGCCCTTTAAATTTTTATACCACTTTTATCTTCTATGTTTTTAATTAATGAGAATGTATTAAAATTTCAAGTGTCTCTCTAATTTTTACAGGGAGTCTATGCTGGTTATACACCCGTACTAATCGAATTGCCAGGAGGAGATGGTATCCATGTCTGAGGAGGAGGGAGGGCTTGTATTTCTCATATTTAAAAACACTGTCATTCTGTAGCTTGATAAACCTATCTTCTCTCTCCTCCCTATTGAAATTCTATCATCCATCATGGCCCAGCTAAATAATACTTCCTTAAGAAAGCCTTCCCTGCCACTGTCTGTTCAACAACAGTGCTCCAAATGTTAGATATTTACATGTGTGTGCATACCAGCAGGAGGACATATCTCCTAGTTCACTTGGCTTTTCATTGTTTTTCAACTTACTAAAAAAATTCAAACCTATAATAAACAGACTCACCAACTGTTAACAGCTTGCCAAATCTGCTTTATCTCTCTCTCTATATATATGTATACTATCTCTCTCTATATGTATGTACACACACAGACACACACACACACACACACACACACCCAGTTTATTTTGTTCCTATAACTATTTGAAAGTAAGCTTCAGAAAACATGAAAGTCAGTTATTTAGTACAAATCATACAATCATGGATCATGCCAGGTTCAGAGATGATGAAAATGATTAATCAGAAATTCAGCTATTTGGTCTTCCAAAGGACAAGATCAAAATCAAACCTAAGAGCAGATTTTGACCCAATAATGAAACTGAAGACAAACTGCAGTTTATTCCTACTCCTTATCTATTGCTTAATCATTAAGTCTTATTTTTCATTAGTATACTTTTATTACACTCTCAGAGTTCACCAATTCAGTATTGTGGTCTCAATTCTTAATCCCCTTGGCTTTTTGCTTGAATGAAACCCCTCTATTTGACCAGACTCCTAAGAAATTTCTCCTTGTCTCAGTTTGATGAAGTTCTTTAACCATTCTTTGTGCTTTCGCAGACTTGTTTGCTCAGCCTCCTTCCATTTGTCATTTCTCATACAGTCAGGCACTGACACTCCATCTCAAAAATAAATAGATAATAATTAAAAAATATTACTTTCTACTGGGTCTACTGGATGCCTTTACGGCAGGCATCTTCAGAGACAAGCAAGGCCCTGCCTTCCAGGTATGGTAATTAGATATGGGAGAATGAGAATGAAAACACATACGCAATGCACAATATTTCAATACTACAAACCAACAGGGCAAAACAGATTTAAGAGGTGTTAAGGATACATAGGCAAAATGAATATTCATTTGCTTCATCAATCATATCTGCCAGGTAATATAAGACACATAAGGTCTTTGGATCTTAGAGTATAATGTGAAAAAGAAATCAGGTTGATGTGACAGAAACAACTAGTGTGGTACTGTTTATAGAAGGCGGTCAGAAAATGTACCGCTCAGGATCTAACTCTGAAGATCAGTCCTGAACAATGAGAAGGTACTGACCACATGAAGAACTGGATCAAACATGTTCCAGTCAAATGCACTGGCAAATTATAAGGTCAAAAAGGAGGCCTAAGAGGGCCTGCATGTGGGGAGGCAGGCAGAGAGATCATGCAGGGCCTTGTAAGACAAAGAAGTCTGGATTTTATTCTAAGTGCAATGGGAAGCCATTGAAGAGTTTTAAGCAGGGCAGTGACAAATCACTGACAGTTAAACATGTGAAAGGAAACTTAGAGACTGTTAAGCCTCTTTCTACAGATGAAAACACTACATCCATAGGTTTCTATATAGATACTCTTCACACTCTTTCAATAAGAAAAGCGTACACTTATTTTCAACAAAATGGCCAAATACTGGACACATGAAAAGGTATTATTTTACTTATGAGAGAAAGCAATTATAAATATTGTTTTATTTATATCAGATTGATAAAGGTCAAATATTTGATGTCATACAGCATTGATAAGGATGTAGGAAAAAAGGCAGGTGTGCCTAAGTTGGGAGTATAACTTTCTACAGCTTCTTTGGAGGACAATCTGGGCAAAATCCATTAAAATTGAACATGCATACATCATTAGTCCCAGTAATTCCACTTCTAGGAATTTATCCCACGGATATATTTGCACAAGTCCACAAAGACGGTATGTACAAAGATATTCAGTGAAACATTACTTGTGATGGCAAAAGATTAAAAAAACCCTGTATGTCAATCACAGGAAAACTTATGGTATACTTGTTCAATATAATATTATGTGATTCTAACAAAGATCTACACATACAAAGATGGGATAATCTTCAAGATGGTAAATGCAAAAAGTAAATGCAGAATAAAAGATGTCTTTGGGAAGGTCATGGGAATGCTGGGCAATGACGAGGACTGCATACCTTTTGTGCTGTTTGAACTTTTTACTGTGTATATATATATTACCTATTTAAAACTAAAAAGGGCCGTGCGCAGTGGCTCACGCCTGTAATCCCAGCACTTTGGGAGGTCGAGGTGGGCGGATCACGAGGCCAGGAGATCGAGACCATCCTGGCTAACACGGTGAAACCCCGTCTCTACTAAAAATACGAAAACTAGCCGGGCTAAAAATACAAAAAATTAGCCGGTGTGGTGGTGGGTGCCTGTAATCCCAGCTACTCGGGAGGCTGAGGCAGGAGAATGGAGTGAATCCGGGAGGCTGAGCTTTCAGTGAGCCGAGATCACGCCACTGTACTCCAGCCTGGGTGACAGAGCGAGACTCCGTCTCTAGGAAAAAAAATAAATAAATAAAAAAGAAAAATAGTTTGGTTTTAAAAGCAAATCACTACAAGAAGTAGTGATGTCCAAAAGGGAGAAAACAAAAAAAAGAAATGAAGAAAATAAACTGAAAATAACTTGAAATAAACATATTGCTTTATACGTTATTTCCTTGTTGAACAAAATACTGTAATGTTTTATTCACAGAGATAGAGTTTAAAATGCATTAGTGGCCAAGTATAGAGGAAACATAAATATATAGTATACTGTACATGTACAGGTATTTTGTTTGTATGCATGTATATATGCATGTATGTCAGGGTTCTGCTCTGCCATGATCTCAGCTCACTGTAACCTCTGCCTTCTGGGTTCAAGCAATTCTTGTGCCTCGTCCTGAGTAGCTGGGATTACAGGCATGTGCCACCACGCCTGGCTAATTTTTGTCTTTTTAGTAGAGATGGGGTTTCACCATGTTAGGCAGGCTGGTCTTGAACTCCTGACTTCAGGTGATCTGGCTGTCTTGGCCTCCCAAAGTGCTGAGATTACAGGCATAGCCACTGAGCGCAATCTATATACAGATATACAACTTGGTAAGTGCCCAAACAAAAATCCTTATTTAACCTTAATTCTCCACAAAAATAGAGGCAAAAGGGACTACAGAAAAGAACACAAAGAGTGACCTAAAGTATGGCTGGTTGGGTGCGGTGGCTCATGCCTGTAATCCCAGCACTTTGGGAGGCCAAGGCAGGAGGATTGGTTGAGCTCAGAGTTTGAGACCAGCCTGTGACAACATAGTGAGACCTAATAATCTCTTCCAGAAATAAAAAAATTTGCCACGCTGTAGTCCTGGCTACTTGGGAGGTTGAGGTGGGAGAATCACTTGAGCCCTGGAGGTTGAGGCTGCAGTAAGCTGAGATCGTGCCACTGCACTCCAGCCTGGGTGACAGGGTGAGACACTCTCAAAAATAAAAATAAAAAAAAGGAAAGGAAACAGGCAGGAAAAAAAAAGGCTGTAGGCAAAAACTGAATTACTGTGCACTTAGCAAGATCACTTAACAGCTCAGTTAGTTCAGGTGTGAAGAGTAGGGGCTGCAGGACTGGAAATCAGGAGGCCAGGAGTTCTAATCCTGACCCTGGCCTTATTAGCTATGTGGATCCTAATCACATTACTTAGTCTCTCTAAGTTTTAGTTCGATTAAAACTGAAACCAAAGGCTCAAGAGGAACTTAAAAAAAGTCATTTAGTCCATTGCCCTGCAGAAGGCCACTGCAACTACAGGTAATTATTTTGACTTATTTTAGGCCTGATTTAGGCACTTGTGAGAAAATTAATTTATACAATTTATTAACAACAGATGAGGTTTTTTCCTTGTAATAAGAGCATGATATTTTATGAAGTATTATTGGGTAAGCTTTCTAGCAACAATACTCTATATGGAAAATAACGTTCCAATCCCAAAACAGTGAGAACTTCATGAAAAAGAGAAAATACCAGCTTTGTTAGTTTTTTCAGTTATCATTCTTCTCTTCTGGAAAACCCATTCTAGAAATTTATAGGTTCAAAAATTCAATTTGGGTTGAAAATTGCACATTCCTCTAGGTGAGATCATTTATTCTATCTTGGGTTTTAACACCTACATCTGTGTCTGCTAACTCCCAAATTGGTACCTCTGGCTCATATCACTCACCTGAACTCGAGATCTGTTAAGCTGTTGGCTGAACATTTCGGCACTTCCCACTCAGGTGTCTCATAAGTTCCTCACAGGCAACATATCCCTACTTGTTCATTCAGATCAGAAACCAGAGAGTCCTTCCTGATGTTTCTTTTCTTTTTTTTTTTTTTTTTGAGATGGAGTCTCGCTCTGTCGCCCAGGCTGGAGTGCAGTGGCTTGATCTCAGCTCACTGCAAGCTCCGCCTCTCGGGTTTCCGCCATTCTCCTGCCTCAGCCTCCCGAGTAGCTGGGACTACAGGTGCCTGCCACCTCGCCCGGCTAGTTTTTTTTTTTTTGTATTTTTTAGTAGAGATGGGGTTTCACCATGTTAGACAGGATGGTCTCGATCTCCTGACCTCGTGATCCACCCGTCTCAGCCTCCCAAAGTGCTGGGATTACAGGCTTGAGCTTCCGTGCCCGGCCCTTCCTGATGTTTCAAACTAGTCACCAGTAGATATGGATGTCGGTGCTAACACAGTGGTTCTCAACAGGGTGATCCCCTCCTTCAGGGGATACTTGGCAATATCTGCAGAAATTTTTGTTGTCACAATGGGGGATAGGGGAGATCGCTATTGGCGTTTAGTGGGTAGAGATCAGGGATGCTGCTATGTATTCTACAATACAAAGGGTAGCCCTTTACTACAAAGCATTATCTTGCTCAAAATGTCAGCTGGGTCGAAGTTGAAAAAATCCTATTCTATCATATCTTGAATGTAAATTCTATGCAAGATAGGGCATGCCGCTGTTCACTTCTCTATGTTCAGTATCTGGACCACTGCACGGTACATACATGATTACCGAATAATGGAATGAGAAAAGAATTTATACATTATTCTCCTTGTTTTTATCTTCACAGCTGAGCCTTAGTTCTTTTCTGGGCCAAGCTACTGTCAGCCCCTAATTGTTCTTTCTGCCTCCATGCTTCCAGGGCTGTATCTTACTCATCTTTATATATCAAAGACCTGGAAAGTAGTAGGGGCTCAATAAATCTGTGCTTTATAAGTGAGCCTTAAAATAGGTATTTAAAAAAGCAACCAGCCTACAAGAATTTTTGGCAGGTCTCTGTTAACTGCTAACATACTGATACCACAAGAAAAATTCACCTGATGGTTTAGAATAGCTATGCTTGTATGAATCAGTATGAATAACTTTTTCTGATCCTAGATCCATTTTATTTTATTTTTTTGAGACAGAGTCTTGCTCTGTCACCCAGGCTGGAGTGCAGTGGCATGATCTTGACTTACTGTAGCGTCCACCTCCCAGGTTCAAGCGATTCTCATGGCTCAGCCTCCCAAGTAGCTGGGATTACAGGCGTGTGCCACCAAGCCTGGCTAATTTTTGTATTTTTTGTAGACACAGGGTTTCATCATGTTGGTCAGGCTGGTCTCAAACTCCTGACCTCAAGTGATCCGCCCACCTTGGCCTCCCAAAGTGCTGGGATTACACGCGTGAGCCAATACGCCCAGCCCCCTAGATGCATTTTATTTATAATTTTTGTTGTCTGTCTGATTTTGTTCCTCCTTATTTTTGACAGGACAAGGCCTGCACCACACCTGTGAAAGGCAGGTGGTCCTATCTTCTCTAATTCATCAATAAGCCATGATCAGGTACTGACTCTTCTCTTGGACAGCTGGAAACTAAGAACATTCATTTCTCCCTGTCTCATTTTCTTTAGACCTCCTTGAACAAATCTATAAGAGGCTGCTATCTTACTGAGAGAGCCCGCTCCAACTCTAATGAAAAAAAAAAATCAAGGAAATTTGATCACTTGCCATAAAGGGACTGATATTTGGCAGGCAGTCTTAGAAATGAACTCAGACCTACCTACTGTATCCCAGCTTGAACAAAATAACATCACAAGTAACTATCTAAACAAGTAACATATTTAAATAAAGTGGAGAATATACTTTTTTTTTGTTACATGTAGAATATTATTTTCCCATCCCATCTCTCAAGTGGACAATGAAATATAATTTGTTTTTAAATTTACAGACAATCAACACAGGGTGTCTATTCCATGTCTTGATCTGGTTCCATCAAAAGCCCTTTCCTATAGGGTTAGGAAAATGCCAAAATTGAAGCTTCATCTGGCTCAGTACTACAGAAGGTTTTCCTCTTTACAAGAATATTTCTCCCAGTATCACCTTATTGTCCTTGAACTTCCTGTGCTTAAGAGTGTTTCTCTCAGAGTTCCCAGCGTTCACTGTTTTATGGGACCAGTGAGTGGATCACTCACTACCCTTTGATGGTTGGGATACTGAAGACTGTACCTGGAGGAGTTACCCCACCCTTCTCTCTGCAGAAAACTCATGTGAGGGGAGGGTATCACTTGTGTCATGTGAGAATCTTTCCTTAGAAAAGTCACCCCTCTTTGGTAAGTGAGTTGAATCTTTTCCGAGTCCTGAAGGCAAACAAGTTCCTCATTTTCCAAGCTTCTGAATGTCTCACTTCAGTCTCCTCTGTTCACATAACTTCTCTGCAGAAGAAAATCCATCGTGAAGGAATTTAGGCCTGTCTACTCCTCCCAGTTATGCTGACAGTAATATCAACCAACATCAACTTCCATTTGGAGTGCAGTCACATTCACAGAGATGGGATCTCCAGAGCATGGAGAACCACAGTAAAATGCTTGTTTGAAACCTCCACCTTTATGGCAGGGCTCTTACAGGGGTGTGTCAGAGTGGCTGATTACACCACCAACTCTTCAAGGCTTGTGCAAACGTACAGGTGGTTAAGTTGATCCAGCCTGAAAAATTAAGCTGGCTTGAGCAATAAGCATCTCAGGAAACCATAATAAACTAAAGGTCCTTCTTTAAAATTAGTGAACTGCATTACATTATAGAAAGCTAGGAACAAAGGCATCATCCCAAAAGATGGCTAAATTAAACTTCCTGTCAGCCAAAAGGCTGATTTCCTATCAGTTTATAGGCATATTTAATTTGGCTTACAATAAAGTTGGTATTCTTTGCCCTGAAAACAAAACCCAATCCTACTTCTTAGTAACTGCTAAATTGGTGGTAGTTGTAGGTGGTGGCTGTACACACAGATATAATGTGCATTATTTTAAAAGCACAAAGACAATGACATCATTTTGATCTATTTTTAATCATCACATTCATTTTGGAATTTCACATAACATTTAAGGAGAGCATGCCATTATTAAAAGTTTATCAAAAGGAGCATGGACCAAAAAGAAAACCTGACTCATGTGATGTAAGCAATCTATGACAGTCCAGTCATGACACTGAGGATACCAGGCCATTATGACACTAGTTACATGTGAAAATGATCTGTGAAATGTGAAGTAACTTCTTTAAAGCTGGCAAAATCCAGAAATCAATATTTATTATTTAATGTAGATATAACACCTCAGTCTGTGAAATGGAAACATACTGGAGAAAAGCCCCCAGTGCCTTTGGAAAGAGGATTCCTAGCAAAACAGAAAGACAGGCACACAAAATCTCTTCTAACATTCTTTCCTCTTCATATCATCTCTTTTCTCCTCATACCATGTCTTTCCTCTCCCCTCAAAAACACTTGGGTTGGAGAATGATCTGATATAATTAATTTATACCGGAGTGTTTAATCCAGGAACAAGTATTCCTTCTTCCAGGGATCTAAGTAATCTACACGTTCTCTATAATTGGAGATAAAAGGCTCAGTTTAGAACTGGGTTTAGATTCTGGTTCTGCTACCTACTTTCTGTGTGGCCTGTGTGCAGCTTAACCTCCATGGAGCTCAGTTTTCGGATCCATGAAGTAGGAGGGTAATAAACATTTACTTATGGTACAGTTGTATGCATTTAACTAATTCAACAAATTTTTATTGACTGGCTACTGAATCAGCAGGTATTGTTCTACATGGCTGAGATTAAAGTAATGACATCAAAACAGACAAAGTTTCTGTGCTCATTGAGCTTACATGCTAATTGGGGAAAGGTAAACATAATAAACAAATAAACAAATATATAACACTAAGAGGGAGACGTGCTATAGCAAAATCAAGTATAGTAGTGGTTGTGAAGAAGTTTATAGGGAACCTAGAAGATTGGAATTTGTCATCCAAGAGCCTCTCTGAAAAGGTGACATTTGAGCAGACACATCAAGTGAGAAATGAAGTGAGTCATGTGAATTTCTGGGTGGCATACAAATGCAGGCAGAAGGAAGAACAAATGGAAAGGCTTGTGAAGAAGCAGGCTTTGAGTATTTGAGTAAAAATTGATGGTTGGCAACTTTGAAAACTATTCTGTGGACGGGGGGTGGTTCTATATGGTTTTACAGGCTTTTATTCAGGAGCTGGGAATCACTGAAGGGTTTAAGCAAATAATTTACATAATCTGACACACTATAGAAGGAAGCTTTAGGCTGGGCGTGGTGGCTTATACCTGTAATCCCAGCACTTTGGAACGCTGAGACGGGCGGATTGCTTGAGCTCAGGAGTTTGAGACCAGCCTGGGCAACATGGCGAAACCCCATCTCTACCAAAAATACAAAAAGTAGCTGGGCATGGTGGCAAATGCCTGCGGTCCCAGCCATTTGGGAGGCTGAGGTAGGAAGACTGCTTGAGCCTGCTAGGTGGAGGCTGCAGTGAGCTGAGATCACACCACTACATTCCAGTCCCCCCAAAAAAGGAATCCTTCAGCATATGGGATGTACTGTAGGAGGGACAAGGGGTGGAACCAGGAAGACTACATATGAGATTTCCACAGTAATCGGAGGGAGGAGTACAGTTGACGGTGGTTTGGTCCACAGAGTTTCTAGGGAAAGGTGGTGAGAAATGTTTAGATTCTAGATTTACTTTCAAGATTGAGCCAGTGGGACTGGGTCTGCCTAGCTGTGTGAGAGGAGTCAAGAATGACTGTAAGGTTTTTAGTTTCAGCACCTAGAAAAATAGAGCTGACATTCATTGACATGGGGAAGACTAGAGAAGCTGGTCTGGCTGATGTGGAACAGGGTAATCAGTAATTGGGCTTTGGATTTGTTAAGTTTGAGATGACTACTGGATGTTCAACTAGAGATGTCAAATAGGCAACTCAAAATGTAAGAAAGAACTTGATCCACGGCCAAGCTTTATATGAATGCATGAACTCAGGTTAAAAACAAGTCAATTCATGTTACTCCATGACAACTGCGTGTTCTCTAACCAAGGCCAGAGTAAATGAGTGGGTAGTTGGGTTTACACACATAAATCACTGCTCTTTCTGAAAATTCTGGGAAACACATTCAACTTTCTTCTTTGAGCAGTGGCAACAACAATAAAAACAAGTACATAATAATAATCTAGTAAGGGTACAGTTGTGGAACTCATTGTTGAACTTCAGTTACAGATCTCTCTCTGGCTTTCAAATGCTGAATATCACTGTTTCTTATTGTAACTAATTAGCTACCTTATTTATGAGTAGCCATGACAGAAATAAAGATTTCGAAAACTTGAAGACCTTATCCATTTCACTCTTCAAAAGCAGTTAAGGCCTTCTACATTAGCTGACATTAGTAAGCAAACCATAGTTAGACTTTATAAAAAATAACAAACAAACCCATAAACTGATATGCTCTGAGTTGATCTCTAGGATTTTAAAATGTACTTGCTAAAATTTGTAGTGAAATAACAAATTATATTTAAAAAGATTTTGAATATCATTCTTAATTTCACTTACACTTTATTGATGTAATTTTTTGTCTTGTTTTATAAAACACCTGAGGCACAAATTTTATCACCAGCAGATACTATCTTCTTGCCATTACCAAAGAAAACAATGTTTCCCAGGAACATGGACACAGCATGTCTAACCTGTGCATAAGTGGCCTGAAACACTGAAAATAAAAAACAAACATGCATGACTCTCTCACCTACCTAATTCCAAATCTATTTAGAATGAACACTTATTTTTTATGTCATGTACAGATCCACAGTGAGACAGAAAAAGCCAAATTAAAAATGTGTTACCCCTATGCATTTCTACTGAAGAGACAAATATCTGACCTGTTACCTAACATGAGTCCTGAGTGAGGATGTAAGTCATTAGAATTTCTAAGACAGGCCAGGGGTGGTGGCACACACCTGTAATCCCAGCACTTTGGGAGGCCAAAGTGGGCAGATTGCTTGAGCCCCAGAGTTCAAGACCAGCCTGGGCAACATGGCAAAACCCTCTCTCTACCAGAAAAAAAAAAAAAAAAAAAAATTAGCCAGGTGTGGTGGTGTGTGGTTGTAGTCCCAGCCTCTTGGGAGGCTGACGTGAGAGGATCACTTGAGACTGGGTGGAGGTTGCAGTAAGGCATGATCACGTCACTGCACTCCAGCCTGGGCCACAGAGTGAGACCCTATCTCAAAAAAAAAAAAAAAAGAAAAAAAGAAAGATCGTCTGAAACAGAAACATTAGACACAGAGTGTCACAATATTTTCAAAGTGTTTTTGGTAGAAAAAAAACCCAACGTAATATATTCCTTTAGTTTCTGAATTGTTCAAGCATCCTTGTTAATTGTTTGATGTAAGACTTCTAAGATAAAATGTTTTTTGTATTATTCACGAAAAGAAATAATGAGATAGGACAACAGTATACATGAAAACTGTCATACATTTCACAGGTAGTCAAATAAATGTAAATTAATGTAACCATAAGATACCACTTTTCATCTACTGCCAGTAAAAAAGACCTAAAATACTCAAAGCTGAGGGGAGTGTAGGGAAGTTCTACACTGTCATGTTGATGGTCACAATGTAAACTGATACAATTTTTCTGAAGCACAATTTGTCAATCTTTACCAAAAGCTCTATAAACATGTGCAAATTCTTTACCTAGAAATTCTACATCAACAAATGTAACCTGAGAAAATCATAAAAGTATAAAAAATATGTAATTTTAAGAATGTTCATCACATCACTGATTATAACAGATGCAATGAGAAGAACCTAAATGTCCAGCCACATTAAAGTGATTAAATTTTGGTATATTTATACAACGGAATACTAGGTAGCCTTTATAACTGTAACACAATTAAATGTTTACTGGAAATATATAATATATGGCACTGGATGAAAATATAACATTAGATAAAAAAGTAATCATGAAGCCATGGGGAGTATGGCCCAATTTTTGTAAAAAGGTATATGTGTGTTTATGTATATATATATACGTACAGGCCTGTATGTGTACATATTTATATGTATATGATACAAATGAAGGAAACAAAAGTCTTAAAACAGATATACCTAAATGGCATGAATAATCAGTTTGGGGGAGATTACAGGTAATTTTTTTCCCTTTTGCTTATCTGCAATATTTTTAAATTCTATAACAAATATGTAGGCTGCAAAATGAATAACATTAAAATACTTACATATTAAACTTTTAAAATAAAGTACAGATTTTGAGCACTTTGAGGAGTAATTTCATTTATTTATTTATTTATTTATTTATTTATTTATTTATTTGAGACAGAGTCTTGCTCTGTCCCCCAGGCTGGAGTGCAATGGCGTGATCTCAGCTCACTGCAGCCTCTGCCTCCTGGGCAGTACTTCTCATGCCTCAGCCTCTTGAGAAGCTGGAACTACAGGTGTGAGTCACCATGCCCAGATAATTTTTATATTTTTAGTAGAGATGGGATTTTGTCACGTTGGCCAGGCTGGTCTCAAACTCCTGATCTCAAGTGATCCTCCTGTCTCAGTCTCCCAAAATGCTGGGATTACCAGAGTGAGCAACTGCACCTGGCTGAGGAGTAAATACCTATAAATTTAAAAACTAATTATCTATGAATCTAAAAGCTAATCCCCAACAAAATACAAAGTAACTTCTGGCCAGGGGTGGTGGCTCACGGTTGTAATCCTAGCACTTTGGGAGGCTGAAGTGGGTGGACCACCTGAGGTCGTCAGGAGTTCGAGACCAGCCTGGCCAACATGGCAAAACCCTGTCTCTACTAAAAATACAAAAAATAGGCCGAGTGTGGTGGCAGGCACTGTAATTCCAGCTACTTGGGAGGCTGAGGCAGGTAAATCACTTGAATCCAGGGGGCGGAGGTTGCAGTGAGCTGAGATCGTGCCACTTCACTCCAGCCTGGGCAAAAGAGTGAACTGTTTCTCAAAAAACAAACAAACAAAAAAACAAAGCAACTTCTACCTTGAAAACAGATATCTGAATTAAAACATTAAAACATATGTCTACACTGAAAAATAAATAGGTGTAAAAAGCTTTTATACACACTAGCAGTTCACTACACTTTTCTTTTTGGCCATAATGTAGTATTCCTAGATAGAGTTCTATTAAACAGGTATTTTCCCAGAGAAATAATATTATAATTGGTGGTTAAGTACTCAATTGAAGACCTGACAACAGATGCAATGGACAATGTCACACAAGAAAAGATACCATGTAAAATGCCTTACCTACTTTGAAATAGTAAAATTGTGCTATAGGTTAAGTAAAAGGAATAAACATATAAGAAATTCAATGTCCTAAAAATTGTACTGAAATATAGCATTTGAAAAGTACTAGTACTCAACCTATTTAAAACTAGAACACTAAGTTTAATGAACGTTATGTACTCAGGTAGTAATTGTTTTGCTCGCCTTATTAGAATTTGGCAAATTCTGGAAGAAATTACTAGAAGAGCTCATCTCTGATTTTTAAAAATTGGGCAGTGGAAGATAGGGTGTTCAACCTGATCAAGCCCTACTGTGAAAAAGTTCCTGCAACAACTCAAAAGCTACATTTGAGCTCTACAGTGTTTAGAAGTCCTCATAAAAGGTTCTATTTATAAGAATTTGGAAAAAATAATCTCATGAACCCAATCATGCTACGGACTAATTTTATGGTATGTATATCCACACAAATAACCATCAGCTAGCCCATCCGATGTTTTTATAAGCCTCTGCTCTTATAAGTAATTTCCCCTGACAACTACTGCTTCCCTGTTCATTCTTCAGAGTACTGGGAAATGCTGCAGGAATCAAAATGTATGGCTAACGTGAAAAACAAAAAAAGAGCAAAGGAGAGAAAATACCAAGTAGCAGAGAAAAAAAACCCAAGACAACTTGAAACATGTATTATTTAAACTAATAGGACACTAGAAGGCATGGAGATGTTACATCAAAACTATTAATAAATAAAAGTGTTTGTTTTACTTAATAGCCTTCACTACACCCCAAGTTTTTTCTCCCTTGAGTAACACACCTATCTACAAAATCTGATTTCTAAAACTGATATATTAGGAGGTGTTAATTTGCTTTTAAAAACTTTCCACAGATATCTATCAAATGTGCACTTGAATTGTCGTTCTAGGTACCAAAGTTTGATTTTTTTTTCTCCTTAGAGATTGTCTGGTCCAACTCATTACATGGAGGGATTCAATTATTTTCTGGTAAGATTCTTGACAGGTAGTAACTCAGTTTTTTCTTGAACACTCCTAGTAAAGAGAAGTGTGGTGTCTCAGAAGTAGAGTCACACACAAGTTGACTGTCCAACTGTGGGTCAGATCTCCCTCAGAAAAAATTGAAATCTACTTCCCTGTAACTGACACCCTCCTGCTTCTATTTTTGTCCCATCCAACCATCCTGGATAAAGTCCAACCCCTACCCACACCATAGTCCCTGAAACATTTGAGGACAGACAAAGCATTCCTCCCATGCCCTATTTTTACCAGTCAACTTCTCCACGGCAAGTGTGTATAATTCAGTGGAAAGTACATAGCTCCTGGAGTCAGACTTCAGTAGATTCCTGGTTGTACATTCTTGGAAAACCTCTCTAAGTCTCATTTATGTTTCCTCCTCTGTGACAGGGGAACATCCTAGTCTTACTGCAGTGTTCTGGAGAAGAAATGAGTTGGCAGAGCTGATGTCCAGTAGAGTGCTCGACTCAGTGAAGAATGTCAAGAATGCGACTGACTCTCTCCCCTCCAGCTTATTCGAGCTTTGTTTAACTACACATTTCTGTCATTCAGAAATTGGATAAGCCCACACATTTTCTGAAACTGTTAATCTCAAGGAACAGATCACATCAGATTACAAGCAGCACAATATCCTGGTCTGAGTTTTCTTCCTCCTTCCTCACTCTGTGCATCCTTTACTGTAGAGGCTGAGAAAGAAAGGTCCTTACATCCCTTGTAGTACAACAGATACTCCAGGTAACTTAAGGGCTGGTCTAAACTAGAAAAGAAAGGCATAAGGGTCCCATCCAGTAAAGGGAGAAGATAAGTATTAGATTTACTATGGCTTTGTCACTGAAAATCTGCCAAATGCAAGCTCTTGGTGGTCACCAGTGCCACCAGCCCTGACAGCTTGAATAAAATGTATTGTGTAATGTAGGAAGAAGCATGGGCTTTGGAGTCAGGCTTTCCAGATTCAAATCCTTATACCACAATTTGCTTGATGCATAATGCTGGACAAGTTACTTAGTTCCTCTGTCCTTGGTTTCCTCATTGAGGATAATTATAGTTACTACTTTTTGCTTTGGTAACACTATCTAAGATCATTGGAAAGGAAGGAAGAAAGGAAGAGCAGGGGCAAAAAAGAAGAGGGAGGGGAATTATAGAAAGTCATCGTGAAGGTCTAGTCTTATTCTTGTTTTCTTATATTGTTTACTCCAACCTACACAATGCAAACAAGTTTTCCATCCCTGCGCATTGTGACGTTAAGTCAGGGCCAGATGAGAATTCTTTCTTGGTAGCCAAAACATAGTGTCCTCAGGGTCATTTCCTTTGCCATAGTGGAGAACAAATGCTAATAGAGATGACATGATATTTAAAAACATCTGACTTATAGGCAGTAGAAAGGAATGTGAAGACTTTCTAAAGTATATAATCTTGGCTTTAATAAGTGAGAGTTCTTTCATGTTCTGATTTCACTGCACTCTTGCACATCAGACAGCAACATAAATGACTTTTCATTAATCAGTTTCATTAATGAACTATTATAAATGCTTCTTTACTAAATTTTCTTAACATGATTTTTACGTCTCTGAGTGTCACACTTTCCATACTAGTCCATGTGTACTACATGTGAGGAACTGAACTCTAGAGGCACCAAAACTCAAACCTCCATAGCTGGTGCTATAAACTTTGCCTTGGCAAAGCTTCCTCCTCCTTTAGCCTGATTCTTGCGCTTAGCTTGCTTGGGCTCTGGCTCCAGGCTACGTCTGATTCTCTGGGCTCTGGTACTAACCCTGGCCCAATCTTATGCCCCCATTTTCACCCATAAAACATGGTGTTTTATATTACATTAAAACGTATAACAAAGAAAGGAGATAATGAAGAGAAAAAAGAGGAGAATAAACAATGAAATCAGTAAAAAGTTGGGGTGGAGGAATAACCTACAATTTTTTTACACTGTTTCATGTTATACACTATCAATCCTGGGAAGCTGTCTGTGACAACAGAATAGACATGCATCCCTAGAAATGTATATTTAAGAATAAGTATATGTATCTAGAAATATAATCCATATTGCTAAAAACCAATGAAAATTCATACTGACCTTAGGGGGTTTAAACGGATAGTCTGGTGAAAAGGTAATGTCAAGAAAGAACACCCCTCCTTCATAGACAGATCCTGGGGGTCCCAATATAGTTGACCTCCATTCATAAATGTTGTCTCCTTTGGGTCCAGCACTGAAATAAGACATACAAATGAAATGTGCTTAGAAATTATATAAAGGCTGGAATTTAACAAAATCTATTTATGATAACCAATTGAGTAATTCCATAAAAACACAAAAAGTTAATCAGTTAACTCTCTGTTAAGATTCATATTGTTATTACTGAATAAAAGAACACCAAGATCCTCTTTTGTCATTCACAACCCTAAGCCTATGGAACAAGAGTCCAAGGACCATAGGCCAGAGGTAGGAACACAAATGTTTAATAAAAGCATGAAATCATTTGTGATGTCAGAGACAAAATTTCAAAGTTAGAAGGGCCTCTGGGGAATGACTAGTCTGATCCCTTTGCTAACAACTGAGAACACAAAGGAGGTTCAATGTTCATCATCCAAAGTCTCTGCTCAAATATCATACCCCATCTGAATCTTCCTTTCTTTCTTCCCACCCAAAGGACTTCCTGACCCACACATCATGAGCAATAAGGTCTGTAGACGGTAAGATGTATCATTTTGTTTTATAACTGTGTTTTGTAACTACTGCTTCTTTTCACCCTCCCTAGAAGGTGCTTGAGGAACAGGTTGTACCTTGTCCTTAGTGCTTCCTAAGTCAGTATGTTGGATGATGATGGATTAATAACAAAGCAAATGAAGAAGCCACATGGCTACTAGCAGTACACATGTCTCTGAGTTTCAGAGAATTTTGCTGAAAACAATATGGCCCACGTGAGTCAAGTGAATTGTATTAGTTCTCTCAGGTAAAAAGAAGGGCAAAATGAGATTAGGATTTAGCTTTCCAGTGTTCTTTTTGTTTCATCAAGCTATTACCTACATGTAATAATAACAGAATACTAGAAATTCTCCTCACACCCTATAACAAAGTAGGCAACCCTATTAAGAGGCTTGGGAAATATTTTGTTGCCAATAAGGATTCAGCTTCTTTTCCCTCTTATTTTGAAATGAGTTTATATCTACAAAAAACTCATTACTAAGCAGCCATTTTATCACAAACAGCCGTTCGTAATTTAAAAAACTCCATAAACTTAGCAAAAGTGGAATAGAGGGAAACTTCTTTAACCTGATAAAAGACATCTATCAAAAACCTCACATCAACTACTATATTCAATGGTAAAATATTAAAAGCACTCCCTTTAAATTGATGAACAAGACAAGAATGGCTGTTATCCCCACTTCTAATCAGTACTGTACTAGAGATCATATTTATCAAAGTATGAAAATCAGAAGGCAAAATAAAAGGTATATGGATTGAGATAGAAGAAATAAAATAGTATTTGTAGTATTTATATATATGGGCTTTTTTCCCTGTGAACCTAAATACTATATATATGCATATATACACAATGTATTAAACTTAATAAAAAGAGTTTAGCGAAATTGCTAGATATAAGCTCAATATCCAAATATCAACTTCATTTCAATACACCGCCAGAAAATGCATTTTTTTTTTTGAGACAGGGTCTCACTATGTTGCCCAGGCTAGTCTTGGACTCCTGGGCTCAAGCCATTCTTGGGTCTCAACCTCTCAAGTAGCTGGGTTTACAGGCACGCATCACTGGACCACACCTGGCTCCTAGAAAATGTATTTTTAAATGAGTTGCAATAGGTCTTGTAAGGAAGCTATGAATAAAGTCATAAAAGATGTGTGAGATCTTTATGGAGAAAATTATATAAAACTTATTGAAAAATACTCATAAGAGTTAAATAAATGGAGAGAGATACCAAGTTTATGGGTAGGGAGACCTGACATCAGATGTCAATTTCCCCAAATTGATTAATCACAATTTCAATTAAAAGTCCAACTGCTTTTAAAACCAAAATTCGACAAGTTGATTTACAACTTTTTTTGGAAGCTCAAAGAAATTCCTTAAACTTTTCACACACATATGAAAACCTGATTTATGTCAACTGATGGGACTAGGAAAAGTTTTATATTTGAAAACAGAGAAACTAGATTTTACCCTCAGTAAATAAACAAACTCTGCTGCAGATGGATTAAATATTTAAATGCAAAAGTCAAAATTTTAGAGTTTGACTGAAGAGAGTGACAAGGCAAGCCACAAACTGAGAAAAGATATTTGGATCATATAAAAGTGACCAAATGCTAGTGTTGAGAATATACAAGTTCCTAAGAATCAACTAAAAAAAGACTAACTCTATTAAAAAATACATAGATATTTCCAAAAAAAGGGAAACACAAATGGCCAATAATCATATGAAAAATGCTCAATATCATCAAAATCGGGGAAATGAAACTGAAAATCACAATTCAGTAATATTATTTTACAAAATGCAAAGGCAAAAATAAATGCCAGATAAAACCATGTGTTGATGAGGATGTAGAAAAACCAGAAGAGCTATGTACTGCTGATGACTATGAGTGGTCACTCTGGATAAGAACATAGGCTCATCTGGTTAAGTTGAATATATAGCTGACCCCTAAACAACAGGTCTGCATTGCGTGGGTCAACTTAGATGAAGTAAATTTTAAGAAAATACACTAGAAAAATCTGAGATTTGTGACAATTTGAAAAAACTCGCTGACAAAGCACTAGCCTAGAAATATTGAAAAATTAAGAGAAAGTTAAGAATGTCATGAGTGCACAAAATATACAAAGGTATTAGTTTTTCTCATTTACTACCAGAAAATATATACCAATCTCTTATGGAAAAGTTAAAATTATACACACAAACCATACATGATGCCATGTGCATTTAAAAGAAATGTAAGCAAACACAGAGTATTAAATCACAATAAAATGCATAAAAGTAACTGTAGTACATACTGTACTACTGTAATCATTTTGTAGCCACCTCCTGTTGCTATTGCAATGAACTCAGCTATTGCCAATAGCTGCCTAAAATGCCTAAAATGCCATGTGACAAAAATTATCTCTGCATGAGCAGTTCATCTCTCCAGCAAATTGCGTACTGCGGTAAAAACTGATCTCTCAGTTCTCGCCTATTTTTCATTGTGTTTGTGCAATACCGTAAACCTTAAATAACACCATGGGATCCATACAAAGGGCCACTAGTGATTCTGGAAGTGCTCCCAAGAAGCAGAGAAAAGTCATGCCATTATAAGAAAAAGTTGAATTACTTGATATACACTGTAGATTGAGGTCTACAGTTGTGGTTAGCTGCCATTTCATCTGGTAAACAGATGATGTAAACTTAGGGTAACAATAAACACAGTACAATACTGTAAATGCATTTTCTCTTCCTTATGACTTTCTTAATATTTTATTTTTTCTAGTTTACTTTATTGTAAGAATACAGCATATATACATATAACATGCAAAACATGTGTTAACTGAAAGATTTATGTTATGAGTAAGGCTTCTTGTCAACAGTAGGGTATTATTAGTAGTTAAATTTGGAGAAAGTCAAAAGTTATACGTGAATTTTTGGTGGCATGGGGGGGTTGGTACCTCTAACCCCTGAGTTGTTCAAGGGTCAACTCTACACCTATTTTACAACATAGAAATTATACTCCCAGGTATATACTACAGAGAAACTTTTACATGTGTGTATCACCAGAAGACACTGAGAATGTTTATAGAAGCACTATTTATAACAGCAAAATTGGAGACAACACAAATGGCTACTGACAGAAAAATGGGTAGGAATACTATACAGCAGTGAAAATATACAGATTAACATGAATGAATCTTAAAAATATATTGAATAAAAAATTAAGACTAAAAGAATATATACAGTATGATACTATTTCTACAAAGCTTAAAAACAAGCAAACAAGGATATATACTATTGAGGGACATATAAATATGAGGTAAGAAAAGAAAATGAGTAAGAAGGAAGTTCAGAAGAGTGGTTTCCTGGGTGGGAACAGAGGTTGGAGGAGCAGCACACTGGAGCTTCAATGGTTCTGGGTGTTTTACTTCTCAGTGTGTGCAGTGGATTCAGGTGCTTTCTGTTTTATTACTAGGTTTTCTAATCTGCCATGTGTTAGATACGTTATTACATATGTACCAAATTCTTACATTAAGAAAAATTATGTCAAAATCTACCAATATGGTGAGAAAAGCAACGTGCTTCATATGTACAGTGTGATCCTACTGTATAAATTAAAAACAGATCCTACTCTTTTTTAATTTATAAGATCCTACTGCATGAATTTATAGGTCCTATGGTATGAATATTTTATATTATTTATGGATACATATCTATGTCCAAGTCATTTAAGAAATTATCTGGAAAGATAAACCTAAATTCATGATAGTGGTTATGAGAACAACAAGGGATGAGGTGAAGTGGGGAGATGGGAGGAAATAGATGTAGAGATGGGAAATGAAGCAGAGTTAAATTTTATTTCTAGTGTTTCTCTTGTTTAAAAAAAGATGAAGTAAATAAAATCACAGTTATCCTAGCTCATTGCAAAGGGCTGGAATATATTGAGAAGCAGTGGTGTGAGGGACTAGAGTACAGCATTCTTCCCCCATTGCCCTGTTACCTCCTTCTCCTGAGGCTGGCAACACAGATGGAGTATATTCAGCCCAGATGACAATAAAGCTTTGGCAACAACAGCCTCTTGTTGCCAGACAGGCTCACTCACTCAGATGAATAATACACATGGTTATGCCTTGAGCTATAATTAAACCCAATACGAATAGATAACCTTATCAGAAGGAAGAGTTTAAAAGTAGAGAAAATTACAGGTTTATGGTTACAACATTACTTCAAGGTAGATGAATAAATTCAGTTAAAAAATACACACAGGTGAGTGTATACAGCTATGAAATAACATACACAAACACATCTAGCAAATCCCAAGCTATAATTTATCTGAGTCACTTTAAGAAATCTTAAAATAGCCTCCCAAGGATGGTAACCACAGTAAATTATAAGATACAGGCTAAATAAGGAGTCGCTACCAAATAGTGCGGCTGAGGAAGGGACTCCGAAGTAGAAGACAGCAGTATCCCACCAAGAAGGGCAATGTCTGCAGATAACATAAACCCAATTTTTGCCCATTCCAAGTTTTATTTGGCTCTCAGTCAGAACTCCAAGTTTTATTGGTTCTTTGAAGTTATTCAGCTGTCTATGTAGTTATTAACAGTGGACTAAAATAATCCAGCTAATATTATCACTCTGAATTGGTTTATGCTGTCAAAGTGTGCCTCTTTAAGAAATCTTAGCCAGTAGCAACAAATTATCTTGATAACAGACTGGTCTTCTAAAATGCATATAAAACTAGCCTGCACTCACAGCACTTTGGGAGGCTGAGGCAGGAGGATCATTTGAGGCCAGGAGTTCGAGACCAGCCTGGCCAACTTGGTGAAATCGCATTTCTATTAATAAAATACAAAAATTTGCCAGGTGTGGTGGTGGGCGCCTGTAATCCCAGCTACTTGGGAGGAGTATCTGGGATACTCCTATCCCAGGAGATAGGAGATGGGATACTATCTGAGGCAGGATAATTGCTTGAACCTAGGAGGTGGAGGTTGCAGTGAGCCAAGATCATGCCACTGCACTCCAGCCTGGGTGGCAGAGTAAGACTCTCAAAAAAAAAAAAAAAAAAAAAAAAAAAAAAAAAAAAAAAAAAAAAAAAATTTTCCCCCCTAAAAAAATTTTAACATTTTGGAAATCTTCCAACATTTTAGAAATGTATCACTTGAAATCCCAAAGCTTACAGCAGTGGTTCTTGAACTGCACAGCCCTCTGCCCCACTCCTATTTGGATATGTACCAGTTGAGAACCCAACATCCAAAACTTTGCTGTATAATATGGTAGCCATGTGGCTATTAAGCACTTGAAATGTGGCTAGGGCAAATTGAAATGTGCTGTCTGTATGTGTAAAATATACACCAAAGTTTGAAGACTTAATGCAAAAGAAAGTAAAATAGCTCATTAATAATTTTAATTACTATTTACTTATTAATTTAATAATTAACGAACAACTACATGTTGAAATGGTAATACTTGGAATGTATTGGCGTAAAATTTATTAAAATATGCTTCGCCTATTGCTTTTTCCTTTAGTGTGGCTATCAGGAAATTTAAAATTACATACATGGCTCACATCATTTCCGTATCATGAATCAAGAAGTGAGAAAGAAATCTGTAGACTGGGCCAGGCACGGTGGCTCAAGCCTGCAATCCTAGCACTTTGGGAGGCCGAGACGGGCGGATCATGAGGTCAGGAGATCGAGACCATCCTGGCTAACACGGTGAAACCCCGTCTCTACTAAAAAATTACAAAAAAAACTAGCCGGGAGAGGTGGCGGGTGCCTGTAGTCCCAGCGACTTGGGAGGCTGAGGCAGGAGAATGGCGTGAACCCGGGAGGCGGAGCTTGCAGTGAGCTCAGATCCAGCCACTGCACTCCAGCCTGGGCAACAGAGCAAGACTCTGTCTCAAAAAAAAAAAAAAAAAAAAAAAGAAATCTGTAGACTGTGTTTTACTTTTAATGATCACTTATCTCTCAAGCTGATCAAATAAAATTTGGTGCCAGAGGACACTTGCAGTATAGAGCAATGATGAAGAACATAAATAGGCTCTGGAGTCAGACTAAGTTGTCTGAATCCTAGCCTTGGCATTTAAAGCCTGGTAGGACCTGGGTAAATGTGTAATTTTTCTATGTCTTAGTTTCCTTGACTGCAAAATGAGATAATTATAGTATCAATCTTGTAAATTTTTAGTAGAATTGTACTCACAGAACTTGGAAAATAGTAACCCTCAAAAGGTCAGTTGCTGTTGTGGTTGCTGTTACATGCTGTAGATGATCAAAAATACACTCAAAGAGGCTGACTGTTTTGTAAATTTATAAGAATGGTTTCAGAACTGAAAAACAAGGCTGCAAAGATGTGTACATCAAAAAATAATAGTAATGATTCTGTAACCTAATCTTATGATGTACATTTAGATATAGCAGAACTTTAGAAAACATGTATATTCACTGCTGGCACTCTTAGGAAATCCAAATTATCAATGAATAGAATGTTTACTTAACATTAGGATTTTCAGGTATTAGGTTATTTAGTAATGTTTTCCCACTTGCAACATTCTGAAAATGATCAATTCCCTTACTGTTTTATTTTCAGATTTTATTTTTTAAATAAGAAAAAAACCTAAAGCTTTCATAGTTAAATTTCAAAATAAAAACACAATGAGGTAAATCTTGTAGAATGAAAAATATCAGCAAATTACGATTTGGCTGAATGCCCAAGGTTGCTGCTTCAGGAGAAATTCTGCAACGGAATCAAACCACGTTCAGCTTCCCATGCTGCAGCCTACAGTGGATGAGCCCCTATGTACAGCTGAAATATTACATGCAATAAAAGTCATGAAAATAACTAGGCTCTCACTGTCTTTACTTAAGATCATAAGATGCTTTTAATATACTGAATACTTTTCAATCTGCTGTGCCACATCTGTGATTCTAAGACCAAGAGTTTTTGGCTCTGTCTACTGCTTTTTCACTTAACACTGACTCTGGGACAGGTAAAGAGGAAGGATGCCTTGGCAATGTTGGGATTCTGGCTCCACAGAAAGAATATGTCTGACTTGCCACCACTTTTCACTTAACCTTTCTGTGCCTCAATCCCTTCGTAAGTAAAATGAGATAATGGTACCTCAAAAGAAAGCAAAATATCTGATCAGTAATTTTAATAATTACTATTTATCTATTTAATAATTAATAATAATTACAGGTTGAAATGGTGGGCTAAAAATGTATTAAAATAAAATTCACCTATTTCTTTTTTCCTCTTTTTAATGTGACTAATAGGATATTTAAAATTACATACATAGCTCACAGTATATTTCTACATCATGAATCAAAGAAGTTGGGAGGTTATTGGGAGGTTTAATGATATTATTACAAAAAAAGTGCTTAGAACCTTGCTTGAACATACCAAATGCTGCATAAACATTAGCTATGTATATTATAAGTCTAAATCTTGATTGAAGGGATTATAATTGATGGCATAACTAGAAGAAATTAAAGGGGAATGGGCTTTTTAAAATTAATATTCATAGAGTAAGCTAGCTGAAAATAAAGTTTTAATGGCAATGGATACCTAAACTGTGTGTTTAAAAAATCTAATCATACTACACAGCAAGTGAGAATTGCTGTCTGTTAATCCTACAACCCAGTGAAATTCTCTTACAATATGTGTGTGACTGATCAGGTAGGGAGCATCTTGTCTGAAGAATAGGTGTTCAGTCCCTGTAAGTCCAGGCAACTGACCTGAAATTACCAGGGATGGGGTAGTGAGAAGAAGATGAGGGGATTTTTCAAAAGCTTTAGCAATCTTTGCTTATAAGCAGAGTCCATATAACTGAATTCATCCTTCCTGTGGGAAAGTACATTGTTCACATTCAAACTATATACTGTACCTATATCCAAAGCCCCTTTGGAAGCTAGCTGCAGGGATATTGAGCTTTTGGCATACAACACAAAAATGAAGGTGTTTCTCTAGTGACAGTCTCCCTCTAATTTAGGGTTCTACTCCATTTTGTTTGTCCTCTTCAATGTCTGCCTACTTACGGGTTCTACCGTCAGCTACCTAGTCTTTTCACCTTCATTCTGGGTATCTCATTATCTACCTTTGACAATCACCTACCAAACTGTTAGCATCTCTAATCTGGTCACAAATCTGAGAGTCATCCTTGACCATGCCTCTTTTTTCTCCTCTGCTCTAAGTCCCCCAAATCCTGTTGAATCTTACTTCAGTGTTATCTCTGTACTATGATTATTGGCCGCATCAGCTCTCATTTAGATTATGGCACCAGCGTCTTGCAAGGTTTCCCTGCCTCCAGTTTTGCTTCCCTCCAATCTGTTCACCAAACTGTAGATAGGGCAATTTCCAGAAACTCCTTTAAGTAGGATCTTTTGCTTCCCTGCTTTCTCTAGGTTCTTCATGATCAAGCCCAAAGTTCTTTGTAGTATACAAGGTCTTTTATAAAGAATTGGCTCCCGCTTAAACTTCTGGTCCCACCCCTTGCCATCCCAAAGCTCCCCTTCAACTCAATTACTCCAATCATACTGGAATTACTTGCAGAGGGAATGATATTTACCCTCAATCACACTTTACAGATTTGAGATGTAAAGATGAAAAAAATGATTTTGGCGATCTTTCACCAAATATCATTTTAAAGTCACTATTGTTACCTACTCTGTACTGTTTGTTATCACTGTCAACAACTTAGCAGAGAGGAAGAAATAGAGAAAAAGAATATTTTAAATGGAAAAATAACTACTACTTAATAATCATAATACTTCCCTTTCCCAGGGAAAGTAGTAGCCAGCAAGCTTAGAGAGTAAACTAGCCTTCTACGAGTCACTGAGAAAGGAGGACTTCCTCAGTAAGTTCATGACACTCCTCGACTTCCCTGCCTCTTTTTGTGTTACCTGTGTGTATATTAATTTTCCCAATGTGTGGATACACTGCAATGAGTACACAACTATGCCAACGGACTTAAAATTTTAAGAGACATAACTGTATAAAGTAGTGAGCAGGGATAAGTAGAGAAACTGGGAAACAGGAAGAAAGACTACAGGGAAAAACTGTATAATCTTCCTTTACTTTTTAAGCTACACTTTTATAATACACATTTACTTGTAAACATAAAGACCAACCATGGAATCAACAAGAACTAAGTCTTACTTTTTACAGGTTGAGTATCTCTTATCTGAAATGCTTGCGACCAAAAGTTTTCTAGATTTAAAATTTTCAAATTTTGGATGTTCAACCTGTATATACATGGGTTGTCAGAAATAGGTTATGATTATAAAGACTTTGGAAACCATCTAGATTTCAACTTTTTTATAACACAGAAGCAAGCAAGCATTAGAACTGGACTAGAAATCCATTCAGTTGGACAATTAGGCATAAAATCAATCAATTAAAATACTGAATCACAAAATCTACAATCCTTTAATTAGCTGAAAGGACTCCAGAAATGAGCTGTGTGGTTCTCAACTTTTTCCCCCTTTTCCACTATACCTTTCTCTCCTTGCAGTAAAAATGGCTCACTTCAGCAGTGATTGTCAGCATGTATATGGGGGGAAGGGGAAAGAAAGGAATACTTAGGAAAAGTGAAAAGGCTCCTTCCCTGCTGAACACTTCCATTGAAAGCCTTCACTTCAAAGGCAATAATATTAAGGGTCAGAAAAGTGAAGTGCTTTGCTCAAGGTCACACCCAGAGAAGAAAACCTGAACCCTCCAATCCAGGGTTCCCCAACTCCCAGTACCAGTCCGCGGCCTGTTAGGAAGCAGGTCACACAGCAGGAGGTAAGCAGCAGGTGAGTGAGCAAAGCTTCACATGTATTTACAGGCACTCCCCATTGTTCGCATTATTTGCATTATCCCATGACACTGCTGTTGTTACTAGGCAAAGCAAGAAACTAGTAGGGCTCACCTCTTCCTTGACCTCTGCACTTATACCATGGAAACAGTAAGAGTTTCTCTTTAAGGGCTCCAAGTTCCCTTTTTTATACCAGCTGTATGACATCTTGCATGCTAATGTCCTCTTCCTGTCAGATCATTGGTGGCATTAGATTCTCATAGGAACGCAAACCCTATTGTGAAGTGTGCATGTGAGGATCTAGGTTGTGCGCTCCTTATGAGAATCTAGTACCTAATGACGTGTTACTGTCTCCCATCACCCTCAGATGGGACTGTCTAGATGCAGAAAAATAAGCTCAGGTCTCCCACTGATTCTACATGATGGTGAGTTATATAATTATTTCATTATATATTACAATGTAATAATAGAAATAAAGTGCATAATAAATGTAACGTGCTTGAATCATCCCAAAACCATTCCCTGACCCACGCCATCTGTTGAAAAATTGTCTTCTATGAAACTGGTCCGTGGTGCCAAAAAGGTGGGGGACCACTGCTCTAATTCTAAAGTGAAGACTCTTACCCTGTCACTACTCCTGCCAATTAGATACGAAGACTGAAGAAAATAACCAGAAAGGTAACCATTACGATACACTACCCTGCTTGACAGGACACCAGAGATTAAGATATGCATCGGAGTGTATTTTTCAACCTTTTCATCCTGGGCATGTTTCAAATATGTAATGAAAGGCCTCAAGGTACTCAGGGTTTCCAGAAATAACCTCTCTTATCTGTACTGTAAGAACACTTGGGCCTGTGAGCTAGCCAATGTAGCAAAGAGTATTTCTTAAATTAATTCCACCCCCACCTCCCACCTGTTAGAGAGGGAAGCTGTGGAGTTTTAATGTATCTACCCATCTTATCTAGAGTATAAAGAAGCTTTTGACAAGAATGCAAACCACTGCTGTCCCTACACAGTTTTCAGGAAGCCAAATCCCTTCTCAAAAATTTTCAATTCTCAAAAATGTTACCACTCATACATGGCAGAATGTAAAGCTCCCTGGTATCATTCTAATTGCATAATTATTACTTTATAATATTTACAAAAGTAATCACAGTAAAAATTCCATTTAGAAGTTAAGATGGGGCAGATCCGAGGGACAGTTAACTATCTTAGACAGACTAGTTAAGGTATGTAATTTGTGTTCTCACTCATAAGTGGGAGTTGAACAATGAGAACACATGGACACAGGGAGGGGAACATCACACACCGGGGCCTGTCAGGGGGTGGGGGAGCTAGCGGAGGAATAACATTTGGAGAAATACCTGATGCAGGTGACGGGTTAATGGGTGCAGTAAACCACCATGGCACGTGTATACCTATGTAACAAAACTGCATGTTCTGCACATGTATCCCAGAACTTAAAGTCTAATTAAAAAAAAAAGAAATGTAATTTGTATAAAGAGTTATCAAGACAAATTGTTTCCAAAGTAGGTTAAATATCTATAAGACACTCAGTACACTTTTGTTTGGCTGAGAACACCTTTTGTTTCTTGGCTATGAAAATAATAAACAATTTCTTCATACAGTTGTCTAGTTTATTCCTAAAAAGGTTGGCTGTGATATCCCACTATCTGCATTTCTTTTTTTTGTAGTCCTTACACAATCATCTAGCTCCAAGACCCATCATCACTGTCCTCTTCTACCATGCTGTTTGGAAGCCAACGTTATCAAAGCAGAGGAAGTGGAAGACAACTCAACCAGAAGACTAACAGCAAAAGTGACCTACACACAGAGACACTTAATAAATGCTTGTTGAAGAATAATAGAGAAATATCTATTGTAAAACATGAATCTATTACCATAACATAGTGGTAAAGAAAGTATGCTTCAGATCCAGAGATGAAGGATCCAAAACCTGGCAGTGCCACTTACCTTGTAACTCAGAACAAGTTACTTAATCTCTTGATGTTACAGTTGTCCATCTCTGAGAAAGTAGCTACTTCAGAAAGTTGATGTGAGCATCAAATGAATTAATATATGTAAAGTGCCTAGAACAGTGCCTGGCTCATAGTAAGGGCTATGTAAGTTTATGCTATTGATGGTGGTGGTAGCGCATCTGGATTGGCCACTGTGGGGACACTGGCCATAGTGGGGGAGGCGTGTCTGGGGCTGTGCGCTCTGTGAAGCTGGCAGGGGCAGGGAACAGGTGATCCCAGTGGAAGACCCAGACCCTACCGAGTTGGCAGGGTGGGGGCCTGCACTTCTAGGCGCAGCTGCAGCTGCCCAGCGGTGGTTCTGACCTGGGCATCCCTGTGCTCTTAGGACCTGGAAAGCCCCCTGCCCCTGCAGGGTTGTAAGTGCCTGCTCCCATTCCCTGGCCTGCAGGGAATTCCTGGCCTCTTCCTGGTCCCAGCACCTGCTCCAGTGCAGAGCAAAGTTGTAGCTGAGCCTAGGCACTGTTGCGACCTGGTTGGGTGTGCACACACTTGGGCTGGTGCTGACATGCCAGCCCCCTACTCCCACCACTTTGGCCCCCTCTGAAGCTTTGGGTGCTGACAAGCTCAGGGAGGGAGGCCGGGGGTGTTGAGGGAAACTCAGCATAGGCCTGCAGGCACCCCTCAGCATAGACAGCCTGGGCACTACAGACAGCATATTGATGGTGGTGGGAGGCAGACAGGTACCTATGTGGGAGGTGGTGGGTCCCTGGTGAAATCGCACCTTCAAGCCAGGAACCGCCTGAAGTCTGGAGACTGGGCTGCCAATCCAAGGTGGAGTATGCAACCCAGAGTGAGAACTTCATTGATGCCTCTTGGCCAGTAGAATGGTGCTTTTTCTAGGCCCGACCATGGACCAATCAGCACATACTTCCTTCATTCTGAGCACATAAAAACCTCAGACTCAGCCAGACTCAGACACTCACTGGTACAACCTGCCTGCTGAAAGGAGTTACCCACTTTGGGTCTCCTGAGAGCTGTTCTGTCACTCAATAAAGCTTCTCTCTGTCTTGCTCACCCTCCAGTTGTCTGCATAACCTCATTCTTCCCAGACGTGGGACAAGAACTTGAAAACTGCAGTGGCAGGGCCAGGTCAGCTCAGGAGCTGTGGGCTAGAGCAGGATGGTGGGACTGAAAGAGCTGTAGTACAAACAAGCTGAAACATGCCCCCATGAAAACATGCTCTCCTCCATCTGCCATGCTGCAGGCAAAGAGAAAGAAGAGCTGCAGCTCTCCTGGGAACCCAGATCTCAGGGCTACCTTAGCCAGAGCCGTGACACACTGTAATACCTTCTATGGGGCTCTGCAGTTCCTGGCATCTCTGAGTTTTCAGGTGCCACTGCATTCCCCTTGTCTGGATGTGGCTGCCTGCAGTGGAAGCCTCTTGTGGTATATGTGTTATAGCTACAGACTTGCACAGAGCTGGAACCCACAGCTGCCCGCCTTGCCACAGGAGCTGGTGTACCTGGCTGTGCGCAGTGACCAGACCTCACGACTGCTCACTCACACACCCCTCGCCACTTTGTGCCTGGCTCACCCTTGGCAGGTGTAAGATCCAGGCCAGTAGTGCAAGCTGAGTGCAGCCTGCTGGGCCGAGTGGGTGGAACAAGCCCAGTGGGCATGAGCAAAACTCAAGCAGAGGCGCTGCCAGTCACAGAGGTTTCCAGGTGGTGAAGTGACACCTGAGGATCCCGTGACACTACTGTTACCAGGCAAAGCAAGAAACTAGGAGGGCTCACCTCTTCCTTGACCTCTGTCTGCACTTATACCACGGAAACAGTATGAATTTCTCTTTAAGGGCTCTAATTTCCCCTTTCTATACCAGCTGTATGACATCTTGCATGCCAATGTCTCTCTCTGTCCCCCATACTTCTCCCCATCAAATGCTGAGATCATGAAAGAAATGCACAAATGACCTAATAAACCCCACCATTCTTGGTTTATAATTCAGTGAAGAATACCTTCAGTTTTGCATCATCCATTCTATAACATCTGAAGGCAGAGCCAGGCCAAAGTTCCCACATACTCTGAAACAGTGGCTTTACAATTAATCCTCTCACCTCTATGATATACACACATTACCACTTCAACAAAAACAAGAGGTTTGTTTTTGTTTTTGTTTTTTTAAGTTTAGGGGAAGAAAGTCTAAATGTCAGTTCTGTTCAGGAAGAAAAGTGCTAGATGGTTAAAATAGGCTCTGTAAATAATAATCCAAGAATAAAAGATATTGATTGATTGCCAACAAGTAGTAGTGTTGAGGCCAGGTGTGGCTCATGCCTGTAATCCTAGCACTTTGGGAGGACGAGGTGGGTGGATCACTTGAGGTTAGGAGTTGGAGATCAGCTTGGCCAACATAGTGAAATCCTGTCTCTATTAAAAATACAAAAAGTAGCTGGGCGTGGTTGCAGGCACCTATACTCCCAGCTACTTGGGAGGCTGAGATTACTTGGGAGGCTTGAACCCTGGAGGTGGAGGCTGCAGTGAGCCAAGATCATGCCACTGCACTCCAGCCTGGGTCACAGAGCGAGACTCCATCTCAAAAAAAAAAAGTAGTGTTAAGTGGATTCACTTAAAAACTTTCCTATGATTACTTCAGGAAACCAAGACTCCCACAGGACTAAAATACTAGCTATACGGTGTTGAGACTTATTTTCAGTAGTTACCCACTGATACGGCTTGACTGTGTTCCCACCCGAATTTCTTCTTCAATTGTAGCTCCCACAATCCCCATGTGTCATGGAGGGACCCAGTGGGAGGTAACTGAATCATGACGGTGGGTTTTTCCCATGCTGTTCTCCTGAGAGTGAGTAAGTCGCATGAGATCTGACAGTTTTATAAAGGGCAGTTCCCCTGCACACGCTCTCTTGCCTGCCACCATGTAAGACCTGCCTTTGCTCCCTCTTCACCTCCCGCCATGATTGTGAGGCCTTCCTAGCCATGTGAAACTGTGAGTTCATTATATCTCTTTTTCTTTATAAATTACCCAGTCTTAGGTATTTCTTCACAGCAGTATGAAAATGGAGTAATACACACATCTTGTGTCAGTGCTCATTATGTGTAGGGCACTGCACTGTGATCTAGGCAAGATAAAGAACATTCTTGATTCCCAAAGGGCTTCCTGTCTGGCCAAGAAGAGAGAAGGTAAGACATATTTGTTCCACAGGATTCATAATCAAGATGCTATGGGAACCCTGTAAAAAAAAAGTTTTCATTTCCTGGTAGGTGAGCTTCTTCACCCTGTCTTATACCACAGTAGTACCATGTTTCATTTCAGCAGTGACCTGAGAAAAAGAAACATTGGGTTCTCTCAAGATGAGTATATGATTTGAACAAGCCCCACAGGAGGTTCTGACATGAACTGCATCTCCTCCAGGGAAAGGCTTCATAAAAGGGGAGGCAATTAAGCAATTAAGCTGGGTTGGAAAGGTGAAGTGGATTTTAACTGGTACAGGGAGATCAAGCATAACAGACTAAGGGCACTTCATGGAAAAAGGCAGGGAGAAGAAAGTGGGTTGCCTATTGGAAGAACAGCAAATATACCAGGATGGCTGAGGTTAGATAGTGCAGGGCCTTACATGACATAATAAGGAATTGGAAAAGTACTCTGGGGAACCGTGATATTCAAATCTGTTGCTCCTAGGAGCTGCAGGGCTCCACTGAAGTCTTTTGGGGTCATTAAGTTCGCTGCTCCCGCCCCAGCTGAGATTCAACAAGACAAACTCCACTGTGTTTCTGTACATTGTCAGTACATAATTTCTTTAAATACTCTGAATAAAAGGAGTCCACTGCTTTAAAAAGAGCTTGAACAGCTTCTGGAACTCCCACCCTGCCCCAACAACAAAAAAGCCTGGATCCCAAACCTGACCAGATGAATCAGAATCTAATGAACAACTAGAATCACCATGATAGAACTACTATTACAGACTATGGAGTCACTGAGGGCCTCAAAGTGTGGTCCAGCAAGAAGCAGCACTGGGCAAACCTACTGAATGAGAAACTACATTTTTGGCAAGGTCCTTGGAATGACTGGTGTGTACATTAAAAGTTTGACAGGCACTAGTGGAAGGTTTTAAATAGGAAACACATAATGAACTCCACATAAGAATATTCATCATTTACTGAACATCTTCTATGTGTCAGATATTAAGCACCTTTTATATCACTGAGCTCTCTTATCTGTAAAAAAGGCAACATTTTTTACCTTGTGAGGCTATAAGAATTAAGACATTTTATATTTATATACATTCAGTATCAAATGTAGTGTCTGGCAAAGAGTAGGTTCTTTAGAAATTGTAAGTATTATCATTCACATATGGTTTTCAAATTATTTTCACTCTGCAAACTTAAATGTTATCTAAAACTAAAGGTCAAAGAAATTCAGTGACTTGGCAATGGTTACACAGTAAATGATGAAACTGCATTTCAAACCTAGATGAGCACTGAAAAGCTCATCTTCTTTCCCATACAACACTCTGACAGCAAGGCTTAGTGTGGACTGAAAGCAGGAGATAGAGAAGACCAAAGCAGCAATGATACACTAAATTGTGTCAACATTAGTTCACTGCCTGTTTAAGAGACTAGAATTGACTAGAATTACAAACAAGTGCCAATAAAAGTACAGACAAGAGTTACTATAGTGTGAAGAAATTATAGGTATGTCCTAATATCTTCTAAACACTTAGCAATTTAACAATATTTATATAATAACATTCAGTTAGTTATTTGGCAACTTATTTAACAATATTTATTCTCTGGATAGGCTTATCAAGTTGACAAAGCATTTTCACATTCATCATCTTCTTTAACCCTAGTGACAACTAAGTGAGATAGGATTATTCTTCTCAAATCAGATTGCTCTACTTACTTTTCTCCTCCTTAAATCCCTATTTAATCTCATAAACCTGGATTTCCTAATACTTTGTAGTGGCTTTCGTGAAAGAATCAGGCTTTGTGTTATTAAAAAAAAAAAAAAAAAAAAAAAAGAATCCAGACTGTCAATGACAGGCACAGATTTCATCGCCTATCCTTCCTTCTTTCCTTTAGCCCATCAGCAAAGGTTAGGAAGACAGATGGGTTTTCGGTCAAAGGGAGTCAAGAACAGTGTGGGCAGCACGGCATAGGTTTATCTTTCTTATTTGTTCCACAGAAAAGTGATGCAAAGTAATTAATTGAGCTATGAAGGCTCTTGATGGAAGTGCAGCCTCAGATGGTAACTAGTTTTTAAGAGATCAGCCACACAGAATACCCTGGTGGAAAGATGATGAGTAACCAAACAGAAGACTCAAGTTTACTTTTTGGCTTTTGGTTTATTTATAAAATCTATGTCCCTTGATAAAATGAGTTATTTTCCTTCCACATCATTTGTGGTCAGTATTTCTAGAGGGCACTCTCTTAAGAGTCCATAAAATTCTGAGCTATTCTATAGCTATAAATACACATTTTCAAAAAGATGCAAATGAAAGGCTCTAGAAACATCTTGTTGCTCAAAACAATGAAGTTATGACAGCACTTTCACATTATGTCATAGTTCACTACTCAATTGCTTAGTTGTCTAAGGATGGTCTATTATGCCCTAGCTTTCTATGTGAGATTTTGCAGTTGGCTGTTGTGAAACATTTATAGAAGTGACTTCTAGCACTCAAGTTGGTGATTTAATATTACATAAAGTTCATTAGTCATGGTATCTACATCAATTTTCTACAGTAGCTATTATTGGCCTTTCAGATCTCAGCCACTACCTGCTCTTTGTAAGCAAAACAAACACAGATTTTACAGAAGATCTGCTATTTCAGAACCATCAACTTGTAGTATCCCTTAATAATTCCTGTCAACGTGGGCTATCTTTGAAGGATTTAGTGGTTTTTGCTTTTGGCAGTGCTGCAAAGATGGAAATAACTTACACTGCCCATCCCCATCTTACAGTGTCTGCTAACATGTTGGGTTGTTGGCTGCCAGGCAGATTTAATTTATCCACTTCTCAGTTTGCATTAACCTTTGAATAATAAAGCACAGCTGAGGCTGCTGTAAGAAACAAACAGAGGAATGAATAATTAAAAACACCTTCTCAGCCTTGGAAAGCCCAATCCCTAACCATTAGGGGAGCTTTAATTGTGACTGAATTAAGCATTAAAAAGGCTAATTGTACTCTTTATAAATGGAAACAAATGCAAAGGACGTAGTATGACTACAATATACATAGTATATGAAAGCAAAGCTTTGAAGGCACCAACTAATGAGTTCAAATGAAAAACGATAGCCTGTTTCTTAGAAAGCAATTTCCTTCTAAAGATGGCCCCTCATTGTCTTATATTCAGAAAAATTGCTACGACTTGTAAAACGCTATTACTCATTTGATGCAGGTGGACGGGATAGGGTAGCATTTGAAAGGACAGAAATGTTAAAGCTGAAACAAAAGGTTGAGAATAGAATCTATTAGAGACAACCAACAGTCCTATCTTTTTTGAATCTGTCAAGTGCTTATGCCAGCTGGGCTTCTTTGCTTTGATGAATTTAATTTTCCTTTGGGAAGTTCAAAACCCAAATCCAAATCTGTCATCATTTACATGTTAACATTACAAAAGTCATTGATATTTCATATATTTGCTAAAATGCTGTATCTAATAATTTTGAACCAAAGAGTATCCTATTTGTCCAAATCATTGGAAACAACAAATTATCTCTGTTTCTAGACCTCCAACAAAAGCAGGATGTCCCCTAAATCAAGAAGGCAGTTTCGCCAATTACTGACTTTCAAGTATTTGGTTAATTTTTCTTATACTAGAAAAGTTTCTCTAATGCTTAGTTTCATTTTTATTTTGCTACAAATAAGGCCCTTTCCTCTATTTCTGTTCAAAAAACCATTTTGTCAACGCCCTTCAGTTACTGGAAACTTAGGAAGGTAGAAATCCTTTTTCTGTACTAAGCAACTTTATAGCATTTAAAGTGGCTTTTATTTTCCACCTTTATGCCTTTCTTGGTTCTCTGAATCTTCTCCTTCTTTTTTTTTTTTTTCTGAGACAAGGTCTTGCTCTGTTCATGGTGGCAGTGGCTTCTCTGCAGCAGCTGCTGTAGGGATGCCAGCTGCAGTGGGGGAGGCATAGCAAGGGCTGCACCCTCCATGTAACCGGTGGTGGCTGGGAACAGGCGGGAGCCCCATCCTCTACTAAGTTGGTGGGGCAGGAGCCCTGTGCTGCTAGGCACAGCTGCAGCCACCCAGTCATGGCTCCAGACCAAGGCATCCCTGCACTCTCGGGGGTCCAGTAAGCTCCCTGCCCCCACAGGCTTGAAAGTACCTGTTCTCACTCCCTGGCCTCTCCTAGCTCTGGGCATCCACTCTGGGGTGGAGCATAGTTGTGGGTGGGCCTGGGTGCTGTCACAACCCGGCTGGGTAGGAACATGCTCAGGGGAGCACTGACACACCAGCCCTCTGCTGCACTGGCTCCCTCCAGACTTTAGACACCCATGAGTGCAGGAGGGGGGCCGGGGCGGCTGAGGGCAGTTTGGCATGAACCTATGGGCATCTCTTGGCATAGACAGCCTGGGTGCCATGGATGGTATTAAAAGCAGATAGGTTCCTAGGCAGGAAGGGCCAGGTCCCCAGTGAAACCCCACCTTCAGGCTGGGGATGGCCTGAAGCCTGAGGGCTGGGCTGCCAGTTCTGAGCAAAGTCTGCAGCCTAGAGTGAGAACTTCATCGATGACCACCTGGCTAACTATACGGTGCTTTCTCCAGGCCCACCCGTGACGGCCCATGGACCAATCAACATGTACTTCCTCCACTCTGAGCACATAAAAACCCCAGACTCAGCCAGACTCACACACTCCTCTAGATGACCTGCCTGCAGAAAGGAGCTGGCCACTACAGGTCTCCTCTCTGCTGAGAGCTAGACATTCATTGGGACGACTTGCCTGCAAAAAGGAGTTACCCACTTCAGGTCTCCTGAGAGCCATTCTGTCACTCAATGAAACTCCTTTCCACCTTGCTCACCCTCCAGTTGTCCATATCTCATTCTTCCTGGATGTGGAACAAGAACTTGGGACTCAACCAAATGGTGAGACTGAAAGAGCTGTAACACAAACAGTGCTGAAGCATGCTCCCCCAACCCCCGACTCACCATCTTGTGAGTGATGAGAAGGAGAGAAGAGCTACGGCCTTCTGGGGAGCCCAGACCTAGCGGCTCCCTGAGCTACAACTGTGGCACCCTCTTTGAGGCTCTGCTGTTCCTGGGGTCTCCAAGTTTCCAGTCGCCACTGCATTCAGATGCATCGTTCAGATGCAGATGCCTGTAGCAGAAGCCACTTGTGGTACATCTGATCTAGCCACAGTCTTGCATGGAGCTGCCTGCCCCACCATAGCAGCTGGCATGCCTGGCTGTGCACAGTGGCTGGACCCCATGATTGTTTGCTCACACACCTCTCGCTGCTCTGCGCCTGGCTCGCCCTTGGCAGATGTGGGATCCAGGCTGGTAGCGTGAGTCAAGCACAGCTGATTCCAGGCCAAGTGAGTAGAATGAGCCCAATGGGCCCAAGCAAAACCCAAGCAAAGGCACCACCTACCACAGAGGTTTCTGGCTAGAAAAGCAACACCCGAAGGACCCTGTGACACTATTACAAAGGATCCTGTGGTATGATCACAGCTCACTGCAGCCTCCATCTCCTGGGCTCAAGCAATCCTCCTACCTCAACCTCTTGACTAGTTGGAACTACAGGCATGTGCCACCATGTTCAGTTAATTAAAAATAATATATTATATAATATATAATATATTATATATATATTTTTGGGGGGTACGGATAGGCTCTCCCTATTTCGCCCAGGCTGGTACTGATCTCTTGGGCTCAAGTGATCCTTCTGCCTCAGCCTCTCAAAATGTTGGGACTGTAGGCATGAGCCATCATGCCTCACCTCTAATTTTTTATAATCTAACTTTAAGATGACCCTCTGCACATAATAGGTAAAAGGATGATCAAATGAAAACAGATTTGAATTTGCTATTTTAGTAAAGACCAGATCTGAATTTGCTATTTTAGTAAAGACCAGTTTCTCTTCTAGGGGAACAGAAATATTACTTCTTTGGTTTTGGAGGCTCCATTCTTAATATTTTTGTTTCACATCAGTTCTTGATGTATGAGAACTACTGACTTATACTGAACTTGTTCCCTGATGGGACCTGGAAATCTGTGTGTTCTATTTGTACTTAGTCTTATTTCTTTTGAATATCACTATCCTTTTCTATCACTCTCTAATTGTTGTATATTTGTTTTAATTTCCTTTGGTGATCAGTCTGTTGCCATTTTCTCAAGAGTTAGCCACTTTGTAAAACCTGGTTTCACTCCTAACCAGCAAAATAAATTATTCTTACCCCTGGTTATGTTGTTGCCTGTCTTTTACAGTCTAGGAGTCCCTTGAGGGCAGGTACTATGTTTTACCTATCTTTGCATACTAGGCAGCTGTGACGATGTCTGCAACATAATAGATATTAGAACAACACTTTTCATTGGATTTATGAATTCATAAAGAACTGAGACTTGTAACATTGATTAAAAATGCTGAGGACAGAATACGTGTATTAGTTCATTTTCACACTGCTGTGAAGAAATATCCAAGATTGGGTAATTTACCGAGGAGAGGTTTAATTGACTCACAGTTCCACATGCCTGGGGAGGCCTCAGGAAACTGACAGTCATGGCAGAAGTGGAAGCAAACACTTCCTTTCTCACAAGGTGACAGGGGAGAGAAGGGTGAGGAGCGAAGGGGGAAGAGTGCCTTATAAAACCATTAGATCTCAGGAGAACTCACTATCACAAGAACAGCATGAAGGAAACTGCCCCCATGATCCAATCACCTCCCACCGGGTTCCTCCCACGACATGTGTCGATAATGGCGATTACAATTTGAGATGAGATTTGGGTGGGGACACCGCCAAAGTACATCAGTAGGTACACCATGATTTCTTCCTTAAAAAGGTATTTTACTCTTCAGTAACATAGAGAAATCCTCAAACATAATAAGTAAAAAGAAAAAAAGATGTTAAATGAAATTTACATGTTCACTTATCCATATATTCAACAAATATATCCTAAGATTCCTCTATATGTTGGCACTGTTCTATGTTGGCACTGTTGGCAGTGGACAAGTCCAAAGTTCTTCATTTCATGGAACTTATATCCTAGTGAAGGGAAGATAATAGTAAGCAAATAAACAAGTATATATGTAATATACTGATTGTGAGAAATAATGGTAAATAATAAAACAGGGCCTAAGGTAGTGTTTCCAATTTATTGTAAAAAACAACCTCCCTAAAACACAGATGTGGTACACACTTAGCTGTCACTTTGTGAAATTTCTCTATTTACACAAGTTGTATTTTTCTATTCCAAAACTAATCATACAAAAGTTCCTAAAAATGTATTCACACATGATAAATTGCTTTCTCTGTGAAGTGTAGTGTTATTTAGTTGTATATTCACAGCTGGCTAAGGATTTGCAAAACATCAAGATAAATTTTGTCCTAATTCAAGTAAGACTTCTTTCTATTTTAGGCTAACAATTTATTCACTGCAAACACAATTATACTGTTTATGACCAGAGCATGCTAAGTATTCACAATGTAAAATTTTAAAATGATAATTTTATTAATAATGACATCTCTTTAATCAAATAATGTTAAAATAAAGATAGAGAATATTTTCAACAAAAGAAACAACAAGGAATTTAACACAAACTTCCAAAATTAAATCAACACTACAAATGGAAATACTCTGGGACTCCTCAGTTAAAATGTTGGCACAATCCAATTTGATTATTCCTGTTTTATGTATGATGTTGGAAACAATAACTCATGACAGTTTTTATAATACAAGGAATAGAAATAACAAAGAATAGTTTATTAAACACCAAACATGGTAAAATTAAAAATCAAACCATTTAGATTGAGTAAATTAATTTTTTAAAATTTATTTTCATTTTTTGAGACAGGGTCTCAAAGGGCATGATCATGCAAGGGCATGATCACAGCTCACTGCAGCCTTGATCTGGGCTCAAGCAATCATCCCACCTCAGCCTCTTGAATAGCTGGGACCGCAGGCACATGCCACCAGGCCCCATTAATTTTTAAATGTTTTGTAGAAACAGGGTCTCACTATGTTGCCTAGGTTGGTCTCAAACTCCTGACCTCACGCAAGCCTCCTCCCTTGGACTCCCAAAGTGCTGAGATCACAGTCATGAACCACTGCACCTGGTCTGAGTAAGTTTAAACTGTGGGTCAGTATCTCTTAATGGTGATACTGACACTTGGCAAATTGGCATTAGTGCCAATTTCATAAGTCTTAGGGTATCTGGCATAATAATTATATTCAATGTCTATGCCCACAGAATCACTATCAATGTTAAGACAACATCCAAGTTTTCAAAACAGCAACTCTATTTCTTAAGTTTCAAAAACAACAGCCACAAAAACTCAAGAGACAGGTATGAATCCCACTGGTAAATAGAAAGGCAACCCAATATTGATCAAAGTATATAGGTAAGGGAACAAAAATCCACTTTACAAAAAATTTGCTTGGTGGTGGGTCACTTAGACAATGCAGAAAACAATATGGAAAGGGCAGGAAGAGGAGAGGTTTTGAAAAGATAAGTGAACATGGACAGATGCTTAGACAAGAGACTCCATCTTGAATACTAATCCACAAGATGGACTTCTGATTAACTCCAGTCCTGTGAAGGCCTCCTGATTCTTATTTTACTTACTGTCTTTAGTGTAAGAACATGTACTCACTGTAAATCCTGCTTTTAGATCAAAGCAACCTTGATGCTACAGCACAAATTACTGCACAGACATGATGTACTTAGCATTCTTGCCTGTTCTGGTGGGTTGTCTTAAATTGTCTCTATAGAGCCTGTAAACCCTTTCCCTATGGTATAAAAGCCCGAGGTCTGGGCAGTAGTGGTGTGCAGATCTACCTGTCTTGCTGCCACCCAAGAGTATGCTTCCATCTGTAAGTTCCCAAATAAATCACCATTTCCTGACAAAATGGATTTGCAAGCCTTATCCTTAGGTGTCTTGGCTCCTTCTGAGTTTAGGAGTCATTTTGCATATACGATCATGGAACAATAGATTTTCATATTAAAAAGATCACCCTGATAGTAGTGAGGATGCAGCTGAGATTGAGGACATGAGACCAGTTAGAGGGCTTTATAGTGACTGAGGTATAAGACGATGGTGGTAATGATAGGAGCATGGAAAGAAGTAATACATCTCAGAGTTGAGACACAAAAGGATCATACTGAGTTTGGAGGACTTGTAGCATGTCCATCTGCAGATGCCAGCCAGGTGTGAAATTCAGGTAAAAGGGCTGTAATGCAGAGATCTGTGAGTCAACAGTGCGTAACTGTTGATCTTTATAACCCCTATGAGTGGATTAGGTTATGAGAGAACCAGCAGTGCAAAAGGAGGGGAGTTAGGAGGGAGTTCTGAGAAACACTTACTGACATTTAAAGGTACTGGCAACAGACGAGGAGGCTGAGAAAGAGCAACCAGACAAGAGGAAACTTAGGGGCATATGGTATCACAGAAGCTGAGAGAAGAGAGCACTTCGAGGAGAAGAATGTGGTCAACAGTGTTGTGTACTGCGGAGTGGTGAAGGAAAACATGGAGAAAGTCCCATCACTTTCAGCAAAATGCAGTTGGTAACTTTGAGAAGAGCAATTTGAATGAAATGCTTGTCATCGGTTGTGGGTTAAGAAATTAAAAAATTAAAGGAGAGACAATATGTTTCTGTTTCTAGAAGTCTGGATGTGAAAATGTAGAGAAGAATGTGAATGGGGATAAGAAAGGAGGGGATACAAAGTGTCCAAGCAGGAGGGAGGATTAAACCACAGACAGAAGCACTGACACCTTTTCTGCTGTGACAAGAAGGAAGGAGGAAAGGGGAGGAAGATGAAGCCTGTGTAAGACTGGTCTAACATGTTATTACCACATAAATGGAAACAGCATAGTTTTATTCTAGACTGCCATGCCAGTTGTGTGACCACGGATAAATACAACCGCATATAAATTTAAATTTTTCTGGTCCTTAATTTATGAAGATGAGGATGGTGGATTAGATATCTTCAAAGCCCCCTTCAACAATAAATTCCAAAATTATACATTATGTCATAATTCTATGATTTTTTTTGTGATAGATTATTAGAAATGTACAATAATGTGAATTTGTGTCTGAAATCTGCACATTCCCTTTGGAGAAGAGTACTTTGTACCAAATTTGCATTTTAAAGTGAGTACTAGAATGACTATAAGAAAGAAATCTTCACTTTAGTCAGTAAACAGACAACCCACAGAGTGGGAGAAAATCTTCACAATCTATACATCTGACAAAGGACTAATACCCAGATTCTACAAGGAACTCAAACAAATTAACAAGAAAAAAACCAAACAATCTCATCAAAAAGTGGGTTAAGGATATGAATAGACAATTCTCAAAAGAAGATATAAAAATGGCCAACAAACATGAAAAAATGCTCAACACGACTAGTAATCAGGGAAATGCAAATCAAATCCACAATGCAATACCACCTTACTCCCGCAAAAAAATAAAAAATAAATATATATACTGGCATAGATGCAGTGAAAAGGGAATACTTCTACACTGCTGGTGGGAATGTAAACTGGTACAACCAGTATGGAAATGTGTGGAGGTTCTTTAAAGAACCAAAAATAGAACCACCATTTGATCCAGCAATCCGGCTACTGGGTATCTGCCCAGAGGAAAAGAAGTCATACGAAAAAGGTACTTGTACATGCGTGTTTATAGCAGCACAATTTGGAATTGCAAAAATGTGGAACCAGCCCAAATGTCGACAATCAGTGTGTGGATAAAGAAACTGTGGTATACATATACGATGGAATACTACTTAGCCATAAAAAGGAATGAATTAATGGCATTCACAGCAACCTGGAAGGGATTGGAGACTATTATTCTAAGTGAAGTAACTCAGGAATGGAAAACCAAACATCGTATGTTCTCACTCTTAAGTGGGAGCTAAGCTATGAGGATGCAAAAGCATGAGAATGATACAACAGACTTTGGGGACTCAATGGGGAAAGGGTGGGAAGGGGGTGAGAGATAACAGCCTACAAAATTGGGTTCACCTACACTGCTCAGGTGATGGGTGCACCACAGTCTCACAAATCACCACTAAAGAACTTACTCATGTAACCAAATACCACCTGTTGCCCAAAAACCTACGGAAATAATACCAAAAAA
>NW_016811040.1:119526-134392 GCF_001698545.2 Rhinopithecus bieti | reverse complement strand
AAAAAAAAAAAAAAAAAAAAAGTGTTACAGATTTAATAATAAATGACAAAATCCAATTTAATCTGCAGGGTCTAAAAATTGTAATGAGGTAATGAAGCATTATTTAAAGATATCTGGAATAACTGTAAAGTGATTTCTATGGTGACAAAGAAAACTTTGCTGGATCCTTTGTACCTAGCTGACAAATTAGTGAAAAAAGTATGGAGGATGGTGCTTGGAAGTACCTTGTATTTCTGCTACCCCTTGTCAGTGGTCAGGACTCAGTCACATGGTCCCGTATCTAAGTGCTAAGAAACAAAATTTCACCAGTCCTTACTCCAATGTCTCTACAATTTGTTTTTCATTTTGGTTGTCTGAAACTCATTCTCCAGTAGATTTCTCAGCAAGGGCTCATGTGAACAATATTTGATTGTCTGGGGGAGCTGTTAACTGAAGGTAAGTCTGGCTGGACAGAAAGTAAGTGGCTCATGTTTTCCTTTCTAAAGTATGTTATATGCTACTCCATTGATTTTTCTCCAATCACCTAATTTCTGAGTCTTCTAATTTGGATTTGTCTTTCCTTTCGGATGTCATGTAAAAAACTTCTTTTAGCTTGTTTTGAAGTAACAGTTTATAGTTTTAACCTATTTTGTGGATTTTTTTGGGCATGTTTTCATTGTAGGAATGTTATTTTGCCCAGTATCCTTTTATCTCATAAAGGCTTTAACAATTTTTGTTACACTTTTTTTTTTTAAAGATGTTTTCCTGTACTTTGAAAGGGACAGTCCAGCCTAGTGTTTCCCAAATTAATGATTCTAAAGCTCTCTTTTCAACTGTTTTCACAAAATGATTTTACAAAATGTGGTCTCCCACTTTGTGGGACTGCCTCCTCTGTTGTCCTTGCCCACTTTTTATATGGACTTTCTGTTTCTTCTCCCCTTTTGTCCTGTATTGTTTAATTTGGATTCTACTTCAAGCAGCTTTCTTCAGTGGCAGCATTTGCTCTGGAAGACAACTTTGGTTTGTCTGCTTCAGGAGTTTTTAAGGCCCAGACTGCTTTAGCACTAACAAACTGAATCACTTTCCAGTCTCCTTTATTCACCTATGAATTAAATATTACAAAAACGCCCACGCAGTCTCAGTGGCTGCTATGTAATTGGCTTGCTGTGCTTTCCAATGAGTATTTGCTGGCACTTCAAGGGCTTTCCTCTTCTCAGGGCCCATCAGCCACCTTGTTTCCTTCCATTTGCTTCCTTCCATACACTTACTGATCCCACACTGATTTTCTAGTTGTTGGCAGTTTGTCCTTACCTGCTACTATTTGGGGGTTTATAAGGATACTTAGCTTTGAGGTTGTTGCTCTCTGTAGGTTTTTGGTTTTGACATCCTACTTGCTCTGTTTTATGATGAGATTAAAGAACGATGTCACTGCTGCTACAATCTTTCAGGAATCTTCTTCCTGTAGTTTGTACTTTTAAATTTAAAATAATTATCGCTCAAGGTCTAGTTCAGAATTTGAAAAACTGGGGCTTTCATTCTAATGACAAACATAGTAAAATACTCAGGATTTTCAAACTGTGACCTTTGAAACCACAGATTTATGCATACATGTTGCATGTCTGTGTGTATATGTGGACTTCTGTTTTTCTTTCTTTACTCCACTTCAAATAGAGGGGACTCACTGTAGACATTGTACTTCAGTGAAATATTTTTGTGTGAAGAAAGGTTAAAAGTGTCAGAACATAACTGTCCAGGGGTCATCCTTTAAAAACCATATCTAAGAATTGATTTTAATAATATAGATTTGCAGAGACAATTTGGGCCAAGAACTTGAACTCCAGGAAGTGGAGTTCACACACACACACACACACACACACACACACACACACACAAAATTATAAAAGTAATCTCTCATGGTTTTCAAAGACTTAAGAACAGAGTATATATTTATTAAATTCCTTTACATTTCTATTAAGAACTGTTTTTAATAGTTTTACTTTTCTCCCATTTACTATCTGCTGCCAGAAGATCAACTGTGGCACCAAATGCAGTTCTTAAGTTTTCTAAATATTTACTTGGAACAAATGTGAAAATTTAAACTAAGGTCACAAAGACTTAAAGTAATCTCAGAAATGATCAATTAAATTAGATTTTTCCTCTTTGTCTTAGATATTTTCAATTTCAATTTCCCTCAGAGAACTTACAAATAAGATGTTCAAAAGAACAACTTTAGGAAAAACAAAAACCAAAACCCTAAATGTAGGGCTTGTGGAGGAAGATATGGTTAGATTCCTACCTGGTAGGTCAAACATTCTGGCATATTGTATACCACATTATCCATGGAATCACAGCATATAGACCTGTCTGTCAACCCGGGATTGAGGGGAGGATCTTTCTTGTGAGCAGAAAACTTTTCCCTTCCCTAAATGCTGAGATCTCAAAGAAGCAAGGAGAGCAGTACCATACTCAGAACTTTGGCCATCAGAATGGGAAAAGGAGGGGCACAGTAACAGTATCTCTTTTGAAGCTCTACAAGACCCAATTTGAGGACCTCCTGGTGGATGCTAATCTATTAATTGTGGCCTCCATATCTGATTGCTGGTAAACATGGCATTTTAAGGAAATAATTCATAACTGTAATGCTCTTAAGTCTTCCCATGTGCCAGACATAACCAGCTTCCTTCACCTGAAGACTCACATTAGTATTACTTGAACCTTGAAATATTTGCCAACACGGTTGCTTGTCAGATAAACAAGGCATCGTAAACCCTTATTCAGATACTTGCCAGAAAAAGACCATATTCAAGATTTCTATGCATAGAAAGGCTGTGAAGATGAAAGACAAGAAAACAATTTGTGTTTATTTTAGAAATCAGAGAACTTCAAATACAAAACCCCAATTGGCAATAGATTACATTCTTCTCTTCAACAGGCAGAATCCTTCACTGAAAAATGTAGTGAATCAATGTTATATTCTCTTTGAACTTGTTTAATCATGTATAATATTAAGGAGAAGTCAAACCTGATGTATGCATTACAAAATATAGCTCTTCTTCTACCAGTGAACTGTCGGTCAACTGGGCAGGTTCAACTCTGCTTTATTTATTACTGAGATACTTGATCATTTAAGCAAGCAATATAGAGAGGTTCTTACTGGGCATAATGAAACATCAAAACCCAGGGGGAAGATGCCATAGATGTCCACTGGTATTACTATGAAGGTAAAGCCATAGTATGAATAATATATATTTTACTAGTACCATATTTAATTTAGAGGTATCAATTTTCCTCTATTTGTTACAATGATTTCCTGTAGATAAGTAAGGAATCCCTAGTGAGCTTAAAAAGAACAATATCCATTCTTTACCTATTATCTTCTCTCTGAGATGACTGATGTAGAATGTTGGAACTTGTTATGGATTGAATGTCTGTGTCCCCCACAAATTCATATGTTTAAATCCCAACAACAATATGATGAAAGGAAACTTGGAGAGCTTTCTCACTCTCTTTCTGCCATGAGAGGATACAACGATAAGTTGGTAGCCTGTAACCTAGAACACAGAACTCACCAGAACCCAACCATGTCAGTTCCCTGATCTTGTACATCCAGCCTCCAAAACTGTGAGAGATAATTTTCTATTGTTTACAATCCACTCAGTCCACGGCACTTTGTTATAGCTGCCTAAAACTAAGAGCTCAAGGGAATTTCAGTGTTTGGCTAACTGAAGTCCCTCATTTTACAATGAGGTCATATAAGATCCACAGAGTTTTATTGATAAATAAATACAACATTTAGTATATGCCCACAATATACCAGGCATTGACACACACAAGTTTTAATTAATCCTAACAGCCTTGTGAGATGGATTTTGTCACGCTAAATTTAGAGATGAGGGAAATCAAGAGATGCATGACTTGTTCAAGAACATGCATGCAGTTATTTAGTTACAGAGCCAAGATTTCAATTTTCAGAGTCCAGGTCTGTTTTACTTGTTAGTTGTTTGGTTTGTTCTCCCCATCGCCTGCACCCTGCAATTTTACATTTAATGTTAGGTGAGTTGCCTAATGTCATGTAAGGAGAGAAACATAATTTGAATCTAGGTCTGACATAAGGGATTTAGTGTATTTCCTCTTCTTTTCTCCATTACATTTCCATTGCTGGGTAGTTAGTATTGTACCCAATATAGTATAATTATACTCAAACTAAATGTATCAGAATGTTTTGGGCTTTTAAGATCACTGCTTTCTCACTTTTTCAATGCATCTAATTTAACACCTTTTTTGTTTTGTTTCTGGCACTATGCCAGGCAACTGTGGATAATATGGGAAAAGTATAGATACAGACTTCTTTGCTCTTGTGTACATAGATTTTGTTGGAGAAATAAGATTTGAATCAAGGAAGTAGAGAAAAACAACGGCTAAAGTGTGTGCTAACAATTGAAAGTCCAGATAAAAAAACAGTAAAGACTGAAATAAAGGGGGAAATAGGATGCAGAACTGGCAGGAAAGGAGGTGGGCAGGAGAAATGACTTAAAAACAGATGGTGAATAGCAAAATCCTGAATGGTCCATATGGAGCAAGAATAAGGAGGCTCTATAGGGCAAGTTCAAGGAAAGAAGGCTACTGATATTGTGTGGTTGTGTCCAAATCTCATGTTGAATTGTAATCCTCAGTGTTGGAAGAGGGACCTGGTGGGAGGTGATTGAATCATGGGGGCAGACTTCCCCCTTCCTGTCCTTATGATAGAGTTCTAAGAAGATATGGTTGTTGGAAAGTTTGTAGCACCTCCCGCTTCACTGTCTCTCTCCTGCAGGCCATGTGAATATGTGCCTGCTTCCCCTTCACCTGCCAGCCATGATTGTAAGTTTCCTGAGGCCTCCCAAGAAGCAGAAGCCTGTACAGCTCACAAAACTGTGAGCATAATTAAAACTCTTTTCCTTATAAATTACCCAGTCTCAGGTAGTTCTTTATAGCAGTGTGAGAACGTACTAATACAGCTACTTAAAAGTATAGTGAGGCTATAAATGGTGGCATTACATAACCATAGATCACAGTGCAGCTATAGACTGAAGAAAACAAAACTAAGGGCTACGATCCATTTATTCTGTCCAATACTGCAGGAACCCTTTTATAGTATCCTACATTAATCTTCATTGTAACCCCATGAAGTAAGGATTGTTAGGCCCATGTTCAGTTTGTGTAACTGAGGTTCAGTCAGTTGTCAATTTGCTCAAAGTCACAGAGAAGTGAGAAGTGGAGACCCAGTGTTCTAAACCAAGTGAGTTGGATTCCAAAATTCACACTGTTTCTAGCAGTGGTTTCTCAATGAAAATCAACAAATTAAACAACAAAAAACTTTCCCAAAGCACAAATCTTAGCCATTCAAGTTAAATTGTTTTCAAACACAGCCACAAAGTAAAAAACACACTTAAAAGATGAAAAGTCAAGGAAACTTTCAAGTCTAGGTTTCTCGTACAGTCAAATTCAGAAGTTATAAACACATGTAGTAATGTATATTACCTGATAAATAGTTACTTTGAAATCCTAATGAAATATACACGTCATATTTAAGAGAGGTTTACATATTCCTTGTTGCCAACTTTACTTGCTAAATAAATACCTAATTTTTGGGGGGAGAAACAGCTTTGGGGTTTTATCTCAGACTTTTCCATAGCAAGGTCTCATTTAAACTACCAAGAAAAATAATTGTTCTTTTGCCTTCACTTTGCAAACTCATCACAGTAAATTCTGTAGAGCCTCTCCCATTGTGAAGGAGCTGGCAAATAATGAATATGTCATAAGAAAACTAAGGAAATAAGACTCTGGAACTGCCAGGTGTGGTGGCTCATGCCTGTAATCCCAGCACTTTGGGAGGCCGAGGCAGGCGGATCACAAGGTCAGGGGTTCGAGACCAGCCTGGCCAATATGGTGAAACCCTGTCTCTACTAAAATACAAAATTAGTTGGGGTGGTGGTGGGTTCCTGTAGTCCCAGCTACTCGGGAGGCTGAGGCAGGAGAATGGCTCAAACCCAGGAGGTGGAGGTTGAAGTGAGCTGAGATCGTGCCGCTACACTCCAGCCTGGGTGACAGAGTGAGACTCTGTCTCAAAAAATAAAATAAAATAAAATAAAATAAAATAAAATAAAACCCCCAAAACAGACTCTGGGACTATTCCTTATTTTGAAGGAATAAGGCTGTTTTGAAGATGGACAAAATATTCTGCTAGGGACAAACTATTCCCTAACAAGCTCACTGTAACGAAAGCAATAACCAATCCAAAGTTTCCATTACAGAATGCCACAAAGGCAGAATGACCAAGACTCTGTCATACAGGGCACTGCACTGTAGACAACTAGTGCTGAGATCATCACGTATATTTCAAGCCATTGTTTTCCACATCTCACTTATATGTGTACCTGCCTGTTCAGGTACTAACTGAAGGGTTCTTCATTTGACATTTCTTTTAACTTTTTAAAAAATAAAATACCTAGTTTAAGCTTAACTTTAAAAAATCATGAAGTCACGGCTTTGGTGTCCTGGCTGTATACTTTTCCTAACAGAAAATTAACATTTATAATGATAATTTTTAAAAATGTTTATATTGTACTACCAGTAATCATTCTGCATACTTCTGGTGACAATGTGCCATATTTTAGGTGATATCTTTATAGGTGGCATCCTAATACAAGAATGGTTAAAAAATATTCCTCAATAACTGTGTTAATTATTAGGGGAAGCTACCCAACTCTAAAGAATGTGTACCTAGGCTCATAAATGCAGACTATTGCTCTCAGGCTAGAAACTTAGTCAAAAAATAATTTTTTGTGAAAATGTGAGGCATACTATGTAACTCTGAGTTATAGTTAAACAAATGCATTTTTCCTTTGTTATCTACCATTCAGCAGGGCTTCTGTAGCAATTCAATTAAAATGGCTTAATTTCTTAAACATGTGGTGATACTTATCATCAGTTAAGGAAAAAAGCCAGTTATGCTCAAGCTGGGAAGCTGAAGGATAAGTGGGATTTAGAGACACAGGGTTCGTAGATCTGATCAGGGAAGCGGCAAAAGAGAAGGTAGAAGTTAGCAGCTGCTTCTTCCAATACTTCTTGTTCTGGCTAAAGAATTTCCAATCTGACCACCGTGTAACCATTGGTGGTCTCTGAGAGGCCAGTCATTCACCTTCATTCAAGTCAGGTAATGAATCTGTCAGTACTCTTAATTAGCAAAAGCTAATGGTCCCTTTTATGGCTAAAAGTTATGGTACCAACAGTTTTAAAACTATTTTATGACAACAGGTCTTTTAGAAGTTATGATTTGGGTGAGGGGGTGCTTTAACATGGGATAAGCTATATTATACCTAGTGTGATTCCAATTGCCTACTGCGGGGGCCAGCAGAGCTGCCTGGGCTTTGGAATAAGACAGCTCTGAGTTCAGTCTTCATTTGGCCACTTATTAGCTTTGTGATTTTAGATGATCCTTTAAGTAATTCTATTTCAGTTCCGTTAATGAAGCCACTAACATTACCTACCTCAAAGGATTGTTGTGAAGATTAAATGGTATGACATGTAGAAATAAGGGTTGATTAGCAGAAATGATATCTAAAATAACAATAAGAAGTCAATAAATGCTAGCTTATCAGCTACATGAAGCAACATCTCTTTGAATGACACAAATATTACGATGAAAATTTGTGTGTCAATGAAAGCTCGGGTTACATCTTTGCTTTTCAAAGGATGTTAGGTTAATACTCTTGAAGATACAGATGTGTAGCTGCAGCCTAGAGTCTTCTACATTGCTAATTTTATGATTTGTATTTAGGACTTCACATACATCTGAAAAATACTTAGTAATTAAAGAAGCATTTTCTCACATTATCATCTCATTTGATTCCCAATGCAAACACTAATAAGTAAGCAGTACAAGAATTGTTCACATTTTGTAGATGAGGAAACTGAAGTTCAGAAAGGTTATTTAATTCTCCGATAATTACAGTAACTAGAGAAGTATTTTTCTCACTACACCAACTGTGCCCTCATAACTATTTGTTTCACATTTTAAGATAAAGAAATAGGTACTACATAACTAAATTTTGATTTAAGGTCACAGTTAATTTGTTTTGTCTTTGAATTTAAGTACAACTTGACACAGTATTTTCCAGCACAGTAAAATAAAGTTTCTAAATGAATTCTTAGAGCATAGCTTTATATATATATATCTCCCCCTACTCTTATTAGGTTTTAGAATAGTATCCTATATTTGGAAGGTCCTAAAAATAAATCTAAAAAATTATGTCAGTAGTTGATGTTATGCAGATGCTAAGCAGACATCCATTCTATACTGCAACCAATATAGTTTACTGCTTGAGGGGAGTTAATCTGGAGCACTGCAATTACACTATAGTTTAACTAAAGTATTTCCTATAAAGATAAGTTACTGGTTTTGTCTCCTTAGATAAAACTAGTAAGTATATTTAAATAATAAACAGCCGATCTACCATAAAATACTTTGAAAATACTGTTGATTTTGGGGGTCAGGTTTTGGCTTACCCCTTCAAAGATGGTCTCCATTACTATTATTAATTTGTTATTAATTGGTTATTAATTTGAGGTGTTACCAGGCTAAGCTCCTCTGTCAAAGTCGTTTATTTTCTGCTAAATATAAGCCATGGTTTTATGACCATTAGAAGTGCAAAACAGTCCCAACGGGGATATACAAACATGCTATTTTGAAATGAAGCCCAATGTCACAGTTCTTATGTTCTGTACATTTTGAACATTTAAGAACATTATGATCTTTAACATTAATTAAACTTGCTTAATGAAAATGACTGGCATTAATTCCTCTAATTCCTTTGAGTGGAAGACTGAGGACCATGTTATATTACAGTAAATGATAATCCTTAGGCATGAATGAAGTTTAGAACTATATCGGAATAAATTTTAAACGGGTTCAATCTCAAACATATTTAATAAGGCATCCAATGGTTACCACATTACACTGTGTGGTAACTAAGGAGAAATAATACAGTTTATGTACTATTTTTAAAAAGCCAGCCAAACATTTTAGAGAAACAACGGTGAGGGGAGAGAACAACTTATCAGATCAAGAAGCTACTTTGAGGCCCTCTTTGCAAGATTTCCAGCATCTGGGAACCCAAGAAGTCAGGTCATCTCAAATCAAAGAGGGCCCCATGGCCTAAATGTTCTGTGGGACCTGGGGTAATGGTTATGACTACTCTCAGTTACTAGGAGTCAATATATGGTAGAAACTGAATCTTGGACCTCTCATTGCTTATAGTAAAGCAGTATTTTCTTTGATGTGACAAGTTAAACTGACCTGGATATTCAGGGTACAGGCCCAGATTCCTCTTCCTAATTCCAAGCTTCCTGGAATTTTGCAAATTAATATGATTTAAATAGAAAACATTCCTAGGGTGCAGCTACTAATCATTCCCAGCTTATTGTTGTTTGGTTTAATTATCATCTTTTTTTCTTTTAACACCCTTACTAGAGTATACTCTGAAAGAATTAATGTTTTAAGGGGGAAAAAGAGATAATTTTAAGTAAGGGGCACTTACAAGTAAAGGCAAGTTTTTCATTAATGCAACATTCAGTAAATACAACATTTATTGATCTCCTTTTAGCGTGGATATAAAGTCTCACCCATTGAAGGCCTTAACCATCTAATTTGTAATATGAACATATTGTAATAATACCACTGCTGCCAACATTTCTACAGTGTCTACTATAGTAGGCACTGTTTAATGCATTTTACATCCCAGTTGAGATGGGGCACCATTACAAACCATTTGAATTTTAAGACAAGGAAACTGCGGCATAGAGCGGTTCAGTAACTTGCCCAAAGTCACAATGCTGATAAGTGGGGTTCCAGAGCCCCTGATGGTTACAGTTACTCTCCGATGTAAAAGAACTGTAACTCTTCTACCAGATGTGGAGGATCATCAGGAGAATAAGAGATAAGGAGGGATGCAAAAGATGAGACAGGAAGGCATCAAAAATATTTTTTTCACATTGAAATTTGACGTTGAATTGGTCTGGTCCTTTCTTTAACCTTCTAGCACCCAGGTGTCACTTAATCTTGTCTTGTTCCTAATCTCACTTACCTCCTCTGTCTGCCTAGACTGGTGCCTAACAAAGAGGAGTAGGGAAGGGACTGTGCTGGGGTGGAGAAACATGAGGATTCAGGGTTGGTCACGAATAGCAAAGGTGTGAAAAGCTGTGCTTTTCATTACACATTATCATATACCTGTGAAGACTGATAAACACTATCAATGAAGGACTAAGTAGAGATGCACTGGGTTTTTAAAGGAAATTTAGTAATTTCTAAAATCTGTTACCACATAATGAGAATTATTAACATTTTTAAACTCCTCAATTGTCTTGGTAGCTTGAAAATACAACTTCATTTCCAAAATGGTAACAAGTGTTCTCGATACCAGCTATACACTGGCAACAAAGGCATATATTCCTATAAAAATCTTAGCAATATTAAGAACAGCAGATAAACAGAAAGTGTTAGACAATGCAGACATCAAATTAAAATTAATACAATAGTGACAGCATTGGGGAGACATTTTTGAAAATGTATTTCATACTGAATGAAATTAACCTTATATTATTAAAAATGAAAAATATGCTACAATTCATTCAGAATAAATTCCATAGTGGGATTATTTATGTCAAATCACTTTAGCTCACTCCCAAGTTTACAATGCAACCAGAACTGGATGAAATTAGTTTGTTATACAAACCCTATACAGTACATGAAAATCACATTTAATATAAATGTCACATCATATAGACATATTACTCTTGAAGTAATAGTTTTATTGGAATAGTTTGAGTTTTTGGAACATGCAATGTAATCAAGACATTTCAAGCAGAATATGTTAACTTCATATTCAAAATGTAACAAATATGCAATAGCATAATCCTGGGAAATAGACTGTATTCATCTAATACCAGAGATATCTGTCTTAGAGACCTTATGAAAAAACATAAGCTTTTGTGTCTTATTGCTTCAACTAAAATGTATTATAAATGCAACTCAGGATATTTTATCTACATTAAAAAAACCTTTATAAAGGAAATCATGCTAATGGTAAATAGAAAATTGCTGGGAGTACAATGGTCTATGAGTAGGTATCTATTTGAATGATTTGACTATTATGAATTTATTAACATAATTTCCTAATATCAATAAATAAAACTCATTTTTTTTTCAAATATTATGAGTCAAGAGTCAAGAATAGGATTCCTCTACCACAGTGAAGAACAACTCTAAGACCTGATACTCATTTATTGGTCAGTTTTAATTTAATAAACTAAAGACAAAGATAAGCTACCTAGCAAACTTGAGGCAAGAGCTTGGCTAACTGTGGTAAGATGGAGCACCACACATGGTGTTAATAAAACACATGATTTGTGGCTGCCTTTTAAGTACTATGGCTAGTTATTTGTGGGTTTGGGGTTACATTTACAGTAGTGGTGCTGGATTTATATGAGGTCACGGAGACTTTCTCCAACTTTTCTAAATATGCCACACATTTTAAGAAAGCAACTTTGTGGAATATGGCGATGGTGTGTAAATTATTTCTACTTAGACTAACAGAAGCAGTGCAGTGCTGTGGAAACACATGAAATTTAGAGCTTATACACTGGGGTTCTCCCATTCTACCAATCACTAGTGTGAAATCTGTTTTCTTATCTATAAAATGGAAATAAGAAAATCTTACTGGTTTTCTGCAGAAATGAAAAATATCTTGATTTAAAACAGTATTGTAAGGATTCTCAGAACCTAAAACAGCAGGCTATGCTCATATAAACATACATACATGGCCAAAAGGTGAATTAAATATAATTTCTTAAAAATCAATAAAATAACAGTGATAAAACATTTAATTTTGTTCATACTTTTGCTTCTTATAGGAATGTCCTTCACCACTTTCAATTCCTCCAGTCTTGGTATGCCCAAATCCTCATCCTTTAAGGCCAAGCTCAAAAACCATCTCCTTCAGGAACACTCCTATGACAACCCAAAAGGAAATAATCTCTCCTTTCTATAATTACCAAAGAGCTTTAAATTATGCTAATTGAATCCATAACTTTCCACTTTATATTACAGGTATTTATATACATATTGTAACTCCTCTGATTATATATCAATATAGCGTCTACCTGCTACTGCCGTTCCTATCAATAGAGGGCATATTACACACCAAAAATCATGCTAAGAGCCTCACATGTAACCCATAATGTAAGTATTTCCATTTTACATACGACGAAACAGAACAAAGGTCGTGGAGCCAGAATTTGAGCCTGAGTACCAAGCAATAACACTTCTGTGATAAGCATTCTGTATGGTAGGTAAAAAGCACATTTTCACAAGGTCGCTTAAGGTAGTTATGATTTGGCAGAGACGTGAATGAGATCTTCTGAATTCAACTTCAGGGTTCTCTGAAATGTTTTATCTTATATCTCTGGCGTTCATACTAACTCCAATTCTGTGCCAGAGGACCTCTGGGAGGCAGTTCATTGGCTCAAGGTGCCAACCAGATGCATCTGGTCCAAATAATAAAAATAACTCGAAAGTGTCATCTACTGTGTTGCTGCTGCCCAGCAACTGCCATGTACACAGCCGGCTTAGTCACTGAATCTTCTTGCCAGGAATTCTTCATGTGGAAAACAGGGACAAGCACTCGACCCCTACCCAAACTCACAGGATTTGAAATTAAGGAATGCTGAAAAATACTTTTAGTTAACCATAAGAGAACTGTTGGCATAAGTACATTTTGTTTTTGTTTTTTTTTCATTCCCCTTTCAACATTTAAAACTAACACAAATATTTGAATTCATTACATAGAAAGTACGCTAAGAAAAGGGGGCTTCGTTCTGGCCTGCAATTTCACAGATCACAGAAATTCTAAGGAATATGCAATTAAGACAGGCAAAATAGCTCTCTACACCAGCTGGTGGACCTTCTCCAGAAACTTCCCTAACAACTTAATATGTCCCGAGGCATGAATAATTTGCTCACATGCTGGGTTTGTATGGCAGGCCTCAGAGCAATAGAAAGGTTATTACAGAGGTCCTGGAGGTGTTTATATAGCCCTCCTACTGTACAACAGCATTTGTTTCTTCTCCTTTTTATATTCTGGATAGTTTAAATGTTTCATAAAGGCGTCTGGATTTGTAAAAACATTATGGTTCTGTTACTACTCACTTATTTTCTCATGATTACAAGTTGGAGAAGAGCTAAAAGTTATCAAAAAGGCAGTTTTAGTAACTGTTGAACTATTTTTGGGTGTAGTTCAACTATATGTATCAGTAACAAGTTTTGTTCTTATTATTTCTCATCTTTTAGTCACATCTGCCTTGTCAATGAGAACAATGTTTATGAAATTAAAAAATTCATTTTGTTCAATTAGCTACAAAAATATACGAACCATAAAAAAATTTCAAAACCTATTTCTTAGGAGCCAAAGGGTATCCCTTATAACATTTTCCATGGATAGATTTGCTTATTTAAAAAAAGTATTTGGCAGGCTTTGAAAACATAACAGAGGTCAATAATTTGTGACCACAGAAGATCTGTGTTTAGTTTAAATCTGTATGGGCATATAATTAAGGCAGGAAATTGAATACAAATGGAGATCTACTTCAAACACATTTGTAAAAAATGAGATGGAATCAGAATTATCAAATCAGAATGCACATATGATACAGGCACCTCATGATGACCTTACTTTCTGATTTACTGACATTTACAGGCATGCCGTCGGGTTCTATTGCCCTTTGTTTTACGGTGCTTCTTAGATACTGCATTTTTTTGTTTTTCAGGTTGAAGATGTGTGACAATCAGGTGTCAAGAAAGTCTATCAGCACCGTTTTTCCAACAGCACATGCTCACTTCATGTCTCTGTGTCTCATTTTGGTAACTGCTGCACTAATTCAAACTTTTTCATTAGTATGATATCTGTTAACAGTGATCTCTGGCTGGGCGCGGTGGCTCACACCTGTAATCCCAGCACTTTGGGAGGCTGAGAAGGGCAGATCACGAGGTCAGGAGATCAAGACCATCCTGGCTAACACAGTGAAATCCTGTCTCTACTAAAAATACAAAAAATTATCCTGGTGTGGTGGTGGCTGTCTGTAGTTCCAGTTACTCGGGAGGCTGAGGCAGAAGAATGGCATGAACCTGGGAGGCGGAGCTTGCAGTGAGCCGAGATCACGCCACTGCACTCCAGACTGGGCGATAGAGACTCTGTCTCAAAAAAAAGAAAAGAAAAAAAGAAAAACAACAACAAAAACAGTAATCTCTGATCAGTGATCTTTGATGTTAGAATCTTAATTGTTTTGGGGCACCATGAACCACACCCATAGAAGATGGCAAACTCGATAAATGTTGTGTGACTGCTTTACTTACTGGCCTTCCTCTACTTTCTCCCCTTCTCCTTGGGCCTCCCTGTTGCCTGCGACGCAATACTGAAATTGGGTCTATGATAGCCTCTAAGTGTTCAAATGAAAGGAAAAATCACATCTCAAAGGAAGAATCGCATCTCTCTCATTTTAAATCAAAAGCTAGAAATGCCGGGCGCGGTGGCTCAAGCCTGTAATCCCAGCACTTTGGGAGGCCGAGACGGGCGGATCACGAGGTCAGGAGATCGAGACCATCCTGCTATCATGGTGAAACCCCGTCTCTACTAAAAAATACAAAAAAATAACTGGGCGTGGTGGCGGGCGCCTATAGTCCCAGCTACTCAGGAGGCTGAGGCAGGAGAATGGTGTAAACCCAGGAGGCGGAGCTTGCAGTGAGCTGAGATCCAGCCACTGCACTCCAGCCTGGGCGATAGAGCGAGACTCTGTC
>NW_016811040.1:53017-119247 GCF_001698545.2 Rhinopithecus bieti | reverse complement strand
AAAAAAAAAAAAAAAAAAAAAGCTAGAAATGATGAAGCCTATGAAGAAGCCATGTTGACAGCCCAGACAAGCAGAAAACTAGACCTCTTGTGCAAAACAGCCAAGTTGTGAATGCAAAAGAGAAGTTCTTGCATGAAATTAAAAGTGCTACTTCAGTGAACATATGAATGATAAGAAAGTGAAAGAGATTTATTACTGATATGAAGAAAGTTTTAGCGGTCTGAATAGATCAAACCAGTCACACCATTCCCTTAAGCCCAAACCTAATCCAGTGCAAGGCGGTAACTAACTTCAGTTCTGCGAAGGCTGAGAGAGGTAAGAAAACTGCAGAAGAAAAGCTGGAAGCTACAGAGGTTGGCTCTTGAGACACAAAGAAAAAAGCAGTCTCCCTAACACAAAAGTGGAATGTGGGAGTTTGAGACCAGCCTGGGCAACACAGACCCCATCTCTACATAAAATAGAGGAAGTGGCTGGACATGGTGGTGCCTGCCTATAGTCCCAGCTACTTGAGAGGCTGAGGAGCTTGAGCCTGGGATGTTGAGGCTGCAGTGAGCTGTGATCACGCCACTGTACTCCAGCCTTGGTGATAGAGCAAGACCCTATCTCAAAAAAAAAAAAAAAAAAAAAAAAAAAAAAAAAAAAAAAAAAATGTGCAAGATGAAGCAGCAGCAGCTGATGGAGAAGCTGCAGCAAGTTATCCAGAATATCTAGCTAAGATCATTGCTGAAGGTGGCTACTTCAGATCAGATTTCCACGTAGACAAAATGTAGCTTAGGGTCCCTGGGTTTTTGGGTATCCACTGTGAAAAAGCATCTACTTATAACTGTTATACCTTGAGCTTTTGTTATTTCAAAAAACTTCCAAGAAGAAGTGTAGCCCCAGAAAAACCAATTGGATGCAGGGATGCGTCAGTTGCAGACGAACTTTGGCAAACTCCCTTCGATGCATACTAAAATCCCTGCCCAGAGAGAAGCTTAGCCCCCATTTTCTATACACACAGCATATATAGAAGCATGATCAGCGACTGCTAGGGTGTGGACTTCACTCCACCTCTACATACAATGACTCGGTTAACCAGTCTAATAAAAATTTGTTTTCACCGTTGTTCAGGAAAGTTTTGCTTTGGGAACTATCCTCAGCATTCTTATTACAAGTAATAAAATCTGATTGAATTCTCCTTGGTTATGGTAAATGGACTGTCACCCACCAAGTAATCAAACCCACCCATTGTGTGGGTAATAAACAGGCTTCTTTTGGAAGAAGAGGCCATCTAGGACTTTCCTAGCTAGAGAGGAGAAGTCAGCTCCTGGCTTCAAAGCTTCAAAGGACAGGCTGACCCTCTTGTTAGGGGCTAATGCAGATGGTGACTTTTAAGTTGAAGCCAATGCTCACTTACTAATCCAAAAATCCTGGGGCCTTAAATAATTATGCTAAATCAACTTTACCTATGCTATATAAAGTTGTGATGACAGCACACCTGTTTACTGCACAGTTTACGGAATATTTTCAAAGTCCACTGTTGAGATATACTGTTCAAAAACAAGATTCTCTTCAAAACACTACTGCTCATTGACAATACACCTGGTCACCCAAGAGTTCTGATGGAGATGTATAAGGAGATGAATGCTGCTTTCATACCTGCTAACTCAACAACCATTCTGTAGTCTATAAACCAAAGAGTAATTTCGACTTTCAAGTGTTATTATTGAAGAAATACATTTTGTAAGGCAATAGCTCCCAATGGCAGTGATTCCTCTGATGGATCTGGGCAAAGTCAACTGAAAATCTGGTGGAATGCATTCACCATTCTAGATGCCATTAAGAACATTTGTGATCATGAGATGAGGTCAAAATATCAAGTTAACAGGAGTTTGATAGAAGTTGATTCCAACTCTCATGGATGATTTGAGGGGTTTGATTTCAATGGAGGAAGTAACTGCAAATACGGTAGAAAGAGCAAGAGAACTAGAATTATAAATGGAGCCTGAAGATATTGAATTGTTGCAATCTTATGATCAAACTTGAACAAATGAAGAGTTGCTTCTTAGGAATAAGCAAAGAAAGTGATTACTTAACATGGAATCTACTCCTGGTAAAGATGCTATGAACACTGTTGCAATGTCAACAAAGGATTCAGAATATTACATAGTATCAGCTGATAAAGGAGTGGCAGAGTTTAAGAGGACTGATTCCAATTTTGAAAGAAGTTATATTGTGGGTAAAATACTATCAAACACCTGTTCATGCTATAGAGAAATCTTTTGTGAAAGGATGAGTCAACTGATGCAACAAATTTCACATTGTTTTATTGTAAGAAATTACCACAGCCACTCCAGCCTTCAGCAACCACCACCTTGATCAGTGAGCAGCCTTTCACATCAAGGAAAGACCCTTCACCAGCAAAAAGATTATGATTCCCTAAAGGCTCAGATGATCATTAGGATCTTTTAGTAATAAAGTTTTCTTATTTTTCTTTTTAAGAGACAGGGTCTCGTGATGTTGCCTATGCTGGAGTGCAGTGACGTGATCCCAGCTCATTGCAGCCTTGAACTCCTGGGCTCAAGTAATCCTCCGCCTAAGCTGAAAACTTAAAAAATTAGCCTGGCTAATTGTTTGTAGAAATGGGGGTCTTGAACTCCTAGCCTTAAGTGATTCTCCTGCATTTGCCTCCCAAAGTGCTGGGATTAAAGGAATGAGCCACTGTGCTTAGCCCAATAATGTACATGTTATTAAGGTATATGCATTGTCCTCTTTAGACATAAAGTCACTGCACACTTAATTGGCTACAATACAGTATAAATATAATTTTTGGATGCACTGGGAAACCAAAAAATTTGTGTGACTCACTGTGTTGCAACATGTGCTTTACTGCTGTGTCTTGAGCCAAACCTGCTGTATCTCTGAGGTATGCCTGAAATTCACTTGTTTGGCAGACACAGAGGGCATTTCCTATTGACAGGTAGTCAAGCTGCTTAATTATAGAATGTTGATAGTTCTGCTTCATCTATTTACACTGCATGCAGGGAAGCCTTTGGAAAGCTAAGTTTTTCAGGTCTGTCAGAAAGAGAAGAGAGGAAAATCTGTATTAAAGCTATTCTTGTCATGCAAAGACCTGGGTTAGGCAGGAAGATAGGATAATCCAGTGAATTCTGCTTAGGGATCAAGTCCCCACACTTGGCTTCAATGACTTTTCATAATCTCTGATACACCCATATAGAAACAAAATACTGCAAAACGTAAGGCAAACAGACAAAAAAAAAAAAATCCTAACATTTTCTATGCAAAGTTCAAATTTTGAGTTTAGCTTCAGCTAAATTAGGAAGTACACTGTACAACACATTACAAGAGGTAGTCTTTTATTTTAGTGCTTGAATTTGTATGCTATCAAAAAATAGTATGGCATCTTGCCAAACTTGCACTTAGTTCAAGCAAAACTTTAAAAGAGCTGTTATTCTAGGTGCATATTCATTTATTACTTCTCATATAGGCATCACACACAGATGGAAGAAAGCTGTTGGGCTATCCCATTAGCAGGATGAAACACAGTCTGTGTTATCTGTGATATTTCTTGTACTGTAAGTGAAACTTCTCTTAGCTTTTCTGGCAATTTATTCCATAATTTTTGTCTTGAAGTTCTTTATGAGACTAAAGATACAAGGTAGAAGATGAGACTTAAATCAGACTTCAGCAGGTAGATGGAAAGCGCTCAGATATGAGAACTCCCTTAAAGGTCTTACCCAACTCTCAGCTTTTAAAATATGGACTGCATTCATGGGTAGCACCTTTTAAAATAAACCATTCTTTCTCAAAGCATTTAGTTCTTTTAAAATAATAAGCTGTTTCAAGTAGATTTTCTACTGTAGGTTAGTAACTAATAAACAAATGGTATAAAGTTATTACATTTAAGTACTGTTAAAATTTTAAAAATCAGTTTATAAAGTATTAAAATAATTTAAAGAGCAACTAATGGGGATCTAAACATTCATCAGCTTCTTAAAAATTCAAACAGAACAAAACTGACAAAGGTAAAAAACATATCTCCTCTTATTCCTCAAGTTCTAAGAGCCTATGATTTTAACAAATTAAATACCTACATTTAGCAATATAATCTTACACAATATGCAAATATCTCAGAATGCTGCCTCCCTTCTGCGAAATTAAAGAGTACAGAAAACTATACCTTTAAGTTATTTTATAGCAGACATTCTAGGTGTTTACTACTAGACGTGCATCTTCTTTAGAAGGTAACCAACACCACTATAACAAGCTCAGAAAAAGTTTCCTTCCCTATCAAGATATTTGTAGCATCTTCACAATGAAGAGATGTTTCCTTGGCCAATGTACAAATACATCTTGAAAGGAAAGCTGTAATAACTGCCCTACAAGAAAGTTCTGTTGGTTGCAGAGGGTTAGGAACATCTATAATGACAAATGTATTCACAGTTTGTTTTATAAAGTTGTTAATATGCAGTATCTTGATTTATATTTTATTAAGATCTACAATGATTCCCTTCCAGATTCAGAAACATATAGAAAGGGATTTTTAAATATCCTCAAACCACCACTGTATGCACCTCAGTTCTAGTCTTCAAAGATGTATACAATTTTTAAATGAGAAGTGAAATATGTGGAAAGAGAAAGTAGGCTAAAACTGTAGTCTTTGTTTTTCATTTGTTAATACTTTGGGTATATACTCTGTTTAACTTCCCTTAAGTCACATTCATGCCAACTTTCTTTTTAAAAAACAGGTTAAAGATATAAAGTGTTTTTTTCTTTCCTCACCACAAAAAAAAAAGCAGAAACAAATGGAGAGCCTCCAAACATATTGTTTCCAATGGAAATGGATGAATTAAAAAATAGTTGCTCATTTTAACAAAAAATTCAATATTTTAAATATGTCGAAAATACCACAACCAGGTTGATTTAAATGACACATTTAAAATGTCATTAAACCATTAGGATACTCTTCCAAAAGTAGCACTTGCCAGTTATAGGAAGGCACATTCAAACTTAGGTGGCTAAGCCTTATGAATACTTATTACTTCCCCAGTGCCAAATGCTCCAAAATATTTTACCTATCATTTATTTTGAAGAGCAGTTATTTTTCTAAGGATACTATTTAAAATGGGACATATAGTCTAAGCAGTATGAGTGCACTTATGGGAAAAACAGGATGAAATACCAAAAAGTTGGCCTATTACAGGAAATCCAGAATACACAGTTGCTATTTGAGTAAAGCGGTGTGCCAATGTGCTGTGGAGAACAGAATTCAAGAAATGGAATAAAAAGAACTTGTCCATTCCAACTCTGTCTGTTAGATCATAGACATTTTGTAATAAATTATGGTCCTTCAAGTCTTTTTCCTCCCTACTGCCCTCACCAGACCTCTTGACATATCCTCCTCTTTACGGAATGATAACATTAAATTGTCTTTCTCCCATCAGGAATAAAGTTATTCTCATCCTTTGCCCAATACAGAATTATGCAGTAGCAACTCAACCATTTGGGTAACAGGTATCACCTAGCCTAATAAAGATTATAACTAGGATCGTTACAGTGTTATTCTAAATCAACAATCTGAATATAAATTTTAACTGGTCAGTGTGCACTAGAATTTAAAATTCCCATATTTTATAAACATGACTTTTGCCCTAAACTTTCTACAGTCTCTCAAAAATTGTAATATAGATTCAAAACATACATTCTTATCAAGAAAACACCATGTTCCAAATTCAAATAATTTGGAAGAGTCAATGGAGGATTGTCAACTGGTTCAAAAGTCTACTAACTAACAGGAAAAAAAAAAGATTCTGTATAAAAATTGCACCTGTTTATGATTCACATTTTCTTAAAGAACCTCCTATTGTGTCTCTTGCTGACAAGTAAATGTATGACCTTAAATCCATGCAGCAGCTAGATATATCATGCTGTTGAAAGTGTGAATCCACCAGTGGATATAGAACATTCATTAAATGAGGATATGAACTAACATATTCCATCTGCAACAATTTTTGAATTATGCAAGTAACTCCATCCTTTTTATTCTCCACTTTCAGCCAAAGAAATACTCTCCAAAGACCAGAAAATATCTCAAAGAATTGTCAAAAACTCACCATCAACCTTTTCCATATTTAGATTTTAACAATTAAATCTCTATAATTTAATTTCCAGTAAGAATAACATTAACAGGTTGATGGTGAAACAATCCTGTAATAATTCAATAAAATGATAAAATTTATCTTTATGAGATAAGCAACAATATCCATTCCTCTTACCCTTTAGGTACTGTTCTCTTTATTTTTTTCAAACTTGGCCACTATCTTAGGGAAGCATAAATATATTTTTGAAAACTCTGCCAACATAGATTTCTTGTTGAGAGACTATGAACGTATTCCTTGCTCATAAAAATAACTAACAATTATATGACAATCAAGCCTGAATTACTGAAAGAGAAATAAAGCATACCGCTATACTTTTCATGTTGTAAAAGTACTTTATTACCAGGGTATTAGCTTATTTTGGATTTCTTAGAGCAAAAAGTATGTCTTACTACACTCATAGCAGAGAGACCAAATCTTACGTTACATAATCAAGACTCCTTAAGAGGTAACACGGTACAGTCCTTAGAAGTGCTCACTAAAGACCTAAACTTCCTGGCTATCAATTGCAGACCTGTCACACCGATCAGCTCAGCAACCTGCTCAAATTACTCTTTATTCCATACCTCAGCCTCCTCATCTGTAAAATTATAAGTATTTATCAAGGATGTTTCAAGGTTGCCATGTAATGAGACTTAGGTAAGTACTACCTATTAGTGATCTAAGAATTCTTATTTTAGATTCATACACAGCTAAATTAATGAATCTAAATGGATAGCAGGACAAATTTGACATGAGCAATTTTTCAAGAAAAATTACTTATTTGCTTTTAAGAGAAGAGGCTCATTATGTTGCTCAAGCTGAACTCAAAACTCCTGGGCTCAAGTGATCCTCCCACCTCAGCCTCCAAAGAAGCTGAGAATACAAGTGTGCACTACTATGCCCAGTTAATTTTTTAAATAAACATCTAAAAGTTTTAGAATAGTTGCAGATTTACAGAAAATTGCAAAGATAGTACAAAAGTTCCCATATCCTCCAAGAAGTTCCTCTTATTAACATTTTATGATGTGAGCAACTTTTAGTGATAGCTCAATAGTGAAAGTCATTTATTCTCAGCCAGTAAAACTACAAATTTAATTAATTTGTAATTTCAGTAACCCACCTACTGGAATAAAACTTTGAAATTTGTAAGTACCATATTATAATTAGTAAGAGCTAAATTTAATGTTTTAGTAATAGCACTGCACATACTATACTAAAGTAAGATATTTTATAGTCTCATTAAAAGAAATAAAATGAAAAGTTATTTTAACATGTGTAATTACTTCTATATACATATTAAAGTTGCAAATTAAAATGTAAAGTAGAAAATAAAGCTGGGATATTTAAGTAGATACTTCATAATTTTAAAATTAAATAAATGTTCTTAATATCATACGGTAATTAAAACTACATGAGGGCAATGTGGGTGAATACATTTTGAAATCAGAATTCTTAATTTATTTCCTCACTTTTAAAGAATGATATTTCTAATAACATAATACAAGGCAAATTTTTCTGAGATGATAATGAAAGAGGTAAAGAAGTGTTACCTATAGAAATGTTAAGAGGCACACAGCATTAAATGTAGACATGAACTGCCCCATTTAGTAGCCACTAGCCACATGTAGCAAAATTAATTAAAATTAAATTCTTCAGTTGTACTAAAGCCACATGTCAAGGACTCAGTAGCTACATGAGATTAGTGTTACAATGTTGGAAGCACAGAGAGAGAACATTTCCATCAGCGCAGAAAGTTGTATTGAAAAGTACTGCTCTAGATATGAACAGATTGTTTCACTAATCATACTTAACGGAGTTCTACCCAAGAGTCCTAACCTCTTATCCAAACAAATTCTTTTTATTAAACTTGCGAAAAAGAAGCAAGGTGATAAAAGCAGGCTTTTATCTCCTTTTCTGAAATGTTTAAGAGGATGAAAAGGAAGAGGGCCTGGCCAATTCCCACAACAGACAAATGGCCACCAATAAATGAAAAAATTCCTGAGGTCCTCAAAGCCATTGCTGTACTCACGTGGCAGGGTAGCAGTGGGCCCAGTGGCCAGGAGGATGCCTCTTCAGGGGTACATTTCCTCACTAGGGGGAGGGATCCCCATGTGGGGCCTCCGCACTGGTGGGACCTTCCCCATTATGGGGCTGGGGTTTCTGCCAGTGAAAAACGGGAAATTTCATTGTTAGCCAGCTTTAAAACGTTTCCCCTCTGAGGTATTAAAAACACTGCTTACTGGATTATTTAGTTAATTCAAAACAGAATTATATGAGATAATTTTTAGAACTGATGAATCGTGATGTGTGATTGATTCTGTCTGCCCGAGTCCCCTAGGAAAAAATAACCTGCAGTATTACCAGAGCTGTCATAAGAATTTTCAATCTTATTAAATGCTGAAAAGATTAGATCGAACCAGATAATGGTTTTTCCAATCAGGATAAAAAATAAGGATAATTGTCTTTTAATTATCAGTAATGGACAGTGGTGAAAAGAGCAAATGTAATCAGATATAACAAAAACCTCACCGAGTTCCACAGCTTCTCATTCTTACCCCATCTGAATTTTTAAAATCAGAGTTGAAAATAAGAAGCAAATATTTAAATTCCATCCAGTTACTTCTTGTGAACATTCTGAGATTTGGTACTGAAATCATGATGATGTAATCGTCAACGGAAACAAAGATCTGTTGTTTTATTCTCCAAAAAATTTTAAGAACTCCATGTAAGCAGTCTGTTGATATCCAAAATGTGGCTAACAATAAAATCCCCTTACACTTATCAAATGCTTTCACTTCTACAAAATGAGCATTTTCATTGTTTGGGCTGCAGCACACACAGTTCAATGGAAAGTGATAGATGTATTCCTACTAAGGTTCTAGAACTCCGTAAGAGTTACCCTAAATTCTTCCAGTTTAAACTCTTTCTGCTAGTATACTTACAATGGCATGCCATAGCATACCTTTGGGCTGTTAGGTAAGAGGTCAGTTCAACAGAACTCTATGGATGATGGATATCACATTTCTAAAAACCATTGAAAAACCAGAAAATGTAAGTTTGTGGTGAACTCCAAGAAAGGAGACAGAAGAAGTAAACAGACGGAACCATGCACTAAAATTTGTGACATTATCTTTCCTACCAGGTACCAGAGATCCCGGATCTGCCTAACTTAATCTCCTAATCTCTGGAGTTGCAGCTTTCCCCTTTAATCCCTTGTAACTATGCTCCCAAAGAGCAACTCAGAGGTCAGGTTACTACAAACTGCACTTCTCTGTCTATATTACAAGGAAAGTGAGGATACAGAAAGGAAGAAACATAACCAGGAAAAGGTATTTTATACAAAATTAGGTAACACATTTGAATTATAAATTATCACCCTCCAACTGGTGAGAGAAATTTATTTTAAATAGAAAGTATCTAGAACCCAACTAGTTAATGTTACTGTAAAAGTTTAAATACTTTCACGACAGGAACTAGTATCATTCCCAATTAGCTTCCAATCAGAATCCTCATATTAGGTCATGTATTAAAAAATATCAACTTAGTAGACTATTCCTAATAGTATCCTAAATCTCCATAACATGGGTAAGTTAGGCTTAACTGCTGCTAGTTATGAAAATTAAACTTTTGACACAATCAGTGTGAAAAGTAGTTCCAGAGTATATGGTCAAACAAAAACATTGCCAAAGATGTAAGAATAAAGATTTACATCAAACATCAAAGACAGAAATGCCTTTCAGGAGTTGACCTAAGTTCCTAGGGGTGGAACTGGAATGTTTCGTGGCAAGGGCTTCATTCTGAAAAGATTACAGGGTCACTAACCTCAACAGGCTCAGTCAAAATTAAACTCTGTTAGACTTCCCGTCTACCCTAAAAGACCCTGATATCCACAGATAAAAACTTCTTCACAACTGGCTTATCCATGAGAAAAAAAAAAAAACTGCCTTTAATTAAAGAGAATAATTTTTAAAAACAGAAACTTACTCCTCTGAACATTGATTTGATATTTACTTTGCTATACTGTCAAAGTTTCCTAATAACCTTTTCTCCTCACATCCAGTTGCAAGGCTGTTTTGGCCTGCAGAAAGGAATACATTTTTCTAATTCACACAAAATGCCATGAATGTTAAAGGCTCTGAAGACAACCATGTAATACCGTATTTCATTGACTATAAAGTAAGGTGCAATATTACTTTACAAACTACTGAGAAAAACTCACTAAATTAGGCTGTAATATAGTGATTTCTTATCACACAAAAATTATATTATTCTTCTTGAAAGGGGTCTCTTGATAAGTGTAACAGTCATGTTTATATATCACACATGAGCACAAAGAAAGGATTACATGAGCAAAAAAGAATTACTAAAACTTCTTCACACTTGCAGTTTAATTCTTCTGAATCATTTTTCAGCTCAGAGATAATTGTTTTTCCACAAAATGTAGTCCTTTGTGTCACCAAGAGCATTGTTGTGGTAGTGTATCTTGAAATTTCTCTCCACAACTGCCCCTGGAATTTTCTTCCAAACTGCTGACATTCTTTTGCAAGGTTTTTAAAGAATGCATAACTACAACTAACTCAAACAATTACTTGTCCCAAAGTAATCGATATTAGAAAGGCTAAATGATGTAAAAACAGGCTTCTTAGAACTGATGAGATACAATAACAGGGCTCCTGGTGTTGGGACAAAATGCTTTTTTTTCCCACTTCCTTTCAACCATTTTCAAATAGTTATTAATCACCTAATATGTGACACACGCACTAAGGGACAGGGTGGTGCACAAACAGGTAATGACACTACTCTTAGGGAAATTACATAGAGACTAGCATTAATTAAATAAACACAGAAAATTAATATAAAACTACTACTGCTACAAGTACTGAAAAAAAGAGGCACATCATGAAGTAACACATGGCTGATCTGACCTAGTCAGGGAAATCAGATAATACCTAAGGAAAGCAGGGAGAATGAATGTGTCATGCAGAGGAAACAGTATGTAAGGAGAAAGAGCAAAGAACTGTTTTGCATGGATAACTGCACTGGGGAAAGGGAAATTCCAAACTTTTTGAGGCCTACTACAATTGAGTTCCAAACTACACCAATACTGGGGGACCTGAAATGCCAGCATGCTCTTCTGGTTAGAGTGGGGGTTTATGGAGGCCAATTAATTAATAAAGTTTTGGCCCAAGTCTCGGGAACTACAGAGATGAGCACTACTATCAAAGACTTAAAGATGCAGGAGTGGTGGTCCTTACCATATTCTCTTTCTACACCTTTCATGACCCTACAGATAAAAAAACAAAAACAAAACAAAACAAAAAAATGATGGATAATGAATAACTGTAACCTTAAACTGGTAGAATCCCCAGTAGTAACTGGCACGCCAGATATGGTATCAATTTGGTACTCAGCTACCGATATGGTGAATGCTTTCTTCTCAGTCCCTATCAGTAGGGAAGATGAAAAAGAGATAACTTTCACAATGGCAAGGAGACCATAATATTTTTCCCCAGGGCAATGTTAACTCTTCTGATCTCACTCAAAATTCAGTCAGCCTGGATATCTTCACATTTCACTATATTCATGATAGAATACTAACTGCATCTGGTTAGCACAAAATGGAAAGTACCCTAGCCAGCTTAAGTGAAATACACATAGCAGACATTTCATAAAAATTAAGGGGTATGGCACACACTGCCAAACTTTTTAAGGAGTTCAGGGCTCCAGGGCATGCTGAGAACATCCTCTTTAAGGGAAACAAGGTTTTGCATCTCTCAAATCTACTGTTAAGAAAAAGGTGGACCTTCTTTGATCCTGGAGGCTATATATTTATACGCAGTACTTTCAACACTGTTTTGACCCATTTATCAGAGACCCCGAAGGATGCCAGTTTCAAGAGTGATCCTGTGTGATAAAGAAGACTCTGTAGCAGGTCCCAGCTATGGTGCATCTGTGACCAATGGATCTCACGGTACAACACCTATTCTTTTTTTTTTCTCTGTTTAAGAAATGGGGTCTTTCTCTGTCCCCCAGGCTAAAGATCTATCATTGATGGATAAAAATGCTGTGGAGTCTCTGGCAAGCACCAAAAGAGAAGTCACAATGCTGATCCTTGGGGTTCAGCGACAGAGAACAACTTACTGCTAGAAAAACAAATCCTAGTATGTTACAGGGCCTTAAGAGAATTTGCATACCTGACTATGTACCAACAAATGACTCTGTGACTTAAAGTACCCACTGAGTAGCAAGGTGAGATGGGCAGAGAAACAACCTGTTGTATGATAGAAATGGTATATTTGGGATTAGGTACAAGCATATTCAGGAGGCATGAAAAAATTACATTCACAGGTAACTCAGACTCCCACATCACTAACGCCTTTCTCCTTCATGACCAACTGTCAGGAAAAAAAGGATTTCAGATCTAGCCAAATATGAACTGCTATTGCACTGCAGCCTTATCAGGAGTAGACCTAAAGAACTGTGGTAAAGGAAGTTTGGCAGATGAGAACACCTGGAGCAGTATACGTGGTGGTCATCCATTTCGAAGGAGGGAGAAATGACCTGAGTTACAGATATACTCTGATTCACTGTCAGTGGTAGATGGTTTCTGGCTGTTCGATTGGGGCCTAGAAAACAACAGTGAAATGTGATGTGACAAGGAGATCTGGAAAAGCAAATGGGGCACAAATCAGGGGCATTTGTGTGTCTCACAATAACCACCAGGAGGCATCTACCAAAATGGAGCATGTCAACATGTGTGTTGTCTAATATCAACAACGAGGTGAACAGGATACTTTATTCTATGGCTGTCAGCCAGTCTTCCACCTGGGCCACCACAGAGTTGACACAGTGAGCCCATAATAGAGTGGCCATGGTGCTTCCTCTCACCAATGTGAAAAGCTATTGCTAAATGTGTAACCTGCCAATGAAAGAGACTGATGTCAAGCACTCAATATGGCATCATTACTCAAGGACACCGATCACCTGGCCTAAGATTACATGGGAGCTGGGGGGTAGAGGGAGTAAAAGAGTTGTTGGCAGGGTGGCAATGATTTGTCTTTACAGAATTAATACCTAATCTGAACATGGATTTAGTTCCAGCTCCCAATACCTCTGCTACCACCACCATTCCAGGGCTTACAAAATAACTGATCTATCAACATGGCATCCCACCAAACACTGTCTTAGGCCCAAGTACCCATCTTATAACTAAGAAAGTATGACAATGGGCACATGCCCTTAGAATCCATTTGCCTTACTGTATATTCCATCCACAAATAAACAGTTGGCCCAATAGGTAGGCAGAATAGCCTATTAAAAAATATCAGCTGAAGACACATCTTGAAGACGACTTCCTGCAGTGTTGGAGCACTGCCCTCCAGGGTATGGTATATGCATATGCATTGAAGCAATGGCCATTACAGGGTGCTGTGTTATAAACAGCTTGAATACTTAGGTCTGGGAACTGAAGGATGAAAGTAGGGTTGACTTTGTGAAACTTGTGTTTTCTACCCATCCTACTTTTGTCTCTACTAAGGTAGAGGTCCTGACTTCCAGATGGGGTTAAGGTCCACCAGTGGACATGTAAGAGTTAATAAACTTGAAGATCTGACTATACTGCTGGGATACTTTGGACTCCTCAAGCCAGTACATCAGTAGAAAAAAGGAAGTCAGGTTGGTGCTAGGAATATTCAATCTGGAACACCACAAGAAGCAACGACTGCAGCTACACAATGGGGGAGGAAGAAATATGTCCAGAACTTGAGAGATTCACTGGGGTATCTCTTGGTACTTCCGTAGCCAGTGGTTATAATAAATGGGAAATTTCAACAACTATGGATCAACAGCAGCAAGGCAACTAAGGGCTCAAACTCCTGAGGGATATAAGTCATATTTTATTTCAGCAGGCAAGCAATACAAATTGGCAAACAAAACAAAACAAAACAAAAACAAAAACAAAAAACTGGTGAAGAAAACCTAAAATGAGTGACAGAAGATGTGTATCAATTACAGCCTCACGGCCAGCTGCAGCAGAAGGGACTGTAATTCGTTTCTCTAACTCTCCTGTCTAAAGTCTTTTGGACACTGTGGCAGGGCTCCAACTTGAAGGGGATTCAGTTACTGATTGCACTTTACCTCTGATCTCAGGGATGAAGTGAGGGCATCTTATTCTCACAAAAATGGAGGCCTCATATTGTAGTATGGAAGCTACGTATAATGTAGAGCCTGAATGGATCTCAGCGGTTAAAGAGGTGTATTATACTGGGCATCTTTTATGCATCATTTGGATCTTCTCAACCTTACTTGTATCTTATTCCAGCTGTCTCATCAGCACCAATTCCACATAGGTACATCTGACAGTTCCCTGCCTCATGCCTGGAAGGCAGTTCTTGCCTTGTACTCTATGGCATTTGTGTTGACACTGCTTTGGATTCCCTACATGCATACCCCCATGAGGAATTAATATACTGAAGGGTGAATATTTGGCCAATGGGAGACAGAAACTAATGAAAAAATTCTTCCTCTTCTCTCACAATGTACAGTCTTAAGGCACAGTTTATGAGAGTTTTCAGGAACGAACCTATAGGACTGAGTGGTGGCAGGTAACACAATAGCTTATCCATGCATTGGCTCTCCACCCCTACCAAACCATATTCTCCTTGTTTCTCACTCTACTTCTTGGGATTATGTTCCCTAATAAACACCACATGCTGCCCTGCTTCTGGTTCTTCTTAGAGGGGAAGCTGAGCTAAGACAGATCTAATAGTCTGTGGTGTCTTTATGATATTTGAGGTCATTCCTCTGGAGTTCAGAGGTGGTAAGTGAAACCACAGGCAGAGATGAGATCACTCAGAGGGAAAGACAGAGTAGGAAGAGAAAAGAGAAGAAGACCTAACACTTGGTCCATTAATGGCCATGAGAGGGATAATGGCCAGAAAAGAAGAATGGTGTGTGGCCAGAGAGGTGAGCAGAAAACTGGTAAGTACTGTTGTTATTGCAAGGGAGTTTAGTAGGGGACACAGGTAATATACATCTAATAAGCTGTTAATTTTAAATTACTAAATTTGGTTCTATTATTAATATAGATATTTGATATATTATCAAAGAAAATTAAATAATATGTACTGCAAATAAAGTAGTGATGGAGGAGGTTTTTCAAACCACATTCCTCTGAGGGAAAACCCCAGGCAGAGCTACAGGAGAGCAGAAGAATCAGTAACCAGGCCCCCTTATTTATGCATCTCTGGAAGGCAAACTAGTAGTGGATACAGAGTGAGGAAAGGATGATCTGGCTGGCTAAGTTATTCACTTACAAAATCTACCTTTTGAAAACTTCTTTTGGATTTTAAAAAACACTGACATTAAAAAATAAAAGCTCATAAAACAGGTTTTTACAACATCTTATAGAAAACAACACAGAAATCTCAGTGCCTTATGTAAGGCATTTTAATTTAGTATACTTAAAACTATACTTCATAGTAAGACTTTCTTCCTTACACATACGAGGGCATAAGAGTTCATAAAAATGATTTATATGTCTTTATGAACACTTAGGATCAGAAGACAGATCTTAATACTTGGAATTTATCGTAAGACTAAGATATGAAATAATATCATTCTCTCTTACAAGAAGCCAGACAAGTTCTTTTTTTGGGGGTGGGTGGCAGATTAATGCTATATATCCATCAGTCACATGATTCATTTTTTCTTTAATTTAGAAATGTTTTAGTATTCTCCTTAAGTTCATTAAAACTTCTCTTTAGTGCATTTAGTTTGGTGTAAATAAAAGGATGAGTTCTGCCTGATTTCACCCTGATTTTCTGCCTGTTTCAGTTAATATTCCTTATCCTATTGTTACTAATGTTTAATGAGGTCTTTATTAAAATATGAATATGTTATTTTACTCCCAGATTTTATTTTTGTAGCATGTATTACATAGGCCACATTAAGTCCAAAGTTATAATTAACAATAGAAAAGTCATAGAACTAAAACCTCAATTTCTAACTAACAATATGAACACTGGGGAACTTCAATTTAAATCACAAAGCAATGCTTTGTAATAACATTCTTAAAGTACTCAAATAAATATGAAACGTCCTTGAGTAAGTGGTACAGCAAAAGCAAACTTAAGCGTTTTAAAGGACCCAAATGAAGAGTTTCATTTTCTCACACTGCTTTTGGTAATTAAAAAAAAAGGACATATTTAAAATATTTAGCTCATAGTATCACCTAAAGTGTTCTGCAGTTAACAACTTCCTTTCAAAAATAATAGCATAAAGCAATATTGAATATGCTATAACTTAAAGATAAGATGGAATCAATGCTACCTATCATAGTGCTGGGGGCCTGCCCCAACCACATGACCACTAGGAACAAGTCAGTGGGCTCCCCTAATAGTCTGTGCTTCTTTGCAGTAACACAACCATTTGTCTCCCTACTCAAGAGATGGTGGCATCTCCTCCACACATTAAGTTTCCTTCCTCAATTCTTTGATACATGCTCACTTGACAGGTACAATGGCTGTCTGCCAACAGCAGAGTGGATGTTAGTTTTCATCTGATGCTGTAGAATACTCAACTGACACAACACCAGGTCAAATGATTTCAGAGGTTTGCAAGTCGGTCTGAAAACCCCAGCACTTTTGCACTGGTGCTCAGTATCCAAACAGCCCTTTCTCTCTTTAGAATTCTAACTAAAATGTCAGTGGCAAGGGATTTTTAAAATAGCCTCTAGGTGTTTCAAGTTTCCTGTGCTTGTTTCAGCAGACTACTGACCCTGCCTGCTCACAATAAGCAAGTCTCTTAGGATTTAAATATACAGCTACATTGCTGGGAGTCAACAAGAGCCTGTTACAGGAAGAGCAGGAAAAAAAGTTGGGGGGACAAATTGGCAGGAAATGACTTCGGGACTTTTTTTTTTTTCTTTTTTAAATCCAAGTCAGCTCTTCATAGTTATTTAAATCTGAAAACTATTTCCCTGAAAATGAAATTTCTAAGTAATATACAAATCAACTTAACTGGACAGAAACATTTAGACTGTCTTACTTTATCCTTTATCTCAGTATCTTACCTAATGGTTCTATATTTCAAAGCCTGACAGATTTGTTTGGCTGGCATGATCTGACCACTTCCTTTTTATCAAGAAACACAATTTTCTGTTCACGCAGTATGAACATGGGTCCATTTACAGATTTTGAGGTGGAAATGTTAACATGGAGATAATGCAAGTCAGTATTTTACATCTTATTAGGTATCTATATAAAGAAGATAAGATGGTCAGGTGCAGTGGCTCATGCCTGTAATCCCAACACTTTGGGAGGCCGAGATGCAAGGATCACTTGAGGCCAGGAGTTTGAGACCAGCCTGGGCAACACAGTGAGACCCCCCCTCCCCCCCAATTTTTTTTTTTTTGAGACAGAGTCTCATCTTACTTTGTCACCCAGGCTAACGTGCAGTGACGTGATCTTGGCTCACTGCAACCTCCGCCCCTCCGGGTTCCAGCGATTCTCCTGCTTCAGCCCTCCGAGTAGCTGGGATTATAGGCACCTGCCACCGCACCTGGCTAATTTTTGTATTTTTAGTAGAGACGGGGTTTCACCATCTTGGCCAGGCTGGTCTTGAACTCCTGACCTCGTGATTCACCCACCTCGGCCTCCCAAAGTGCTGGGATTACAGGCGCGAGCCACCGCGCCCTGCCTCTTTTATTTAAAAAGATAAGAATGTCTACAATGAATAAGTATAGCTTCTCTGGCTTCATTGATAGTATAATCTTGATGTCAGGTAGGTTTCATGGTCATGGAACCTCAAACTGTATAGGTTAAAACACAAAATGGGCTAATAATGGACAGCCTTATGGTACTTTAGTTATACATCTGGATTGAGGAACGGAGTGGGAAATACAATGCGTTTTGGCTGAAACCGTTTAAACTAGTTAAAACATTAAAATAAAAATAAACACATTAAAATAAAAGGTTATCTATCTTTCCATTGTTATATGATGTGGGTTCCAAAGCACTTGAGGGACGGTATGGAGACAGTTGCTCAAGGACAAGTTGGAGAAAGTTCATTGTAAGAGTATGCATAATTCATTCCAGATCTCCCAAGGTTCTCTCTCATAATCTCTTTGGGGGTCCTAGAAACTTTGGGCAGCTAGCCATCCCCAGGGCTCACTTGCTTAAAATTCAAATCCCATTTCCCAGATCTACCTTAATCCAACATTCATCCATAAGAAGTTCTAGAACATTTCTAGGGTTCAGACATGGAGGAGCAGGGGTGCCTCTGAGTTTGACTGTATCTCTTAGTACAGGTACTGTAACACACGCTCTTTATTCCTTTAGCCCTTGGATTCCTGGTATCTGCCAGTAACCCTATGCGATGACCAATCAGGAAGGAAAGCAGTCACATGGTTTCCTTCTGCAGTGCACAGGAAGAATACGCATGACAGGAAAGTCTCAGGTTAGCCAGAAGTACTTTATACACATAGCAGTATTTTTTAAAAAATCATGTTAAAAGCAAAACATCATGAGTTCAATGTCAAGAAATTGAAAACATTCCTTTGAATCAACTTATTTATAAGTATTATTTAGTTCCTATTCCAAATTGTGCATTCTACTCTGATTTTCTTGTACATAAAAATGATCACTCAATTACTTAGGGGCAAATCTAACAATATTCATGCCTTCCTTAAAATAAAGACAATAATAGTTAACCATTATGTAGTGTGCTGAGTAGTATTCAAATATCCTTGCAAAGAAGCCACAAACCTCATCAGAATACCAATATGTTGTTATCAGAAAATTTGTAGTGATGGTGGTAACTGACAATCATAAACCTATAGTAATTCTGATTCTTTCATTGTTTCAATCTGAATACAGCTGAAACCAAATATTTTAATTTATGAACTATGTTAAGTTTCTCTTTTCCATTTATATGTGGGATGCACCACAGGCAGCAATATCTAATTTAGTAAATATTTCAAGCATATATCAAACCATGATGCATAAAATAAAATGAAAAGGAAAAATGTTAATATTTTAATTATTACTCAAGAAAGAATACATGACTAAGCTGTCACCAACTGCCTATCATATAATGCTGTAAAACTTACTTAGGATCAACTAATAAAAGCTCAAAAACTGTACAACTACTGAAAATGGCTAGCATGTAACTTCAGAACATTTGTCCATTTTAATTCAAACCTTTTCAAACTTAAGCTCAAGGAACTTACATCACCACAGAAATGTATTATCTAATTTTGAGTATTATTTCTACCAATCCTGTGCTCAAGCCTTCCACAGGCTCCTATGGAATAAAGCTGATGTTCTAGTTCTGGTACCCTAAATCCTCCATAATTTGGACCCCCTCACTTCAGCCTTATTTCCTCTTGCTCCAGCATGAGGAAATCTTTTCTCTAGACAAGCTGAATTCCTGAACCTTCTCAACTCTAAGTCTTTACTTTTGCTCTTTCTGAAGCTTGCCTGGAACACTTTTTTTGCTTCACTCACTGAAGTCCCACCTGAACCAAGTTAAAATGCTTTACAGAAACCTGTATCGATTCATGTTTGTGATGCTACAGTCTTAGCTCAGACACTGGCATGAAATGATACTCTTCAAATCTGCTGAATTAATCTGACTCTAAAGCCAATGTAAGACCATGTAATAGTCTGCCCCTCACTGTTCCAACTTGGTCCTTTCCAGTAACTGATCTCTGGAGTTACTGTGCTCATACTGCATTCACTGTCCACATTGAGGGTATTTAAAACTTGCTGACTTCATGGAATTTCTGAGTTTTTCTTATGTTAATCAAATAAGTGGCCACCTGTCCTGTGTGCGGTGCACAATGCTCCGAGGATGCAGAGATGCAGGATCACCTTTTCTGTGAGAACATACACACAGTCTACGATGTAAGTATCACACGTAGAAATCCAGAGGAGGTGGGAGTGCCTGTCTGATGGAAACATGCCAGACTCTACACAGAGGCAGCGAGGTTCAATTCTACTGCCACAAGGAAAGCGTTCGTGGTGATTCAGGGCCTCAGGCATTCCTCTCCTTTCTGAGCTCCTATAGTACTTATGGTTTACACTACTTCCTTTACCCTTAATGATGAAGATGATGATCAGAAACTGATTGCATTTGCTGAGCAATCACTATATGCCAGAGATTCTTAAAATCAGCACTTTACATGTATTAATATATTTAACTCTCACAACAACCCAATCTATTAAAATATTCCTGGATTTACAGATTAGCAAACTGTGGCACAGAGAAATTAAATATCTTAGAAAAATTACACAGGTATTAAGTGGGTGACATGGGACCTGCTATGCATGGAAAAGTCAAAAGGGCCAGTTTTAGGTGGCTTGGTCAAGGAAGAACCACCCCTATAAACAGTACTTGGAATGAGACCTGAAAAGAGAGTCAGACATGTAAGGCTGAGGTTTTCAGGCCAAGTAAACTACAAGGAGAAAGCCCCTGGGATGAGAAAAACCTGGCGTGTGTGAGAAGTGGAAGGAAGGCCAGTGTCGCCAGAGTCAAGTGAAAGGGAGAAAGAACAACAGATGAACCTCCAGAAGTAGGCACAGGCCAGCTCATGTATGGCCTGTGGGCCTGAGTTAGGAGTCTGGGTTCTATGTGCACTGATTTACCTTTACACTACACAACCCTTATGTCTTGTTCTCCACAGTGGCCGTCTCAATGGCAGAAACCAGCTGTTATTTTTTAAATATATCTTGTAGCACCCGGCCCATAGTATTATGCAAAATACTCTGTGAAACATTCCCTAACTGTGATAAAAATGGGGTGGGTGTAACTGCATGCAGGAGTGGCTGAAATGGTCTAATGTTGGAGATACAAATGGAGAGACAGAGAAGCATTCCAGACTTGTCGTATGCCAGTTTCATGGCTGTAGAGGGGAACTTAAGACGTTCTAATAAAAATAAGATGGAATATGGAAAAATAAGATTTGTTTTGGGGAGGGAGTATAGTTTTGTTTTGTTTTTTTGGGACAGCGTCTTGCCTTGTCACCCAGGTTGGAGTGTAGTGGCGCAATTGTGGCTCACTGCAGCCTTGAGAATAGAATTCTTGAAAAAAAAAAATCCTCTGTAAATCAAGATATAATTAGAACTTATACTCAGATTTTCCTTTAAAGGAAAACAAATCTTCAAATCTCTTCTAAATGAGAGTGCTCTAGTTTTCTATGAGAATACAACAGATGCTACAGTGTATGAATTCTTAAGAACATAGGACTAAGAAATGTCCAGTGAAAGCAAAGTACTCAGTTACCAACGAAATGTTAACATGTGATTCTGGCAAGAAGAAAAGTATCATGGAAGAGCAGAATGAACCTGGGCACTGGAGTCATAAAAGTTCACAATCAGAACTCTAGTTCAGCCACTGTGGTATAACACCTAAAATTAAGGTTCAATAGCATGTGCTGCTTTGATGCCTGGTAAAATTGGGAAGGCCTTGAATGGTCTAACCCAGGGATCCCCAAACCCTGGACCACAGACTACTAACGGTCTGTGGCCTGTTAGGAAGCGGGCCGCACAGCAGGAGGTGAGTGGCGGGGGAGCAAGCATTGCTGCCTGAGCTCCACCTCTGACAGATTCGCAGTGGCATTAGATCCTCACAGGAGTGGGGACCCTACTGTGAACTGTGCGTGCGAGGTATCTAGACTGTGTGCTCCTTATGAGAATCTAACTAATGCTTGATGATCTGAGGCAGAGCAGTTTCATCCCCAAACCAGCCTACCCCACCCCTGCTGTGGAATAACTGTCTTCCACAAAACCAGTCCTTGGTGCCAGAAAGGTTGGGGACCACTGATTTAACCCACAATTCCCTCTCCACTCTGCTCTCATGGATAAAGATGCCTAGCGAAACAACCCTCCTTACCAAAGGGGCCAGATGCAGTTCTTGCTTATCCTTGAATAGTAGGTTTCAGTTCCCTGTCAGCTAGAGGAATTATTCAAACAAGCCAATCACATCCTTCCATGGGAACTAGGGGATACCCCCACCCTCTTGATACTACAAAGCCTGCCTCCCATAACTCCTAGTTGTTTACTCTGTTCCCAAGTGACCCCATTTGAGGCACAGGGTCCTCTTTGCCTTAGCTGTGAACACAGGTAACTAACAAACTGCTGCTGAGCCCATCTGACGTGTTCAGCCATCCTCATAACCCTATGGCAGGAATCCTTCCCTTGTCAAAGGGGTGAGGAGGAAGTGACCTAAACCACCACTTACTGGCTGTGTGAGTCAGATCTCACACTTTATCTTCCATGCTTTTTATTCTGTAAACTAGGATTAAGAACATTTACTCTGCACGTTATTGTAAGCATTATCTCTAGCAGTTATTATTGTGTATTGTATCTAGCAGTGCAGTTTTAGACTCATGACTGATTCTACTAATGAAATCCTTACCCCATCACCTGTCCCTATCACCAAAACTACTACTATTGATTTCAAGTGTATAAAGTTCAAATTATAGAGCTTGAAACAACAGGTGGAGATATAAATAACAGGCCAGATTTTATTTAAAAAGCAATCTGGCTTATTTACTAGAAATAACTTAATTTCAGCCACTAAGAAAACAACTATAAGGAGAATTTGCAAGAGTTTTGGGAAAATAAGTAGACATGAAACCAAGACTGCTTTCAAGACACTAAATACTTGGATGAACTGTAATTTGATTCTGTGAATCTGGATATGCAAATGATGCAGTGATTTATGGCAATAAAAGGCTTTTAATAAGCTAACATTCTGTGTGCAAATGCTTTATTTTAAGCAAATGGAAAAAAATCACTTGCTTCAGATAAGACACAAGGGGAAAATGGAGCTAATAAAGCATTACCCTGAGAGAATTTCCTTTTCTTCAGTTTTTCCTTCTTCTCACATCTTAATTGTGCTATTGTTAAACACACCCCCAATCCAACTACATTTCCTGAACTCAGTAGTACATCTTTATGCCTTTCAATTTTTATGCAATTACCTAATTTATACAAGTTTGTATATTTATATGTTTATAGAGCGGAAAATTATAAAATATATAGTCTAATATACACACATTAAAATGAAAATTTATAACTATTTAAATAATGGAGGGAAGACGACTTACACAATATAGTAAGAACTCCTTCGGACACACATTGGGTGGTCATTTTGGGGAGTATCTATTTCATACCAAGAATTTTTTGACTTTAACTTTGTCTAGTTAAGTAGAGCTAGTACACAATTGTGTCACTTGGGGGATGCAACCTTTATTCTCTTCAGAATTCTAGTTTGATACTGAAATATTACTATCATAAAATTAGAGATAAATCATAATCCAGGTTATGTTACTCAGTAAGCAACTGGATGTTATATTGAAAACTTTTTTTTTTAACGTACCTTTTAAACACAGCTCTTTGGCTATCACATTCACTAAGTATTTAAGCACTAGTTTAAAGTGGATGATTGTTAACATACAAGAAAATTGCACAGTAATAAAGCCTGTAATAAAAATAAGCGGAACACCCACAGCTCATACACTATAGTTAAGTGTATTAGCTGGTCTCAAAAGCATTAACTTTTACTCAAATAGCAGCGGTATTCTGCATAACCTATTAGCTTCAGACAGTGCATATTAGCTGCAGACTACTAGAAATCTTTATATTTGTATGTTCAAATAAAATGGGTTTCACTATATTATAAATAGTTCCATATAATATTGAGGATTTATTTTCAATGTAAATGAGAAAAAAGGGAAATCTTTTTTTCCCTGACAAACGAGGTAGCTTAAAAATTTACCATTCTTAGTCTATAAGTACTCCCATATTTTACATCTTGTGAAAAAGCAAGACATGATATACTTCTATTAGTTATCTTTCCTCGAAAGTTGTAAATTTATAAAAGGAGAATACTGATGGGCCAGCCCTTCACTTACTCTCATTCTGTTAAAGTTGTCTTTCTCTTAGGCTAAGTAGCTTGGGAGTATTAAATCCAAAAGTTGGCTCAGTGTTTTTAAAACTTTAAAAAAAAAAGCCATAAAGACAAGCTGTTTTCTTGATCCTTTAATGCATTTTCAACGTTAAATATCACATATTCTGGTTAATTATAGCCAATAAGATATCATTGGATCATATAACTCTGCATCAATGTACTTATTTTCAAAAAATTAAAAACAACCAATTCATAGTGCCAACCATGCTCAAAAATCATTTACATTCACTGTTGACATTGGTCCAAAGCATTCACCTGCATTAAAACACTTCATTAAAACACTCAAGAACTCTATCACTATTTATCTAGAAGCACACATAAAACAATATTCAGTTTTACATACAATAGGATTTAATCAGCTGTTTTACAGATTTTTCCTTTTTTATAAAGTCAACTTATAATTTTTTGTTATTAGGAAGTTATTCTAATTCTTTATAGAGGAGTACATTAATGATATATCAAAATTCCGTTGGGAGAAAAGATATACTTACGAGAAGAACATTTTGGTTCACTGCAGTATCCTAGGTGTCTGAAACAGTGCCTGGCATATAGAAACTGACATTCAATAATTATTTTCTGTATGAATAAACACCTGGGTACAACTTTTCCAATAAGAAGTAATATTTATTTCTTGCTTCCATTCACATCTTATCACAAGAATAAAGTATTAAAGGCATCAGAAGTTAAAAGTTCTGTTAATGGCATCATAAGCTCAAAGTTTAGTGTTTAATATATTCAAGTTGTGTCATAATCAAGAATCTTTCTATCATGATATAAAGTATCTATTCTTATAGAACCACGCATAAATATTATATTAATATTAACATCTATTATATATGCTAATATGTTAATAGTATTAGTTTATTATTACATTATTAATGTCATTATCAAAGGCAAGAAAAAAGTAACAGAAAAGAAGTCTGTGTGTGACTGTTATCTGGAAATGAATCTATAATGTAAATACATCTATACGGCTGGGAAAGTTCTTTCAAAAATTCGATTAAATAAATTTTAATTGAACATGAAATACCCAAAATTGAGAAAACTACTACCAAATTTGGATGGAGTAATAGTAAGCATTATTCTCAACTAATAAACTTGGGACAAGAAAGTAAAGAGAAAAAGAACATGGTAGAGCTGTGGAGAGACTGACAGAAGGAATTTATCAGTAAGAAGGTATAACTGATAATGTTGATATATGTATTTACATAAAAGCCTTCTGAATATTAAAATATTAAAATCATTTCACTGATATAAACAAATTTGTTTAATGTCCTATAGTAATCATTTCTAGAAATTTGCTTTTAAATGTTGATGCTATTTGTTATGATTTTTGGTTTTCCTTTTATTTCACTTTTGCCCATTATGAAGAATGCTCATACAAATAAACAATAATTGCACTTATGACACCTTTCAGCTCACAATCTTAATGCATTAACCAATTAATTAAGAAGGAAATATTTATCCCAAATTAGGGTAATCAGAATTAGGAATGGCAAGAACTCTGTTGCTTCTTTTCTCTGCACATACCATTTTAGAATTTGACTGCTTGTGATATAATTACTGTATTTGGCAAAACATAGAAAATAGAGAAATTAATGAAAAGCTGATTTCTGGATATAGCTGCAGAACATTTATCCAAATTTTCTGTATTGAAAGCTGTACATTATAATGTGATGACTAGTAGCGTTTGCCTACATGCTTTACACTTAAATCATTAGCTATAAACGTGGTTTCATGAGTTGTCTGTGAGAGCTTATTTAGCAGTCTTACATCATCATCTTCAGATGACTACTTATCAGCTTGTACTACAGTATGTGGGCCAAGTTGGCCCATTCTTACTGAAAATATTTTGAATTAATTTTAATCCCTAAATATTAAGGCCCTATTTTCACAAAGTATCACATAACTACATTTGAACAGGAAGATATTTCTACATATAGTGGTTAATGCAAACCAATATACAGTGGTTTTCAAAGGCTAAAAAAATCTGTTTATACTATTTTATTTTTACTGCAAAGCTCTATTTTGTACTTTTAAAGAGGAGATCTGAAGATGTCAGAAGTTGGTAAAACTATAAACCTCAGTATACAACTTATAAGACAGCTCTATTAAATAAAATGTTATCTAAGAAAAGGATAAGAAAATTAACAGCTGACATATACTACAGCTCACAGGCACCAGAAGTTTTAATGATTTAAATCTATCCATATTAATATACTGTACTCATAGCATTTTCCTGAAAAACTGGAAAACTGGTTGGTGGCAACCATTCTTTTAGACAGCCTACTACTTCTGTGGCTTTCCCGCTGGAGAAACATTCAGGTAAGCATCTTTGAACAGCTCACTAAGCCTGACCCCAAGTGCGGTCAATCACATTAAACAAAACAAATCCTTAGCAAACAGATTCATCTTTCTGACTTTTTCTTTCTTTCAGTGTACCATCTTCTTTGAGTTACAAAGGCTCAAAATAGCAAAGTGGTTTTTCACACCAAAGCCAGTGAAAATTTCCTTTGTCATCATCTCAAGCACTCATCTCAAAACCCTTTCATTTCTACTCGCCAACTTCCAATTCCCAGTGAAGATACCAAATAGATTAATTTTCCCAATAGACAACTTGTCCCATCCCACTCCACTGTTGTAAAGTCAGCATTGAATCTCTAGAACGTTCTGCAGTTTCTCAAAGTAAAGGCTGTAGGCTACTGCAGCAAAATTACTCCCATATTTGTTATGATTCACTGGCCAAATCTATACTCAACTGAAAGCTCCCACTCAATCAAAAGCTCTGGCAATAAGATCCAGCATTTCATAAACTCTGTATTTGATCTTATGTACACAGAAACTTGTGAACTATTACCTATAAAATGAAGTAAACAGGCTAGGTGTAGTGGCTCACACCAGTAATCTTAGCCCTTTGGAATGTTGAGGTAGGAGGATTCCTTGAATCAAGGAGTTCAAGACCAACCTGGGCAACACAGGGAGATCCCATCTCTACAAAAGAAATAAATAAATAATCTGGGGCAGTGGTACATGCCTGTAGTCCTAGTTACTCAGGAGGATAAGACAGGAAGACTGCTTGAGCCCAGGGGTTGAGGCTAAAGTAAGCCATGATTATGCCACTGCACTTCAGTCTGGGTGACAGAGTGAGACCCTGTCTCAAGAAGAGAAAAAAAAAAAAAAAAAACACCAAGAATAATAGCCAACACATTAAGTGCTTAATGTAGGCCAGGTACTGTTCTAAAAACTTTAATGGATGAACTCTTACTCTTGTAACAGCCCTATAAGGTAGGTAGTTTTACTATCACTACCTGACACATGAGGAACAAGGCAAAGAGAGGTTAAGTAACCTATATTTAAGTGCTATATTATAGAAGGTGGGAGATAAGGTATACTAATTGGAAAGGAAGAAATGAGACTTTCTTCACAAATCATATGACCATTTATGTCGATTAGAGAATAAGCTGCACTATATAGAAGGTGGTGGAGATAAGATCCAAGCTCAGGTAGTCTGCATCCAGAGTTCATGTTCTTAAGCACTAGACAGACTGCTTCAGTCCATCATTCAAGGGGTCTGAATCTCAAAACCTAACCTTTCCAGAATTAACTCCTACTACTATAGCCACGATTAATATGTTCCTTCGGGCGGGTGCGGTGGCTCATGCCTGTAATCCCAGCACTTTGGGTGGCTGAGGTGGGAGGATGACCTGAGGTCAGGAGTTTGAGACTAGCCTGGCCAATATGGTGAAACCTCACCTCTACTAAAACTACAAAAAATAGTCGGATGTGGTGGTGCACGCCTATAGTCCCAGCTACTCAGGAGGCTGAGGAAAGGAGAACTGCTTGAACCCAGGAGGCGGAGGTTGCAGTGGGCCAAGATGGCGCCACTGCACTCCAGCCTGAGCAACAGGAAAAAAAAAAAAAAGTTCCTTCATCCAGGCAGATTCCTGTTGTATCACAGAGGTCATTAGCACCTCTGACTGAAACTAAGCTAAGTAAAGAAGCATCCATTACATTACATGACAATACATCTAGAAGAACAAACCTTAGAATCAGTTTGTCAATCCGCAAAGTAACTTGCTGGGATTTTGACTGGGATTTTGACTGGGATTGTGTTGAATCTAAAGAGCAAGTTGGGAAGAACTGACATACTGATAATATAGTTATCCTATCCATGAATATAAAATACCTCTCCACTTATTCAGTTCATCTTCATCAGAGTACTGCAGTCTGCCTCATACAGATCTTGTACATACTTTGTCAGATTTATACATAAATGTTTCATTTTTTTTAGGATGCTAAGGTAAGTGGTATTGTGTTTTTAATTTAAATTCTGCTTTTTTGGGTGGGCAGAATGGCTCACGCCTGTAATCCCAGCACTTTGGGAGGCGAAGGTGGGTGGATCATCTGAGGTCAGAAGTTCTAGACCAGCCTGGCCAGCATGGCAAAACTCCGTCTCTACTAAAAATACTAAAATTAGCCGGGCGTGGTGACATGTACCTGTAATCCCAGCTGCATGGGAGGCTGAGGTGGGAGGATCACTTGAACCTGGGAGGCAGGGGTTGCAGTGAGCCAAGATTGTGTCACTGCATTCCAGCCTGGGTAACAGGGCGAGACTCCATCTCAAATAAATAAATAAACTCTGCTTTTTCGCTGCTGGCATATAGAAAGCCATTGACATTTGTATGTTAATCTTGTATATTGCAAATTTGCTATAATTGCTTATTAATTCCAGAAGTTTTTTGTAGATTCTGTTCGATTTTCTACATAAATGGTCAAATTGTGAAGAAAGTCTCACTTCTTCCTTTCCAATTAGTATACCTTCCCCCTGCCCCTTTTCTTATCTTACTGTATTAGCTAGGACTTCTAGTACAATGTTGTAAGGGAGGAATGTTGTTGAGGAAGTTCTCTTCTATTCTTAGTTTGCCAAGTCTTTATCATGAATAGGTATTGAATTTTGTCAAGTGCCCTTTCTTTATTGATGTGATCCTGAGAATTCTCTTCTTTAGCCTGTTGATGGGATGAATTACATTAATTAATTTTTGAAGGCTGAACCAGCCTTGCACATCCAGGATAAATCCCATTTAGTCATGGTGTATAACTGTTTCTACACATCGTTGGAATCAATTAGCTAGTATTTTGTTAAAACTTTTTACGCCTATTTTCATGAAATTTTTTGGTGTATAGTTTTCTTGCAATGTCTTTGTCTGGTTTTGGTATTAGGATGGTGGCCTCATGGAATGAGTTAAATGGTTTCTCTCTGCTTCTATCTTCTAGAAAAGACTGTAGAGAAAATTGGTATAATTTCTTCTTTAAATGTACAGAATTCACTCATGAACCAATCTGGGCCTGGTGCTTTCTGTTTTAGAAAGTTATTAGTTGCTGATTCAACTGCTTTAATATATATATAAGGCCTACTTAGTTTGTGCATTTTTTCTTGTGTGAATTTTGGCAGGTTGTATCTTTCAAGAAATTGGTTCATTTCATCTAGGGCATAAGCATGTTTATAGTATTTCTTTATTATCCTTTTAATGTTCAAAATATTTGTAGTGATATCCTCTCTTTCATTTCAATTCTTTCTTTTTCTTTTGGAGACAGAGTCTCACTTTGTTGCCAAGGCTGGACTACAATGGTATGATGACAGCTCACTGCAGCCTTGACTTCCCAGGCTCAAGTGATCCTCCAGAATAACTGTGATGTGGTGGCACCAGGCTATTTTTTGTAGAAACGGGGTCTTACTATGTTGCCCAGTCTGGATTCAAACAAGCCTCCTGCTTCTGCCTCCCAAATTGCTGGGATTATAGTGTGAGCCACCACACCTGGCCCTCTCTTTCATTTCTGATGTTAGTAATGTGTGTCTCCTCTCTCTTTTTTTAGAGGCTTATTGATTTTATTGACCTTTTCAAAGAACCAGCTTTTGAGATCATTGATTTTCTCTAATTTCCTGTTTCCTATTTCATTGATATATACACTAATTTTTAAATTTCTTTACTTCTGCTTACTTCGAATTTAATTTGCTCGTCTTTTTCTTGTTTTCTAAGGTAAAAGCTTAGTTTATTGATTTTAGATCTTTCTTCTTCTGTAACCTCTGCATTCAATGCTATAAATTTCCTTCTAAACACTGTTTTCATTGCATCCCACAAATTCTAAGTTGTGTTTTTGTTTTCATTCAGTTCAAAATATTTTAAAATCCCTCTTGGTATTTCTTCTTTGACCCATGTGTTATTTATAATAATGTTGTCTAATCTCCAAGTAGTTTGAGATTTTCAGCTATCTTTCTGTTACTAATTTCTAATTTAACTCCACTGTGGTCTCAAGAGAATTTTAAAATTAGTTAAGGTGTGCTTTATGATCCAGAGTGTGGCTTATCTTGGTGAATGTTTCACTTGAGCTTAAGACGAATGTACTTTGTGGTGGTGGTGTATAAAGCAGTCAATAGATTTCAATTATATTCAGTTGACTGATGATGCTGTTGAGGTCAACTATGTCCTCACTAATTTTCTGCCTGCTGGATCACTTTCTGATAGAGGGGGTCCTGAAGTCTCTAACTATTTAATAGCCAAATCATCTATTTCTCTTTACAGTTCTATAAGTTTTTGTCCTACATATTTTGATATGCTGTTGTTATGCACATACACATTAAGGATTGCTACATCTTCTCGAAGTATTGACCCTTTTATCATTATGTAATGCCCCTCTTCATCTCTGGTAATTTTCCTTGCTGTGAACCTTCTATTTGTCAAATTAATATACGTACTCCCACTTTCTTTGGATTAGTGTTAGCGTAGTATATCTTTCCCCAGTAACTTACTCTACATGTGTTTTAATATTTAAAGTAGGATTCTTATAAACAACATATAGTTGAGTCTTGCTTCTCATCCATGCTGAAAATCTCTTGACATTTAGTTTGTATATTTAGGCACTGCCATTCAAACTGATCATTCAAATATAGTTTAATTAGTATCTACTGATTTGTTACAATTTTCCATTTGTTGCCCTTGCTCTTTGTTCCTATTGTTTACTTTCACTCCTTTTCTGTATTCTGTGGTTTTGAGCATTCTATATAATTCCATTTTCTCTCTTAGAGTATCAGTTATACCTTTTTTAGGCTGAAGAGCAGTGGCATGATCTTGCCTCACTGCAACCTATGCCTCTTGGGCACAAGTCACCCTCCTGCCTCAGCCTCCCAAATAGCTGAAACTACAGGCACATGCCACAACACCTGGCTAATTTTTGTGATTTTTTTTGGGCGGGGGGTAGAGATGGGGTTTTACCTTGTTGCCCAGGCTAGTCTTGAACTCCTGGGCTCAAGCAATCTGCCCACATCAGCCTCCCCAAAGTGCTGGAATTATAGGCATGAGCCACTATGCCTGGCCATACTTCTTTTTTTAACTTTTTAAAAAATGATTTTCCTAGGGTTTGCAAAATACCTTTAAAACTAATCGAAGCCTATTTTCAAATAAATATATTTCAAACAAATATATATCAGTTCATATATATCAGGTAACACAAGTACTTAATAACAAAATAATACTAATTCTTCCATCTCCTCCTTGGTACCACTGTTGTTATTTCTTTCTACTTTAAGTATATATATATTTCTATATTTATATATATTTATATATATGTGTGTGTGTATACACACACAAATGTATTGTGCCCTATATATTTATTATACAAAAGTTGATCTATCAATTAAAAAAAATAAGAAAACTAAAAAATTTTAAATTTTACCTATACTTATTCTTTCTGTGATGTTCTTCCTTTTTTAATGGAGATCCCAGTTTTTGACCTATGTCATTTTCCTTCTCTCTGAAGAACTTCTTTTAACATTTATTGCAAAGCGGATCTGCTGGCAACAAATTCCCTCAATTTTTGTTTATCTAGAAAGTCTTTTCTTCACTTCTGAAGAATAACTTTGCAGGTTATGGAATTTTTGGCTGGAAGTTTTTTCACTCTCTTATTGTGTGCATGGTTTCTGAGGAAATGTTGGATATAATTCTCTAAGTCAGGTCTCCCTGCACACCCAAACAGGCTTCATTCCAGATTTTTAATCACTGATTTTCTGTAATTTGAATATGATATGACTCTGTGTAGCTTTTTTTTTTTTTTTTTTTTAAACATTTATCCTAACGCTTTCTGAGCTTCCTGAATCTGTGGTTTAGTGTGGGACATTAATTTGCAGGAAAATTTCTGTTGTTCTTGCTTCAAATATTTAATCTGTTCCTTTCCTTTTTTTCTTCGTTTGGTATTCTCATCATGCGTATGATATACCTATTGTTGTTCCACAGTTCTTGGCTAATCTGTTCAGTTTATTTCAGTCTTTTTTCTCTTTACTTTTCTATCTTGGAAGTTTCTACTGACATATACTCAAGGTGTTAGATTCTTTCCTCAGCTGTGTCAAGTCTAGTAACGAACTCATTTAAAACATTCTTCATTTTTATTTCACTGTTTTTCACCTTTGGTATTTCTTTCTGATTCTTTCTTAGAATTCCATCTCTCTGCTTACATTGCCCATCTGCTCTTCCATGGCATGTACTTTATCCTTGGAGCCCTTAGTATTTTAATGATAGTTGTTTTAAATTCCTGATCTGATAATTTCAAGAGCCCTGCCATATCTGAATCTGGTTCTGTTGCTTGTTCTGTCTCTTCGAAGTGTATTGTTTGCCTTTTAGTATATTTGTAATTTTTTTTCTTGAGAGCTGGACATGATGAGTTGGGTAAAAGAACTGCAGAAAATAGGCCTTTAATAAGGTGGCGGTAAGAAAGTGGGGGAGGGTAGAGCATTGTATAGTCCTGTGATTAAGTCTCATGACTGGTCACCCCTAAAGTTTTTCCCTCTCAAACTTGTATATTCTGAGCCCCAGCAATTTATCAATTGCAGTTCAGGTTTTCCTACTGTGGTGCTGATTCCTGCACAGGTTTCTGCTCCTGTTCTCTGTATTGGCCTGTCTCTTCAATTTGGGGGTGGTGGGTTTACCCTGTAACCTTGCTTCTATGACAGATCTTAGAAGAACTGTTAATTTTTCAATTTATTCAGCTTTTTAACCTGTTTATTTTTTTGATGTAATGATGACTTCTAAACTCCTTACATGCTAGACTGGAAACTAGAAATCTCATTTTTTAAATCATAAATTTCAGAGACAGATGGGATTTTAGAGAAAATTTAGTTGAGTTTCCCCCTTTAAAAGACAAGAGAGCACGAAGAGAAGAAAGCTAAATGATCTGTCCAACTATCTAGGATCTACTTAATGTCAGAACTGGGTTAGACCCCAGCAATTCCTACCCTACTTCGTACCTGCAACTAAAAAGTAGCTGTTTTAATGGTATTATAGTTATGCTAAAAGAAATTAGTCCTTACAGACTTACTTAGGCATACATACTGAAATATTTATAAGGAAAGGATTGACACTTGGAATTTGCTTTAAAATCGGAGGCAAGATGTGTTTGGTGGGGGTACAGTTAAAACACGATTGTCCATGCATTGATAAATGTGATTTTAAAAGTCTTTATTATACTAATTTTCTACTTTGTATATAATTTAAGTTTTCCAAAGTCAAATGTTTAAAACATGGTAAAGTAGAAAAGGATGAAACAATTACTTATTTTGACTCTAATTATCCATAAACATTACCACCAAAAGAACTGATGCTATTATAAGAAAGCCTGTTAAACAAACACACATTGAAAGATAAAACCAACTTAAAAATTATTTGGCTCAGTACTTCTACCAAATCACTGAAGTAAAACAAATGCTACCAATTATAAAAAAAATCAAACTACTTTATTTATATGAAATTCAGTTACACTTCTTTAAATGCTTCCATTATTTTAACATCTCATAACTATCATAGTACCCTAGCTCCAGTTGAAATCAAACTAACAGCATTTTATGTATTTAACTACAAACCTCTTACACAATACATTAGCTCAATTTGCTTTTTCGTTCTTAAATGAAACATTAATAAGCCTGGAGCAGAGGACCTTTAATCAGTGCTACAATTTGCACAAGATTCTAAAAATAATGTTCATTAATTCAAACAGAATTAAATTTTCTACATTTTATCCTTAGCAAGCCAAAGAAAAAGCCATCAAATTCAGTATCAATTAAAGCAAATACAGAAAAAAAGCCAAAGGTGTTTAAGTCAGTTAATATTTGCTCTCCTCCCAGAAAGGCTACCTGTTCCCCTACAAGAGTAGATGCCCCAGCTAACTGCTTCTTTAGATAGTGATCACAGAGAAATGAATTCATTTAGGCAATCATTTGTACCTTAACATGGTAACTGCAAGTCTCTGCTATCTTTTCATTAATATTATACCATGGATTACGTAGTTTTTCTTTTATTTCTTAGACTTATCTGGTTGATATAGAAAAAAAGTTCCTTAAACATTTATGTCTTATTCAATTGGGTATTTTCTGAAGAAGAGTCTGAGAGAATAAATAATTGTGGAATTTAGTAAGATTATCAACTTTACTTAACTTTCCAAATTAGGGAACAAAAGCTTGAAAAGAAAACCTTAAAAGTATCCACTCACTCTCAGCACTTTCAAAATTCTCAGTATTGTCCTTTCATTACTCAAGAGGTCAACCACCAGACTCAGTAACTAAACCAGGCAAAATGAGTCTCCCTGAGGATCATGAATTGAAGGAGGGTGTGAAGGAGGAGAGGTAGAGATACAGTTTTCAGTACTCCGCTACTAAGGCAGAGCCCTCACTCTTCTGATAGGTAGCACCAGGTCACACTACTATTGATTAGAGATTTAGGAAGAGAGTTTATTATCATATTCTCCTTAAAAATATTCAAGAGTACCATAATACAGACTCCATACATTTTGAAAAAATGTAATTGCTTATATTCCAGTATAGGTATTTTTAAGCACCTATTACAATCAATGATCTAGAAATAAATACATGCACGAGGCATACAAGCATTATATAGATTATGGCATTAGTGTGCTATAAAGTAATTAAAGCAGTTATAAGTAAAATTAGACCAAGAGTTCTTATCAAGGCTGGCAATATATTAACTCTCATCCTGATAAGAAATAAACAACTGTTAACCATTAAAACAAGGGTTATGAGAGAAACAGACATACTTCTATATTAACTCTTGACAAAAAGTTATGTATACTGAGTAAAGAAAAATGAAATAGCAGAGATCTATTTCTTATCTTTACTATCAAGATAAATAATAAAGTGTAAAAGATAAATAATAAAATGTAAGATAATCCCACTCAAGGACTTTTGAAAAATATATCTTTACTTCACTTCACTTTGTTAATGTATTAGACCTCCAAGACAGCTGCAAGGTTAGAACTCGAACACAACTAGCTTTAGTTAAAGCACTAGCTATCAAACCGTTTCATGAGCAGCTGGAAGAATAAAATAATTATAGCTTCAGAGACTCTAAAAGCTTTAATTTCAAGTTTTGTGATTGCTTAACATGCAAAGGACATTTTAAACAAGAACTGAAACCAATGAACCTAACATGCAAAGGACATTTTAAACAAGAACTGCAAACCAATGAACCCTCATTACATAAGGAGACACACAGAAAAACCAAGCCTTTAAGAAACTGACTTTATGTACTGACTTTCCCAGCATGGGAAGGTGATAACTCAGCTGTGAACATGAAGGTAAAGATACGGAGAAGAGCTGAACAGGGATCTAGATCTTGGTGATTCAAGAATTTCAAGATAAAAAGGAACTTGAAATGTCATCTTGTCTAGACCCTTCCCTATACACTTTTGACAACTCATCTTCTACTATTAGCTTGAACACCACTTTCTAGGAACAGAAGAATTTCCAAGCAAACATCCTGTTCTATTTCTAGTCTGCTCTAATTGTTAAGTGCTTCCTTGAGTGAAAACCTGCCTGTCTCTGTTCTGCCTTCTGGAAACAGAACAAATCAAATCTGTCTTCTACCTGATAACCCACAAGTATATAAAGCAGCTCTCTGGTTTCTTGAAAGGCTTTTTCTTTGTTCCAACATAGGGCCGAGGACTCAGAAGATACCATCACCCAGGTCACAAACTGACAGAGAAGATATCTGTTCTTCAGACATGCTTGTTCACCTGTTCAGTTCAAAAATTTTCATAAAGAAACATGGAATCTTGGTTTCTCTTGAAAACCAGTAGTCCTGGCAACACAGGACTGGTGACAGTAAGCTGCAGCTGGGGAGCGGCAGAGTAGATTCTTTCTTCAGACGGGGCATTCTGCTCCAATTGACCACTTTCTCCACCATTCAAGTGTCGTCTCTCAGGAAGAACCTACCCACCCATGTTATCTCAAACAGCCAACTTACCTCCTACTCTCTTCCCCAGTATTTTTTTTTATAATGCTCCTTTAAAGTACCTAAGAAAATTGTCTCTCTTAAAAGATTATCTCTCAATCTACTTCTTTGGTGTAGTCTGTTCAGTATCAAGTACTAACTTCCACTTCTATTTGGAATATAAATATTTATAATTAAAAAATTATTAATTACTTCATTCAATACAACATAACAGCTCATTAGAGGATATTTTGGCAGCACCATTAATATTGTGACTCACTGACCAACTAATTTCCTGGTCTCGGGCCAACACTGGTAAACAAATCTGCTACCATTATACCACATTTCCCTCATTCAATAACTGTGCTATTATTTGGGAAAGCTAAACATGGTGTTTTGCATAACCATCACCTGAACAGTGAAGACTGTACCCGTTAGGTAATTTCTTATCCCTTACCTCCCTCGCACCTGAGTCTCTAATATTAGACTCTTATTCCATGCTCTCTGGCCAAGTGTACATATTATTTAGCTCCTATTTAGAAGTGAGAGCATGTGGTGTTTGACTTTCTGTTTCTAAGTTATTTCAATTAAGATAATGGCCTCCAGGCCAGGTATGGTGGCTCACGCCTGTAATCCCAGCACTTTGGGAGGCTGAGGCGGGGGGTCATGAGGTCAGGAGTTTGAGACCAGCCTGGCCAACATAGTGAAACCCCATCTCTACTAAAAATACAAAAAACTAGCCAGGAGTGGTGGCAGGTGCCTGTAATCTCAGCTACTCGGGAGGCTGGGACAGGAGAATTGTTTGCACCCGGAAGGCGGAGGTTGCGGTGAGCTGAGATCCAGTTCTATCCATGTTGTTGCAAAAGACATGATTTCACTTTTTTTTATGGCTGAGTAGTTTTCCATGTTACATATATACACCACATTTTCTTTATCCAATCATCCACTGATGGACACCTAGGTTAATTACATATTTTTGTGATTGTCAATAGTGCTGCAATAATAAGACTTGCCTCCTAAGCCAGGTAGTGCTAGATTATAACAGATATCAGCCATTACCTAATTATGTAGAGTTTAATGCCTACTGTAAAGATGCACTAAAATATTTGTTACATTCAATTACAGATTCTTAGATCATACATTTAGCTGACCTTCAAACTAAAAGAGAAATTCCCTGCATAACAATCCTTACGAGATGCCTAAGCACTACTAGTGCACATGGTAGAAAGTAGATCATACTCCTTCCAAAGAGTTCTACCTTTCAGAAACATTCTCCCTATTACTAAAGTGAAATCTTCCTTCTTATAATTTCAGTTTTTACGTATTTGAGAGTAAAAGGAATAAAGATATTGTCTCTTCTACATGATTCACATTACCTTCTTTTACAAGTCTGAAAACAGTTTTTTGTATCTTTACTCTGTTCTTAACCCATATGCAGTATCTAGTTCAGGGTTTTGTGGGCCTAAATACAGTAACAGAAAGATATACATGTAGATCAGTCCTTTCCTGGAGAGAAGTGAACTATTAGGCAAAGGCTTCCTGAAAGAGGCAGTACTTAAAAGAAACCTTAAAGTATATATTGCAAAAGACATATCATGATTCAACTCTTAGTAAATATTCTTGCTTCTTTACAAGTGGTTCTGGTGTAGGTGAAGAATACTGTAAAGAAATCAAAGCCTTGTCTTAGAAGTTACAACTATGAACAGCATTTGTCCTTACAGTACAGACACAAGAAACAGTCACTGACATTATCTAGCATTGTTAATTAGAAGTACTTATTTCCTGCCTTATTCTCTATTGCTTCCAACTGCTTTAAGCTTCATTTCTAACACCTATATTTAAAAAGCCTCAATAATATGATGTCATTCAAACTATGAAATTGTCCATTAAAATTATTTTTCTAAATCACAGGATCATAAAAATTGAGCAATAGAGGGAAATTCTTTTAGAAACTTTCTGATCCAGTTCCCTCATTTTATTAAAGATAATCATTATTCATAGAATTCCTTCTGGGCAATCTGATCCATATACACCCTCATTAAGCATTTACTGGGCTCTTACAATATGCAACGCACTGTGTCAGATGCTATGATGGCTACAAACATGAATAGACATAGATACTGCCGTCAAAGAGCTTACATTTAGCAGATAATTGAAACAACAATAATTCAGGTTAGAAAACTGTAGGTTTTATAGCAGATGAGGGCTACTTGTTCAAAGTTTTCATGATAGACTCTCTCCCTTAAGCATCTGTCTCCATTCAAATGCCTAAAATATATTGTGTTTATTCTTGTATGTACATGCCTAGACTTAGCAGCCCACCAGTAGTAGGCATTTTGTCCCACACCCATCCACGTATAACTGTTGGTTTTGAAATTTAATTGAAGGGAGAGGCAGAAGACCCTTGGACTTCTGCATACCTGAGCAAGAGAGAGGAAAGGGAGAGCTTCCCCATTATATGTGGTATTATGCAATTCAAGTCAGCTAAGCAGGTTCCTCAAGAGAAGCAAATGTCATTGAAACCAAAGACTCATTCATTCTTTTAAGAAAAATTTATTCAGTGCCTAGTATCTGTCAGAAGCTATACCAGACACAAAGGCCACAATTTTGAGGGAAAGGAGTATGTTCCTGCTCTCAGGAGCACACAAACTAGTGTGGCTTTTTTCAGAACTATGCACAGCAGGCAAGTGGAAATAATCTCTGCAAGACCACTGCATAACAAAGCACAGATTCTCAAGCAACATCCACAACTTACTAAAAGCTTCCCAGGTAATTCTGATGGGTTACTTCTCGTGTTATTTAAAGTCCTTTGTGGCTTCCAGGCTAGGCACTGTTGTGTTGGATCTTAGGGAGATCTGGTAAAGAAAGTGTACTACATGTTGACAACTCATCACTGTATAGGTAGAACAATACAAGAAAGTACACATTGAGGGTGCGGGGGTGGTAACTTCTTTCCATATTAGAATTATCAGCATAGCCAGATACAGCAAAGCTTAGGTAGGGGGTTATTACAAGTTAATTACAAAACCAATGTTTGTGGGCTAGATATGGTGGCTCACACCTGTGATCTCAGCATTTTGGGACATCAAGGCAGGAGAACTGCTTGAGGCCAGGAGGAAGTTTAAGACCAGTCTGGGCAACAAGGAAAAACCTCACATCTACAAAATAAAAAATAAAAAAAATTTAGCCAGATGTGGTTGTACACACCTGTAGTCCTAGCTACTCAGGAAGCTGAGGCAGAAGGTTCCCTTGGGCCCAGGAGTTTGAGGCTGCAGGGAGCCATGATCATGCCACAGCAGTCAAGCCTTGCCAACAGAGAGAGACCCTGTCTCAAAAATAAAAAGAGAAGAAAAAAGTAACATTTGTGAAAGAAAATTCAGGAAGACTAGAACAGGTGGGAAGGCATTTAATCTAACATCTTTACTGCCAAGGGTATTTTAACCATATTTAAGTATTACTTGCAAAGTAACAGCATTGCTTAAATACTGCTAAATCTGGCACTCAGAGTCATTACTACTGTAATCATCACATCACATCTTCTTTCTTCGCTGTTATTCTGAAGATTCACAGAGTTTACATAATAACATGACAAATCTATCATAACAGTGATTTTTAAAATCTCCAGAAAATAGTCTATTATTGATGGAATGCCCAGCTTAAGATGTACTTTCCAACAAACAAAACATCTCTGGTTACTATCCTGGCTGACAACTCCATACAAGAATAATGTAACTGGAGGTCAAGAGTTCGAGAACAGCCTGGCCAACATAGTGAAACCCCATCTCTACTAAAAATACAAAAATGAGAGCCTGGCTTGAAGATGGCTGAATAGAACAGCTCCACGGTGCAGGTCCCAGCAAGATCAACATGGAAGGCGGGAGATTTCTGCATTTCCAACTAAGGTACCTTACTCATCTTATGGGGACTGGTTAGACAGCGGGTCCAGCCCGTGGAGAGTGGGGCATCACGTCACCCGGGAAGTGCAATGAGTCCGAGAACTCGCTCCCCTAGCCAAGGTAAGCCCTGAGGAACTGTGTGCCATGAGGAACGGTGCACTCCGGCCCTGATACTATGCTTTTGCCATGGTCTTTGCAACTGCAGACCAGGAGATTCCCTCGGGTGCCTAGGCCACCAGGGCCCTGGATTTCAAGCACAAAACTGGATGGCCGTTTGGGCAGACATGGAGCTAGCTGCAGGATTTTTCTTCATACCCCAGTGGTGCCTGGGACGGCAGCAAGACGGAATGGTTCACTCCCCTGGAAAGGGGGCTTAAGCAAGGGCGCCAAGTGGCCTAGCTCAGTGGATCCTACCCCCATGGAGCCCAGCAAGCCAAGATCCACTGGCTTGAAATTCTCACTGCCAGCACAGCCGTCTGAAGTCAACCTGGGACGCTGGACCTTGCAGGGACGAGGCGGGGGCATCCGCCATTACTGAGGCTTTAGTAGGTGGTTTTCCCCTCACAGTGTAAACAAAGCTGCCAGAAGTTCGAACTGGGCAGGGTCCACCACAGCTCGACAAAGCTGGTGTAGCCAGACTGTCTCTCTAGATTCCTCCTTTCTGGGCCAGGGCATCTCTGAAAGAAAGGCAGCAGCCCCAGGCAGGGGCTTAAAGATAAAACCCCCATCTCCCTGGGACAGAGCACCTGGGGGAAGGGGAGGCTGTGGGTGCAGCTTCAGCAGACTTAAATGTTCCTGCCTGCCGGCTCTGCAGAGAGCAGTGGTTCTCCCAGTACAGACCTTGAGCTCTGCTAAGGGACAGACTGCCTCCTCAAGTTGGTCCCTGACCCAACCTCCGTGCCTCCTGACTGGGAGACACCTCACAGCAGTGGTTGACAGACAACTCATACAGAAGAGCTCTGGCTGGCATCTGGTGGGTGCCCCTCTGGGATGAAGCTTCCAGAGGAAGGAATAGGCAGCAATCTTTGCTGCTCTGCAGCCTCTGCTGATTAGATACCCAGGGAAACAGGGTCTGGAGTGGACCTCCAGCAAACCCCAGCAGACCTGCAGCAGAGGGGCCTGACTGTTAGAAGGAAAACTAACAAACAGAAAGGAATAGCATCAACATCAACAAAAAGGACATCCACACAGAAACACCATCTGAAGGTCACCAACATCAAAGACCAAAGATAGGTAAATCCACGAAGATGAGGAAAAACCAGCACAAAAGGCTGAAAATTCCAAGAACCAAAATGCCTCTTCTCTTCCAAAAGATCACAACTCCTTGCCAGCAAGGGAACAAAACTGGATGGAGAATGAGTTAGATAAATTGACAGAAGCAGGCTTCAGAAGGTGGGTAACAACAAACTTCCGAGCTGAAGAAGCATGTTCTAACCCAATGCAAGGAAGCTAAGAACCTTGAAAAAAGGTTAGAGGATTTGCTAACTAGAATAACCCATTCAGAGAAGGACATAAATGACCTAATGGAGCTGAAAAACACAGCACGAGAACTTCATGGAGCATACATAAGTATCAATACCCAAATTGATCATGCAGAAGAAAAGATATCAGAGACTGCAGATAAACTCAACGAAATAAAGCATGAAGACAAGATTAGAGAAAAAAGAATACAAAGGAAGGAACAAAGCCTCCGAGAAATATGGGACTATGTGAAAAGACCAAACCAGCGTTTGGTTGGTGTACCTGAAAGTGATGGGGAGAATGGAACCAAGCTGGAAAACACTCTGCAGGATATTATCCAGGAGAACTTTCCCAAACTAGCAAAACAGGCCTACATTCAAATTCAAGAAATACAGAGACCACCACAAAGATACTCCTCGAGAAGAGCAACCCCAAGATACATAATCGTCAGATTCAAGATTGAAATGAAGGAAAAAATGTTAAGGGCAGCCAGAGAGAAAGGTCAGGTTACCCACAAAGGGAAGCCCATCAGACTAACAGCGGATCTCTCTGCAGAAGCCCTACAAGCCAGAAGAGAGTGAGTGCCAGTATTCAACGTTCTTAAAGAAAGGAATTTTCAACCCAGAATTTCATATCCAGCCAAACTAAACTTCATAACCGAAGGAGAAATAAAATCCTTTACAGACAAGCAAATGCTGAGAGATTTTGTCACCACCAGGATTATAAATCATTCTACTATAAGACACATGCACACGTATGTTTATTGCAGCACTATTCACATTAGCAAAGACTTGGAACTAATTCAAATGCCCATCAATGATAGACTGGATAAAGAAAATGAGGCACATATACACCATGGAATACTATGCAGCCACAGAAAAGGATGAGTTCATGTCCTTTGAAGGGACATGGATGAAGCTGGAAACCATCATTCTCAGCAAAGTAACATTGGGACAGAAAACCAAACACCACATGTTGTCACTCATAAGTAGGAGCTGAACAATGAGAACACATGGACACCGGGAGGGGAACATCACACACCGGGGCCTCTCAGGGGCTGGGGGGCTAGGGGAGGGATAGCATTAGGAGAAATGCCTAATGTAGACGACCGGTTGATGGGTGCAGCACACCACCATGGCACGTTTATACCTATGTAACAAACCTGCATNTGCTGAGAGATTTTGTCACCACCAGGATTATAAATCATTCTACTATAAGACACATGCACACGTATGTTTATTGCAGCACTATTCACATTAGCAAAGACTTGGAACTAATTCAAATGCCCATCAATGATAGACTGGATAAAGAAAATGAGGCACATATACACCATGGAATACTATGCAGCCACAGAAAAGGATGAGTTCATGTCCTTTGAAGGGACATGGATGAAGCTGGAAACCATCATTCTCAGCAAAGTAACATTGGGACAGAAAACCAAACACCACATGTTGTCACTCATAAGTAGGAGCTGAACAATGAGAACACATGGACACCGGGAGGGGAACATCACACACCGGGGCCTCTCAGGGGCTGGGGGGCTAGGGGAGGGATAGCATTAGGAGAAATACCTAATGTAGATGACGGGTTGATGGGTGCAGCAAACCACCATGGCACGTGTATACCTATGTAACAAACCTGCATGTTCTGCACATGTATCCCAGAACTTAAAGTATAATAATAAAAAAAAAAGAATATAATTTCAGACATATGGAAAAGGGCTTTATTTACTGATATGACCTTCAAAAAGTCAGTAAATTCCAAACCATTATAATCCTAGAATTGGCTAAATTTTTAGTTGTGCATCACCTGTAATCTACTTTAAAAACTAACTGCTGATTTCAAACATTTTTCTCTACGACCCACAGTAAGAAATGCGTTTTATAGCACTAAACAATGATGTGCTCATGTATAACAGGAAGGAAAGGTTCAAAAAACAATTTATTACATGAAATGTACTCCAGCCTCATTCCATACTCTTGCCATCCTATACTATGATAGCAAAGGATATTGGTCTCGCTAATTTGATTTTACAACCCACTGATGGATCAGAGTTGCAATTTAAAGAAAAATACTGATACAGACATATGATGTACCTCCGTGTGCAAGGTATCACTTGAAGGACCTAGTCAGGATTTATTACTCCAGGAATGACTAGTTAGTACGTGAAGGACTTTAATCAGGATTTTAACTCCAGAGGAATCCAGTGTTTTTACCTGCATCTAATATCTTTACCTTCATTACCAAGGAAGAGTTCATCTATAAGCATTAAAAAAGTTAGAAATAAATTTTATCAGTGGAAGTAAAGGACATTCAAAATGTGTGACACCCAGAAATATCTTACAAGCTCCCCACCCTTGTATGGAAGGAGAATTATCTAGCAAGTCCAGTAGCTTAACACCTCTTGAGTTACACACAAAATCATGAAAGTCTTCATGTCTTGTTCTCACACCAAACACTCTAAGTCCATTTGGGCTGCTACACCTTAGACTGGGTACTTTATAAACAACAGAAATTTATTTTTCACAGTTCTGGAGGTTAGGCAGTCCAAGACCAAGACATAAGCAGATTCTGTACATGGTGTTCCTCATAGAGAGGCCTGTTCCTCAAAGAAGGCACCTTATGTGTTCTCATATGGTGGAAGAGACAAACAAGCTTCCTCAGCCCCTTTTAAGGGCCCTAATCCCACTTAATGAGAGCTCCACTTTCATGACCTAATCACTTCATAAAGTCCTCACCTCTCAATACTATTGCGCTGGGGATGAGATTTCAACATAAGAATTTTGAGGAGACACAAACATTCAGATCATAGCATCCTCCTCCAAATTAGCAGAAGATCCTGAGACTGATCACACTAGAAAGTTAGCTGATCCTACCACTGGAATGTGATATAGTTTGAATCTATGTCCCCACCCAAATCTCATGTTCAACTGTAATCTCCAATGTTGGAGGTGGGGCCTGGTAGGCGGTTAACTTGATTGTAGGGGTGGATCCTTCATGAACAGTTTACCACCATCCCTTTGGTGCTGTTCTCCTGACAGAGTTCTCATGAGATGTGGTTGTTTAAAAGTATGGCACCTCTTCCCACCTCTCTCTCTCTTCCTCTTGCTCTGGCCATGTAAGAAGAGCCTGCTTCCCCTTCACCTTCCACCATGACTGTAAGTTTCCTGAGGGCCTCCCAGAAGCCGAACAGATGCCACCGTCATTATTCCTGTACAGCCTGTGGGACGATGAGCCAATGAAACATTTTTTCCTTCTAAATTACCCAGTCTCAGGTATTTATAGCAATGCAAGAACAGACTAATATAGGATGTTATTTTCTTGCCTTGGAGCTTGTCAGAGTATGTTTAAAAGGACAAAGCAGGGAATCTACTGGCCTATGAAACAAGGTTCCATAATTATTTTTGTGTCTGTATGCCAATAAAGATTTGTAGATGAGGCAGAATTTGGTTTGAGACTTCAGTTCATCTGTAGTAAGGCTGTGACAGTTACCAAAGGAACCTGAAAAATACCAATGACCAAGTTGGCTTAGATAAATTGGCAACAATAGAAAGGTCTATTTTATTTGCTCTCAGTGTAATTCTCATAAAATACACAAATCAAAAGTATTTCAGAAAACAATTTCTTTGAAATGTATTTTAACATATGTAGGATCCTCAAGCAAGTAATTTTTTAGATCCTGCGATAACTACTATCTCAGTTTCTTGTCAATGAATGATTTTACTATATTCTGACACAATTCTGTACACATTGTGTTTTCCAACTGCAAAGGTAAGATGCTATGTTGAACTTGAAAGCTGACATACGGAAGAGCTTTTATATTGAAATAGGTAAAAAAACTTCATTCTCTTCAAGGATAAAAAATCTAATTCCAATGGAAAAATAATAAGCTTGACTCCTAAATAGCTTCCAATTTGTCAAGATTAAAGTTAAATTAGTTTTACACCATGGAACAGGTACATCCTTTGTAACATAAAAGTGTGGATTATTAAAGTTAAATGTTATTTTTTAAATGTTTTATTTTCTCGCAATTAAACAGAATGTACATTTCCTATTACTATTTTTTATTACTCTGTTGTTTTCAAACTTGTTTTTGTTTTTGACTGCAAAGTCATTATTCAAAGGAATATTCCCTACTACCCTGATTGATAGGTAAAATAGACAGACAATATGATTGAGTTCCCAGCAAGTTTAAATCTGTTTGGCCAAAAATAGTTCACTGGGGTATTCCTAAGGCAATCAGAGAGTCCTTCCTAGCATTCGCTGAAGTTTGGCTTGATAATCACTGCTACAGCTTATACAAGCATAAAATTTTGAAAATTATACACACCCACTACCATATGTATCCACAGTGCTATTAAAATACATTTTCTAGTTGTATCATATATAGATGTCGGGGGAAGTAACAGACTCTATGAAAAAAACACCTTTGCATGTTACTCAAATTATAGCAAATCCCTGACATAGTTAAGTAGAAGGTAGGGTAGAATTAAGCACTTAAAACTATAAAATATATTACACGATCACTGCTACAGAAGCAGCACCAAGGAGACATTAAGTGAGAAGGGGTTAGTAAAAAAAAAAATTTTGGTTTTGTAAAAGAGATAAGACTGGAAATGACTGGGGGTTGGGGGTGGCAGGAGGGTGTTTCAGAAAGGCTGACTCAGTAGCAAATTTTTTGTTTGTTTGTTTTTGAGACAGAGTCTCGCTCTGTCGCCCAGGCTGGAGTGCAGTGGCCGGATCTCAGCTCACTGCAAGCTCCGCCTCCCGGGTTTAGGCCATTCTCCTGCCTCAGCCTCCCGAGTAGCTGGGACTACAGGCGCCCGCCACCTCACCTGGCTAGTTTTTTGTATTTTTTTAGTAGAGACGGGGTTTCACCGTGTTAGCCAGGATGGTCTCGATCTCCTGACCTCGTGATCCGCCCGTCTCGGCCTCCCAAAGTGCTTGGATTACAGGCTTGAGCCACTGCGCCCGGCCAAATTTTTTAAAAGATTAACTAGCAGCATCAATTAAGAAGTAAACATCTGGCTATGTGATGCTAAATGTCTGAATGAGGCTGATATCAATGAGGATGGAGAGAAAGGGATGACTGAATATATATTTTGAAGGAAGAATTCCTAAGACGTTGTGTCTGACTTAATGCAGAAAATATAAGAGATGAGTGATGTGTTAAAAAAAAATCTTAGGGTCTGAGACGAGAGACATTCATGAGAGATAATGAAGAAAATAAGGAAAAAGAAGATTTCAGTTTTGAGCATTGCAAGTCCAACAGTGATATAGATATTCCCAAGAAGGAAGTTCTTGTGAGAGAGACAAAAATGGAGGTAAAGATTTGCGTCAAAGTTGGGAAGTAACTATTTCAGTCGTAGAAAGCCCCATGAACAAAGTGAAGAATGTGCGAAATGAAGAACAAAAGGCCAATAGCTGAGCTTTGGCAAATGCCCAATTTGGGAACTAAAGAGTAAACAACTCAGAATTCAAAGAGGAAGTGGTTGGATAAGAACAAAAGAACTGCATCATGGAAGCCAGGGAAAGAAGTAAGTTTAAGAAAGGATGAGCACCCCCAACCCCATGATGCAAAATTCACAGAAAGAGCAAAGGAGAGTAACAGCTTTGACAATGTCACTCTAAGTGTGATGGGTGACCACAGCAGCATGATCACACGTGTTTTTCCCGCCCTCGCCAAGATGTATTTATTAAATACCAGATGAGAGGGAAAGATATGAGATGCTGAGGCAGGTGACAGATGTCATCTCAGATATTTTGTTTCCAGATTTGCTTAAACTTAATCTAAATCAGTTGGCAACAGATACCAGAGAGACATAAATAACAATAAAATCTGTACATGGTGCTCTCTATACTATTTGGGAATCTGCTATCATAATTATGTATTTCTTCCTTTTAATTATTTGGTAAATATTTTTCACATAACACAGAGCAAACCAAAATGGAGATGAAATGCCTCCCTCATGTTTCCTTAAGTACTGGACAGATATCAGTATTACTTGTATTCCCTCAGGTCCTTTACATGAGTTGCTCTCCACTTTTAAACCCCTATCCCATGGAGTACATTAAGCAAATGAACTAATACACCAAAAAAGGAAGGAAAAAAAAGTGATTTAACATATCACCACTCTCCAGCCTTTCATTAAAAAAAAAAAAAAAAAACAGACGGAAAATATTTAACTTGGCTGAGGCAAGTAGATTGCTTGAGCCCAGGAGTTCGAGACCAGCTGGGGAAACATGGTGAAACCCTGTCTCAACAAAAAACAAAAAAATTAGCCAGGTGTGATGACACATACCTATAATCCTAGCTATTTGAGAGACTGAAGTGGGAAGATCACTTAAGCTGGGCAAGTAGAGGTTGCAGTAAATGGTGATCATGCCACTGCAGTTTAGCCTAGGTGACAGATGAAAGACCCTGTCTCAAAAAAACGAACAAAATACTTAAAGAATATACTTTTAATGGCTCCATCTGTTTCAGGGGTGAGGATCTGGAGGGCAGGGAGACTCCCAGGTTCCCTTAAATTACACCTGGTGGGTGGTTTCCTATTTCATACATTCATAAGGGTAGCCTTGGCTTGATGCAAATTCTTTACCCCCCTGGAAAGTTAAGGATTATACAGCAAAACTATACAATTTAATTAGCAGGATGGCTGAACCAGATACCCCCAAATTTTCTGTACATATTGCTAAAATAAATTTTCCCTGGGAAGCCCTTTCTTAAATGCTGTTCTCCTTGCCTACTGATTAGCACAGAATCTGATCCTATTTTAATATGGTTCCCTTTTTGTTGGGGGCAGGGAGGGAACGTAGTATCAATAATATATGTCCAAAAAGGAAACTTTAGAAAATACAGATGAAGAGAAGGGATAGGGAAGTTGCCTTGAAATAACCTGTTTGGTGTTCTCCTCTCCCCTCCCCTCCCTTCCTCTCCTCTCTCTCCCCTCCTCTCTCTCCCCTCCCCTCTTCTTTCTTTCTTTTTTCTTTTTCTTCCTTTCTTTCTTTTTTGCTTAAGTAACATATAGCTGTATAACTACCTTCCTCCCTCCCCTTAACATTATGCAAATCTTTCCACGTTCATATGTATGTCAACATTTTAATGGCTATTTATTCAGTCTATTGAATAGATATACCATAATTTACCTTACTAAGCCCTCTCTGCTAGAAATTGAGGCTACCATTGCACAAAATGTTACATGATTAGCCATGGACAAATATCTTTGGGTAGTTGTCCAATTATTTCCTTTGTAATTTCAGAGTCAGGGGATACATGGGATACTTATTCATCAAGTGCCAGCTAGAAAGACTGCACCAATTTATAATTTTACCAACAGTGTGTAATGCTGCCTATATCCTCACATCCTTGACAAATTGGGTTTTATCTTTTCAATCTTTGCCAATCTGCTTGCTTGGTCAAATACAGGTATTTGGGTTTCCGGTTCTGTTGCTTTAATTTGTTTAATTAAACATAATTCAGGTTTAAAACATAAATACAACCAAATTTCTGGTATAACAGCAGTTGAGATTAGTTCTTTTCCTTCCAAGACTGATTGCCAAATTCCTACAAGACTTTTTTTTTGAGATGGAGTCTCACTCTGTCACCCAGGCTAGAGTGCAATGGCACAATCTCGGCTCACTGCAAGCTCTGCCTCCCAAGTTCACGCCATTCTCCCTCCTCAGCCTCCTGAGTAGATGGGACTACAGGCGCCCACCACCACGTCCGGCTATTTTGTGTTTTGTTTTGTTTTGTTAGTAGAGACGGGGTTTCACCATGTTAGCCAGGATGGTCTCGATCTCCTGACCTCATGATCCATCCCCCTCGGCCTCCCAAAGTGCTGGGATTACAGGTGTGAGCCACTGCGCCCGGCTATGAGACTATTTTTAAAAAACTCATCATTCATAATTTGTAAAAACATACACTTTTAGATCAGCTTTAATCATAACATAATGAAGTGGATGATTAAATTAACCTGTCAATTTGGGAGGTGTGCTTGCCTAGATGTAGGGTTTTTTGTTGTTGCTGTTTACTGTTTCTTGTTGATATTCATTAAATCCTTCAGTTTGTTTTGGCAAACATGATAAAACAAAACCTACACTAGGAAATTTAATTTGGAAAATATATAAATAACATCTAACTAATAATCTCTAGAAGTTGAGGATTAGGCTGTGCTTGATAGTTAATGTACTGATCTTATTTTCAAATGTTTCCATGGCCTCTTCTTCATAGAAACGGTATGCTACCTGTTTCTGAAAGCTCAAATGAGGGAAGGGAAGCAATTCACATTTATTTACCACTTACAGTATACCAAGCACTATGTCAGGACCTTTACAAGTGCACACCAGCTCACACAGACAGATATTTCTGACAGATGAAAGATACTTTCACTCACTGAAAAGAGAGTAAGGTAGATTGAACGTCTCCAGCCAGTGGGGTCTCTCCTGACAACTGGAAAAAATGCACCAATATAGTTCTCTGTAAGGTTAATTACAGGATTTATAAAACCAAGTCCCAGATTTAAAAGGTTCTTTCATACTGTAACAACGTCATTAACATGGAATTTCACATGCTGAATTGTTGTACATTGGGATAATCCACCATTTGGGTCCTGTTAATTCCCTTTCAAGACCTTTCCAAGACAAATGGGATGAGGCAGATGTATTAAGAGTTCCCAAGGAAGGGATGTAGTGAGTTATAAAGCATTTTACTCTCCAAACATATAAAAAAGGGAATAAATGTAAAAACCCATATAGATATATAGTAATAACGATACATATGTGCATTCACACTGATCTCTTGAATGCTTAGTTGCTAGTTACGCAGTGGAATGATTCCTCATTTGTTCAATTCATCAGGTATGCACTGAATGCCTGACATGTACCAGGTGCTGTGCTGGTAGCTTGGGAGAATCCCTGACTTTATAGAGCTTACCGTGCATTAGGGCCTAGACAACAAAACACAGGCAATTACTCTCTAGTGGTATGACGTTAGGAAAGAGGAAGCATAAGGGTCTGTGGGAACACAGAGAAGGTAAAGGAAGTTGACTTCAAGAAAGTGATGGGTAAGCTAAAACCTAAAGAATGAGCATGCCAAGGGGAAGAGTGGGGCCAAGGAATGGTTCCAGGCAGAGGGAAGAGAATCTTTTTCACCAAAAAGTGAAGAAAAAACATTAGAAGCTGAAGAAAATAAAGTACTACAGACTGGCTGGGGCATTCCAGGGAAAGGCAGGGACAAGGCCAAAAGATTAAGGCTGAACTGATCTTAATGATGATGGTTGTAATTTGAAATTTAATACTTTCAATCTCTCCCCTGAAGGCTTATAAAGTATCATTTGGGGAAAAAAAGGTCAAATTATATTAGCTCTACTATTGCAGAAAACAAATGTGGTATATATTTCATATTAGTGACTTGAAAAGGGAAATTTTTATCTAGTGTTAACCATACGATGTTCTAAAGTTTAAATTAACTTTTCAATAAGCATCTTGGTTCCCCATGTATGATGCAATACCTCTCTAGGTTGTCAGTTTTTTCTTGAAATTTGCCTTAAACTGGGTAAGGGCCAACAATTATAAAAAGGAACGATATGCTTTAGCTGCATCAGATTCACCAGGAAGGTTTGTTAAACACATGGTTCTGGTTCCTCACTCAAAGTTGTTAATTCTGAAAATGTGGGGTGGGGCCTGAGGATTTGCATTCCTAACAAGTTCCCAGGTAATGGTGATGCTGGGGTCCTTAGATGATACCTTGAGAACCACTGCACTAAAGTACGTTGTCAGTGTACTTGAATAAAGGCATGAGGAAAGAAGAGTTGTTTCTGAACTCTTAACTAATGTAGTAATCATCAGGTGTCCAAATTTAATTCAAGTCCTGTATCTGAGTTGAACTGCATTTTCCAAACATCTTGAAAAACTGCCATTCCAATCTTCCTGTTTGAATTTACTGTTCTAGTAACCAGTAAGAATTCTATTAGCAGCCTACCTCTAACTTTACAAAGAGTGGTTCAATAGTTTCAGCTCTTCAAAAATGCTTAGCAGGAAACATCAACTGCAAAGAGCACTGCACCTTTGAAAGCACTCTGAAACCAATTTAGTCTTGCTGCTGTCACTACTACGAAATGTAACTTTACCTTTCCAAAATGATCTAGTATACAAATAAGGTCCTTCATAAAGCAAAATAATTTTTAACAAAGACAACTATCTTTTCTTTAAAAACACAGTAAATATGTTTTAAAACAGTGAAAATGAAAATTACAAACAATTACAACGCATTTCATCGACTATGGTCTACTTTACATACATTAATTATTACATCCTATTTAAATATGTGATTATAATGATTGGTAATTATTCTGGTAATTATATTGGTAACTAATTCTGCACCATCTCTGGGGATGCTTTCTACTTCTCCTTGTACTCAGCTGGCTACTTATGGGGTCCATACCGTCATCTAAGTGTTGCTTACACAAGAATCTTCATTATCAGAGCAGCTAATTTTATGACCAGTCAGTATGCAATTAACTCTACTTCTCTCTACACATATATACATTGTAGACAAGCAACTGTGATTTTATTTGTACTCCAATTAGAACTATTAATTTTAGTAACTCATGGTTAATAAATATGTGTCAAAGATCTTCATAAACTGACCAAATCATCACACATAATAATTGTAACAACAGCTAACAATCACTGAACCCTTAGAAGGTAGTGTGAACCACACTAAGTCCTTAATTTTCACACACTCTCAATCTCAACATTCTAGTTGAAGGAATGAGCCATTGAGAATTTAGGTAGCTTGCCTAAGATGATATTGCTATCCAATAGACAACTAGGGTATTTTTTATCATGCTTTTGAGATACAATTATAGAAGAAGAAATTACTGGAGTATTTTAAAGTTGTAATATTGAGAAATTTAAAATGTTTAATTTAGCACATATAAATTTGACCTCAACTCCCCAAACCTCCTCGCTCCTCTCAGGAGGTCCTCAATAACCCAAGACAGGCAGGTGAGGTCTCGAATTATCCTGAGATCTCTAAGGGAAAGAAGAGGAGTGGAGTTTCATTTTACCTATCATCAGGCAAGAGCCCAAGGACCACCAGAGTAAAGGAGAAGGCTTGCCTTTCTCCCCAAACTCTAGAAGCCTGAAACAAAGACCAGCAGATGTGGAGGTATCATCCAGAGCACAGGTCTCTAGACCCCTACAGGGGGTCTTCCCAACCGCAGGTGACTCCCAACCACGAGCCAAACTGCTTTTGGACTTTGCTGACCTTGACTTTTATCAATAGTTCAGGAGCAGAGAGGGCTCAACCCACAGTCTCAACTGGGGCGGAACAGTGTGCTTGTGCTGCCTAAATCCTGGTTTTCCTTAGGCCTAGAACAGACATTGCCTTGCCCCTTCCTAATGTTGTTCTGTGATGTGAAATATTTGCACTTGATCTTCCAGAGCACATTATAGTACTCTGCAGTTATCATTCTTTCTTAATTTGTTCAATGAACTTGAAAAAATTTACAAACTATACCCTAGTTTGGAGAGGGGAGGAGGGAATGAGAAAAAAAGGGAAAATGTAAGAAGAAAGTCTCTGTTGCTTAAGTGTTTTTCAAGGGTTTTCCTTCTTTTTCTGTCATCTCCTCCCACGCCCATTTGCTACCAAAACACCTTACAGACACATCTACCATTACATTACATCAGACAGAACTGCTTATTAACTTGTCTGCATCCTGCATTCAGCTATAAACGTCTTGAGAGTAGGGGACATTTGATGTTTTCTGCTTTTATCTTATTGACATATATCTTCACTTGGTACACTGGCCAGGATTCATACTATATCTACATACACTTGTTTTTCCATCTTTTTTTTTGAGACGGAGTCTCGCTCTGTCACCCAGACTGGAGCGCAGTGGCCAGATCTCAGCTCACTGCAAGCTCCGCCTCCCGGGTTCACGCCATTCTCCTGCCTCAGCCTCCCGAGTAGCTGGGACTACAGCGCCACCACCTCGCCCGGCTAGTTTTTTTTTTTGTATTTTTAGTAGAGACGGGGTTTCACCGTGCTAGCCAGGATGGTCTCGATCTCCTGACCTCGTGATCCGCCCGTCTCGGCCTCCCAAAGTGCTGGGATTACAGGCTTGAGCCACCGCGCCCGGCCTGTTTTTCCATCTTTTAAGAGCAGATAATACATATTCTAATTTCACAGGGTTATTTCAGGAATAAAATTAGCAGAAAAGATGAAGGTACTACATACACACTTTATAATAACATTATTCAACCCTAATCCTCATAATAAACTGTAAGGTTGATTAGAACATTCATAAAAACATGCCTCGTTACTTTATATGTATGCTAAACAATAGGGTTTACAGCTAAGTTCTCTCTCACTCTATCTTTTCTCTTGACACATGAGAATATGTGCTCTGATGCTTGAAATCTATGTCAAGTATGCGAGCAATGAAAAAGTTAAAAAAGGAAAACCAAGAAAAGATAGCCTAAAAGTTAAAACTGTTGTTTAAATGCTGCAGAGAAAGAGAAACTAACCAAATAAAATACACAAAGTGGAATCATCCCTCATTTAACAAGAGTTCCCATTATATTTTCAGATAATTGACATACACTTTTAAATTCTGTGATTAACAGGTTAATAATATTATACTAAACCCAAAAAGAAAGAAAACCATAACTCCAAATCTACACTGAAAACTTATCCTCCTGCTTACCTGTGACCATGGCCTCTATACTGGGTTGAACTGTGTCCCTCAAAAAGGTATGTTCAAGTCTTAAACCCCAGAACTCACAAATGTGATCTGATTTGAAAACAGGTAATTAGGATATAATTAAGATGAGGTCACAGTAAATTATAGTGGGCTCTACATCCAGTAACTGGTGACTCTATAACAGAAAAGATGACAGTATTTGGAATCAGAGACACACAACACAAGGAAAATAGCCATGGGATGACAGAGACAGAGATTGGAGTGACACTGCTACAGGCTAAAGAACTCTAAGGACTTCTAGGAACCACCAGAAGACAGGAAGAGGCAAGAAAGGATTTGTCCACAGTGCCTTCTGAGGGACCCATTGAGGGCCCTGTTGATACCTTGATTTCAGACTTCTAGCCTCTGGAACTGCAAGATAATAAATTTCTTTTGTTTAAGCCACCAAATTTGTGTAATTTGTTACAGCAGGCCTGGGAAATTAATGCAGATTCTTAAGGAAGAACACATATCAGTAATAATACAAAGAATGAAAGTAATTACAACATCCATTTTCTCTGTTGCCTTTTATAATTATAGGGGAAATATATGGGGTATACATTTCACTGGAAGGAGAAACCACACATTATCTTCTCCTACTCGGTAAGAGCATGATAATCAGGCAATAGTCATAAGGCTACATCTAGAAATTTCTACCCAAAGCTTCCTATGTTCTATGTATATCATATTAATACTTGATTACTTTGTGTGTGCCTGAAAGTACATGGATTTTGGTTTGGCATTACATCACAGCCACGGAACATTTTCTTCCTGTGATCCAAATACCTGTTTTCTAAGAGCTAACTGTGTAATGCTCTGCTTTTTCTGCTTTAGTGATATTGTGTTGAATTTTTAAAAACTGATCTTTTCACAATCATCTATCTAGATTCATCCCAAAGTACATGGCAGAAAGGGATGACAACACAATCCACATTCTATTATTCCTGAGAAAGTAAAGTCAATGGTCAGGAAAGTAGCCAAACAATGCCATCAGAATCATCCTCTTTAATTATGAAGTATGATGAGAACCACACTTGTCATGGTGTAATCATCATTAATAATCTGCTTTGGGTACTGTGGATACACATATTTAATAACATCCTATAAAAGTAGGAATTAAGCATTATCCAATTACAAGGGCTCTTCTTTGAGTCACATAAAGATCAAAGGCTAATACAACCCTGTGCATTTGCTCACGTTTGATATTAAATCAAGGTAAGGCAAAAGAACAAAAACTGACAAATGATAAACTAATACTCCAAGTAACAAGTATACTCCCAAAAGAAACAAAAATGAAACTACAGTACTGGAAAAACCCTGCTAGTTTTTTGTGAATCGTGACAATTATGGACAGCCTATGAGGGCCAGCTCAGAGCTGCTCCAGGGAGCAGCAGCTTTTACTGTCTTCAAAAGTCTGATTTCCAACTCTGGTGTTAAACTGGCAAAAGTTCACTTCACATTCAGGTCCTATATATCTTAGCAAGAAGATTTATGACCTCCAGGAGAGTCACCAGAGTCATATACTTCAATAGATGTAAAGCTTTAACCTAGGGTTGGCACACGTACCCGCTTTAAGCTAACTTCTCATTCTCTACTGGGAAAAACTGCTGCAGGACCAAAGTTGCAGGATGTATTTTAATTTAAACGTTGTGATCCAGATTTAAAGATTTTCTAGATAAATTATATCAAATTTCAAACAAATAAAGTATCAAACCCAAGTCAATACTAAATGACTGTCCTTTGGAAACATTTCATTAGCACAAAAAAGGGAGAAAAGTCTTATTTCTTTACAGACACTGTATGAGACTAACAACTTTATCTTGAGGCCATAAATATACTTAACTCTAAATAAGTGAACTTATTCTTTTCTAAAAACCTGTGTAAAGCATGTATTTAATATCTAAATGGTTTTGGCTTACTAAACATAGAATTAGACACAGCTCACTTTTCTTCTACAAAAACACTATCATGATGTGCTAGTGTATTTTTTATAAATTCTTCATTAAAAGTTTTATTTACTTTAGTGATGTTGTATTTTTTAATGAAAGCCCACGTCCCCCACCCCCACCAGAAGCACAATTATACATACAGGCAAGTATCTGTATTTCATTTCAGAAGGTTCCGATATCCATTAGTTTCTATAAACTTCAAATTAAGAATTACTGAAACAGGACTATTACAGAATCAGAAATCTTTGGGAAACAGAATTTTTTATATTTCCTACATTACTGGTAATTATTTCCAAGAAGGGTGAGGGGAGGTGGAGGTAAAAGACCTCAAAGTTTTAGGTTTTATTTGAGACGTATAGAGGTTTAGGAGTAAAATGGCATAAAGCCTGGGATTTTCTCTAAAATACCACACATACACACACACACACACACACACGTGCACGCATGCATGCACATACACACACACATGCACTCCCCCCAAAACAAACATACAAACCATAAAAGGTAGAGGGAGGGGCGCAGAGGAGATAAAGGATGTGGCAAATGTTGATGGTACTGAAAGAAGAGGAATGAGTACAGGGGCAGGGGATCAATTCTTCACATCTGTATACTTCAACATTTTCAAAATTAAAAGTTTAAAATATTTCAGGAAAAAACTCTCCAATTAATCAGATGTCAAGATATCATTTACATCTATGGACACTGGGATCTTAACTAAGGTCACAGAACCAGAACTAAGCAGCTGTGTAGCAGCTAGACTAGGGCTGTTTATACCAGGTTGTCTCAGATTTCATCTGAATCTTTTTTTTCTTTCCAGGAAAAAAAAAAACAAAACAAAACAGGAAAAAAATGTGTAAAGCTTGATGTCCACCTGCACAGTGGTCAAGACCGTTTTTTTTTTTCTTTTCAGGCCATTCTGAAAGTCAGGGTTCTCAAGAGAAAAAGGGAGACTATACCATCTTGATGATATCTTTGGAGAATATCTTCGACACGTGAAGCTGAAGGAAAATTTGTCTCCAAAATACTTGGAGAACTGGGAAAGGGAATAATCCAATGAATTAAAAATATCACCAAATATGATTCCTTTACAATTTGGAATGGGCTTTCCTGTGGACCCTTCCACAGCCCAACCCCTGCCCTCCTCATGGGGGGCACTGACTTTATAAAGAAGCTGTGCCAAGAGAGCTAAGTGAATTAGTTGAATACTCTGTGGCACAGTTTAGCAAGCAATTCACCAATAGGGAGGTTTCAAGTGCTGCTGGCCGAATTTTAAAGCACTGTCTCCAAAACGACTGGACATGCATGCCTCTGGGCATACAGATTTTCTTCATGTTGGCAGGAGAATTGTTTCCTCATTCCATCTTCCTTACAGTCAACTCAATTGTCATGGTCACAGAAGACAAGGTTAAGAGGGATAATCTCAAGGATAATCTTTTAGAAAACCTATTCAACTATTAGTTTCAATCTTCTCTTTAACCAAAACCTTTCAACCTAGGAACCCATAAATCACTATATTTACCTATTTGAGTTTTATTATGTCTTATTACTCTCTACAGTTTCAAGTGGATACACAACAACAATATTAAAAACTACTACTTACTAACAAGATGAGTTCTTTAAATCTGTTTTCTCATTTCTCCCAGTAACCTCATTAGGGTAGGTATTATTCTTGCCATTTTACAGATTGGTAAATGGAGGTTTGGTCAGAGAGTTAAACATATCAGTTCGAGGTCACACAAGTAGTATGTGACAGCCAGATTCTGAACCTAGGCTGTCCTGGTCTGCCCTTTCCAGTATGCTACATTATTTTTGGAAATAAAAAAGAAACAGAAAAAGAGAATCAGAAAAGGCAGCAAGAGAAAGAAAGAGGAAGGGAACTGGGATATCCATTAGCAAATCTTTACAAACTGGAGAGCCTTGGAAAGATTGTCTAACACTGTCTTTTACTTCCAGGCAGTCAACGTAAAACTACAAGTACTTTTAAGTAACCTAGTTTTATACTCAGGTTATTGTTCTAATTTTCATTTACTTTTTAACAAATACATATTCTTCACAACTTAGATCTTCAAGGAGAAAAATATCATTAGAAAAGGCTGAGATTTTAACTTGGCCCTAGTTATGGGAAACTCAATGGAAAAGTCAAGTCTTTTTAGTGACCAACTCATAGCATCAGAGACAGCACTGTCATGGAATTTCTGTCATTGTGATCCAGACTTGCACTGGAGATAAAAGGGTATCTCCAAAAGGAGAATTATGCAAATTTAGGAATGTCCTAAAATAAATCATTATTAATATTAACCTTTATTATCCATAAACAAATTATTAAAGAGTGTGATACATGAACTTGCCATCTCATTCAGAACTGCTTCTCTTCCTCCTGTGCTTCACATTTCAGTGGATGGCCCCATTATCTTCAATCATCCAGTCAAAAGCCTGGACACCTCTATACTCCTCCCCTCACTTTTCACCTGACTTTGAGTGACTTTTTAGAATTCTTGAGGAAAATCCCTAACAAAATTTTATGGGGAATAATTACCTGAAAAAAAGTCATAGCTCTGCATGACCATCTGCCAGTACCCATACTCCCTACTAACCAAAAATAATAGACAATGTGCCATGGTTGAGAAAGTACTTCTGTATGTCAGAAGAGATGGCTTTTGACTGATGCTCTGCCACTAACAAGCTCTGGGACTTCAAGACTAAATGAAAGCATTAGGCACTGTGTTAGCTGTTTTACATAACCTCATTTCATTCTTACAATCAGTGAGGCAGATGTATCACTGGCATTTTTAAAAAATGATACAAAGGTTCAGAGGCTTAAAAGCTTTGACCAAGTGTAGAAAGCTAAGAGACATATTTGGAATTCAAACCTACACTGGTCTACCACATTATACTGTTTCACATGACTTCCCATCTGTAAAATCTTAAAATGAAAGCAAACCCAAAATATTATATAGCAAAATGTTGCTGTATTTTTCAAAAATTCAGTGATTACAGCAGCAGCAACTGTCAATTAAATTCCAGCTTTCTTCCACACTGTTAACTGCTTATACCTCAGATTTCCCTGTATTCAATATATTTGTAACTGCATAATATAATTTGACAGTGCAGAAAAGTGATGGAAACTTCTAGGCAAATTCTCTCTGCCTGTTGCCATAGGAGTATTAAGTACAGACAGACATACACTGGCAAATACTTGAACGCTACAGTTAGCGATTATTTTAAACATGAAGCATAAAAATCATGCTTTTTAAAACTGCAAAAAATGCTGATGAACAAAAAGCTATGCAAAAGAAGGTACTTTGTGTTGCTATCAACAAACTCATAAAACAGAATTTTAAAAAAGGAAATCAGTACAATGTCTTAACCTGTTACTTATACAATTCCAAATGCTACATTCCTAATAGTCAGCCAAGTGATATATTCATCAAATAACAACAAAAATGAACTCAGAGCTCTCAATTTCTACTAATGTAGGGTCAATTGGGTTATCTGAGAAAGAATGATAAGAGTTTATGGGCTATGAGTAACAAGTCTAGGGTGACTAATATCTGTTACAGAAACACTCCATTGACCTGGACATTTATCTTTGATGAATGAATGTCATGTTAAAGAGCTAAGTGTGGAGGCAGAGAGGAAGCAACAGTTAAAAATACTAGCACCGAATCTTATTGCAGTCATATAAAAAGCCAATGTTCAATAAATACCAATATAGCTATTTATTATATGATATTCCAACAAGCAGAATCTCATTGCAACTGATAAATACATTTATTACTATGAATGTGTACGTGTGTGTGTGTAATCCAAAACCATTCTCTTAGAAAGCAATGTCAGAGTCAAGAAAATGGGGTCAAGACGTTCTGTTTCAGGAAAACAGTCTTTTGTACTTTGCATACAGTTCCTGCTCATGGCCGCAGAGAAAATGAGATGGCAATCGGGAGAAGACAGGAGCAAGAAGGCACAAAGAGAAGAAATAATGACAGATGCTGCAATGGTCCACTTTTTGGTTACTGACATGGTTAACGCCTCTTCTTGGATTGAAATAGAAAGCAGTTTTTGTCCTCTATGGTTTTAAAATTACTACTATCCTACAATGGCTTTTTTTTTTTTTTTTTTTTTTTTTTTGAGACAAAATCTCACTCTGTCGCCGAGGCAATCTCGGCTTACTGCAACCTCCACCTCCTGGGTTCAAGCGATTCTCCAGCCTCAGCCTCTCAAGTAGCTGGGACTATAGACGTACACCACCAGTTACAGCTAATTTTTGCATTTAAAACAAAACAGAGACCGGGTTTCACCATGTTGACCAGGCTGGTCTTGAACTCCTGACCTCAGGTGATCCACCCACCTTGGCCTTCCAAAGTGCTAGGATTACAGGTATGAGCCACTGTGCCCAGCCCCTACAATGGCATTTAATGCATATAATCACTCAGGATTTAAAACACTAATGACAGAGTTCTGTTATGTGGCTGCAGTGTTATTCCATGAAAAGTCAAGTATGTACATTCAGAACCCACGAAGAACTTCCCAATAGAGTGTTGTATCATTTGATGTAGGCAATTTACAAATAGCTAAACAAAACACAAGGTTTGATTTTAAAAATAAGGTATTGGCTATTAATGGAGAAGTGGAACTGAAAATGTTGGGAAGATGTGAAATTTTCATCTGTTTTTGACAGTCACTGCAGTATCCATACAATTCTGCCCACAAGGGTGGTGTCTGAATGCTCAGATCAAGTACTGCGAAGTACTAGTGGTAACTGTGCAAAAATAATTATATTTGTTCAAGAAGTCAAATAATGTCATTTTCACTAGCCTTTATCTTTTGTTAATTTGATTCTGAATATGTACAAACCATTTACATAGCGAGATCCAGTATCTTCTAGGCAAATCAGCCTACCACTCAGTTTCTAAAAGAAGCACTCCATCTGCCCCTGAGGCTGCCATGTACTCCCCTCCTCAAGCAGCCTTTGACCCATCAAGCTTGAGGTATACCAAGGGATGTCAAGGGTGATTGAGCTGTGGTTATACTCTGGTTGGGACTCAGCCACATCACTGGCTTGGTGTCCAAACAGGCATCAGATCAGAGCCATGGACTTGCTCAGGAGTGAGCATTCAAGTGAGTGTCAAAAACTAAGGGTCTTGATTGAGCTGGATCAGATGGCAACATTCTGAAAAGTTACCAACATAAAAATGAGTCTTTGTACTACTGCTATATATTCCTATTTAAAACATATAACTAGAGTATTTATTGTATTGTAACCCTGATGACATCACACCATATACCTAGAGACAAATGTGAGATGAAGTTATTTTTTTCTATACACCTAATAAAATGTGGTCATATGTTATTTGCAAATAATTTCCAAACCAAAGATGGTTGAAAATCTTCAGGACTTGTGGGTGAGCAACTAAATATCAGCTTCTGAATTAAAGTTCTTAAAACAGTTTCTAAAACTTTAATCAATCCTGACACTCACCTAGTACTAGTTTTGGGAAATAGCCACTAGTTTTAATGGAACTAAAATTTTGAAACCATTCTGGCCAAAATGGATTTTTAGTAAATTGTTGATATGTTTCCTCTGGCAAACTTATCGTGAAGCACTAGTGACTATCAAATAAGATCACTTGATAATAACTTGTCCTGGTGTGACATTATGTGGAAGTTGTTTCATAATGTTCTAGTCTTGTTCTAAGTTTATATTCTTTTCACACAAAGATAATGTAATTAAGTTATCAACTAAGGGATTTAGAGTGACAAGTGGGAGAAATAAAAACAAATATAAGACTGGGGTCGGGCACGGTAGCTCATACCTGTAATCCCAGCACTTTGGGAGGCTTAGGTGGGTGGATCAACTGTCAGGAGCTCGAGACCAGCCTGGCCAACATGGTGAAACCTCGTCTCTACCAAAAATACAAAAATTAGCTGGGCGTGGTAGCACACTCCTGTAATCCCAGCTACTCAGGAGGCTGAGACAGGAGAATTGCTGGAACCCGGGAGGTAGAGGGTGCAGAGAGCTGAGATCGTGCCACTGCACTCCAGCCTGGGTGACAGAGCGATACTCCGTCTTAAAAAAAAAAAAAAAAAAAAAAATAGTCAGGTGTGGTGGTACATGCCTGTAGTCCCAGCTACTCGGGAGACTGAGACAGGAGAATTGCTTGAACCCAGGAGACAGAGGTTGCAGTGAGCCAAGATAAGGCCACTGGACTCCAGCCTGGGCGACAGAGCAAGACTTCATCTTAAAAAAACAAATATATATATATATATATTTGGAAGTCAGTTTCAATGGAATATAATAAAGCTCTCTGGCTATGTCCCAGGACCAATGTAACTGAAGGAGATATTCATATTCATTAAGGGAAGCAGGGGACAGGAGGAGAAAGTTAGAACAACATAGCTTCTTCACAGCATAGTAACTTGGGAGCACAGGTTTTGAAGCCCATCAGACAAGAGTGTAAATAAAATCCCACGTTTTTACCCTTTCACAGACAATGTGATCTTGAGTAAATGGATTCTGAGTTTTGGTTTTCTCACCTGAATAGTGGGGGTGACAACATTAACCTAAGCAAATGTGAGAATTAAAGATTGTAAGGTAATGTGTTTACAGTATTTGGCATAAAGTGAGTCAATAACCAGTAGCTGCTACATTATTCTTGTTTTATTTTCATCCATAATTCTTAGCCTATAAAGTGTTTCGTGTTCTAACTCCCGCTCATTTCTCTAGACTTATCTCTTCACCATACTCTGCTAGCTACTTGATCTTTCTCCTGTTACCTGGTGGGCAAAGTGGGTTCCTGCCTTCTGCACTGGCTGGTTCCTTTGCCTAGAATGCTCTTCCCAGAGATAGTAACATGATGATTCCTTCCAAAACACTCAAGCCCACAGCTTAAATATAACCATCGGAGAAAGGCCTTCCCTAGTCAACCATTCTAAAGGAACATACCAGTCATTCTTTAGCAGAATCCCATTTTAATTATCTACAGAGTACATCTTCACAGCTGATTATTTTCTTATTTGATTACAGCCTGTCTCTTCAAACTCGAACATAAACTCATTGAAAACTAACTTGTTCACAGCTATAACCCTGATACCCAGAATAGTCTTAAGTACCCAATAAATACTGGTAGAAGAAGGAAAGAAGGAGGGAAGGAAGGAGAAAAGGAAGAGGATGAAAAAAGGGAGGGAAGGAAGTCTGGCCTATTAAAAAGTGAATTTGAAGCTTTAAAGGCTACCGTAATTTGATAGTGAATCCGGTTTTCTATTTCAGTGGATAATAAATGAATTCCTATACTTATAGTACTGAAAGGCCTGACATATGTATGTGTGTGTGTCTGTGTATGTGTGTGTGTATTCGTTTATTCTCCTCTCTGTCCACTTGTAGATTTTAGGATGAACTTTGAGAAGTAACTGCTGGCCATATGCTCCTTTTCACAGAATGTACAAACTCATCCACTACTATTCTTCCTCATCAATAAATTAAATGGTCAGAGCTGGGTACAGTGGCATGCACCTGTAGTCCCAGCTACTCAGGAGACTGAGGTAAGAGGATCGCTTGAGCCCAGGAGTTCAAGACCAGCCTGACCAACATAGAAAGATCCATCTCAAAACAGAAAATAAAACAAAAGGCTAGCTTCATTCCTTTTTATCTGTTTTCTGTGATGACAGACCGTGGTTAATTAAGACAAAGAAACTGGTAAGAATTTTAATCTGTAGGAATGTTTATGTTTTCTATAACACGAACATGATTTTCCAAGCTTGGTATTTTGATAACACCTTTTATTTTGTAAGCTATAAGCTAAGAATCCCTGTGAAACTACATTAATGGAGTTTCATAAGACTTTATCTGTAGCATTTTTTTTTTTAAGATTTGTATATGACGGTAATATTTCTTTCAGCATTTTATCAGTGGAGTAGTAATAGTTCACACAGAGATATTTTGCCTTTTTCATGCTCTAAAGTACTGTAATGTTCAAGAGAAGGGAGCAGTTAAAAATGGCCTCCTGTGTAGTAGTAAGGAGCACAATTCTCAACTCAAATGCCAAATAAAGATGCAATCACTTCAGCAAAAGTAAGGAAGAGTCTGGACATCAACTATATGTTTTGTTCTTCCACTTCCACACTAGCAATATATTAATGTGAATAAAAATGTTTCATGATGCAAATGATAAACAGTAAATTATAACGTAAGGTATTGTTTCGCAGGAAAAGAAAACTGAGCTGTACACACGATTTTGTAAATATTTAAATTGGTTACATGCTGAATTTTTAAATTTCATTTTATAATAGTCCCTCTCTTATCCACGATTTCCCTTTCTGAGGTTTTAGTTGCCTGAGGTCAACTGTAGCCCAAAATATTAAATGAAAAATTCCAGAAATAAACAATTCATATATTAATTTGGTGCAAAAGTAATTGTGATTTTTGTCATTAAAATGGCAAAACCGTGATTACTTTTGTACCAGCCTAACTTCGTGCCATTTTGAGTAGCATGATGAAACCTCCTACCACCCTACTCCAGCCTACACAGGACATAAATCATCCCCTTGTCCAGTGTATCCACATTGTGTACACTATCTGCCCTTTAATCACTTAAGTAGCCATCTCACTTGTCAGATCTCAGTTATCACGGTATCTCAGTGTTGTGTTCAAGTAGTTCTTATTTTATTTAATAATAGCCCCAAAGCACAAATGATGCTGGCAATTTAAATACGCCAAAGAGATGCCATAAATTGCTTCAAGTGAAAAGGTGAACATTCTTAACTTAAACAGGAAAGGAAAAATCCTACGCTGAGGTTACTATGGTAAGAATTGATGTTCTATCTATGAAATTATAAAGAAGGAAAAAGAAATGTGATAAGTGCCTATTAGTTAAGATGGAAAAGGCATTAAATATATGAGTAGAAGACATGAAGAGAAATGTGTTCCAACTGACAGCAATGAAGTTTGGTACTATCTGAGGTTTCAGGCATCCACTGGGGTCTTGGAACATATCCCCACATATAAGGGGCGATGACTGTAATTTCAAATTCAACACACACAGTTTTCATTCTTATCTAAGAAAAAATTCTTATTCCACCAGTTTTCTGATAATTACATTAATATTTATAATAAAGTATTTGTGTTTCTGGGACTTGATTTCAAGGTTTAAACCCAGATCATTATAAAGAAATAAGAGGCATCGCCTATGTGAAGGCACTGCTATGGTTTTCCGAATTTCTTGAAATCTCCAGGCAGAGAAACAATTTCTAACAGTTTCAAAATACTTACACTACTGGTAACAAAATAAAAAACTACCTAGTAAAGTATCATTTTGATATCAACATGGAGGTAAGATGAAATGTACACTTAGACATACATCCCTCTAATATACACACCTATAACGTATACTTAGTTCTCCACAAGCATTCATGGAAAACATCTGTCTTCTAACTTTTCCCACCACAAGCTATCTATCACTAAGATATTTCCCTTAAAATTGGAATTCTTAGGCTCTTCATGATAAGCCAGTCATTCCCAAAGCTGGGCAGAGCAAAAAGACCAAGATGATGAGATTAGACATTCCAAAACGTAGTGATTACTCTGACAAAATCCACAGGTCTTAAGGAATCCCACTTTCCAAGTCCTTCCTTCCTTCTTTCCTTTCCTTCCTTTCCTCCCTCCCTCCCTTCCTTCCTTCCCTCCCTCCTTCCCTCTCTCCTTCCTTCCTTTCTTCCCTCTCTCCTTCCTTCCTTCCCTCCTTCCTTCCTTCCCTCCCCCTCCCTCCTTCCCCCTTCCTTCCTTCCTTCCTTCCTTCCTTCC
>NW_016811040.1:29409-52523 GCF_001698545.2 Rhinopithecus bieti | reverse complement strand
CCTCCCTCCCTCCCTCCCTCCCTCCATTCCTTCCTTCTCTCCCTCCCTCCTTCCTTCCTTCCTTCCTGAACTCCTGACCTCAGGTGATCCACCAGCCTCGGCCTCCCAAAGTGCTGGAATTATAGGCATGAGCCACCTCGCCTGGCCCAAGTTTCTTTAGAGCTCAACTGAACAACAGAAATCAACAATGTAAGAAGTGGCTGTATAACAGACCGAGGAGAAAAATAATAGTATTTATCATTCTAGAAAGAATTAGAGAGAAATTAGTTTTCACTCTACACAAGGAAATAGGTATGTGTGATGTCTTCAAATGAATGAAAGTAACAATGTCTGAGAATGAAAAAAGTAACAGGCATCTCCTGGAGTCAGGAGCTTAAAAAAAACATTATATTAAAGTGTTCATGAAGAGTGAAACAGATAAATGTGCTATACTTATAAATGGATACTACTTCAAAGAAAATGAACAAATTACAGTTTCCTACAACATGGATAAATCTTAAAAACTTAATGGCCAACAAAGAAGCCAAACACCAAAATGTAGATGGTACATGATCCCATGTACTGAGATGGTAAAACTATAAAGAAAAGCCAGGAAGTGATTATAACAAACAGTGGTTACCTTTGGGAGAAAAGAAGTGGTTATGACTGGGAAAGGGAATGTGGGAGACTTCTGGTGGGGAAGCTGGCAATGTCCTATTTTACAACCTGGGTGGCAGTGAATGGAATGTTCACTTTATAATAACTCATTATGCTATACATTTATTTATCTCCATTTTTCTAAGTGTTATTGTTCACAATTTTTTCAAAAGTCTACCAGTAATTACTTATTAGTAGTTATCTGTAGTCACTACCTTGTCATACAATCTGAATTTACTTTTTTATTTAGCCATTCCATATCTGTAAGCTTCTTGATGACAACTAGGTCTTCCAATTCCTCTGTATTCTCCCACAAAAAGTGAGAAAATACTTTAAATGCTTAGTAAGTGCTCAAAAAGCTATTTATTTTACCTAGCATTCATTCACTATAGAACTGTAGCATGATCATATATGACAAGATTAGGGGTCTGAGGACTGGTGTTTCAATCATTACCCTCTCTGGATCTGTAAATGGGCATAATCATACACTGGAAAAGCGTCAGCAAGAGGAAATGATGTAATGAGAGTTAGCCACTTCTCACAAGAGCCAGCATGTTGCACAAGTCTCTACTTAAAGCAGGTATCACGCTCTGTTGTTCACCTTTCTAGCTCCCACTTGTCCATCCACATTGGTTTGTTACCACATCCCCTCCATCCTGCACAATGCTTGGCTACAGCAGGGATGAAGCAATAAAAATCATATTTTTATTGTTGTCAAGAAGAATAACATTTATTGAGTGCTCACTATGAGTCAAACGTTGTTGTATTTTATGTTATTTATCCCTGTACTATGTTCTTTATTCCTATGAAGAAGTTACTATTATTATCTCCATTTTATAAAGAAACAGAGACACAAAAAGGTTAAGTAACTTGCCTGAGGCCATACAGATAGAAAATGGTAGATTTGGGACTCTAACTCAGGTCTACTGATCTACTGGATTCCTACGACCATGCTCTTTCTACTAAATCATGATTTTGTACTGTGTCATGAGACCTCAGGGGGCTTAGTAAAGCCTGTTTGGAAATTTTATCTGTGTGTGTGTGTATGTGTGTGTGTGTCTATGCGTTTATATGTGTGTGTGTATATATACATGTATGTGTATGTATACATGTATGTACGCATATATACATACACATATGTGTATGCATATGCATACATATATACATATACATACACACAATTTTTTATTATATATTTAAAATAAAATGCTATATATATATATGAGATAAATGCTTGAAACTATGAGGTTGAGAAGTTTGATCCTGGCCCAAATTCCAAATTTTAAATTCATTCTTAAGATATTCTATCTTCTGGAAATGTTTATAAATTCACAGGCAAAATTAAGTTCTGCCGTGTACTAGAAGAAACTATTATAATTATAGACATTATACTAATTTGTGAAATGACTAAATACAGGAAATGCATTAAAAAGTCTTAAAGAGCACAATAATCAAAAGAACTATTCTTCAAAATCCAGAAGTGATGATTAATTTGAAGACACATTTGTTGTTAAAATAACAATGTAAGAAAATATTCCAAATTTAGCAACAAAATTAGCATAATTAATATGGTGGTAAAGAAGCTAATTTAATTGGGTTGCATGAAATTCCATTTCATTATATTCACTTGTATATTTAGTGAAGCTATAATGAAATTGAATACATCTATACAAATTTTACTCAGTAAGTCTTCCCTTTTGCTCTGAAATAATCATCACACACCTGCTTATGCTATGAAGCATGTGAGCTGACAGAACAGACAGCACTTATACCCAGATTCTCCTTCCTGGTTTTGCAGTTCAGAATGCAGTAAACAGAAAGCTTGAGACTATGCCTTTGTTAGTACTAGAAATTAAAGAAGATTCTGGATTCACCCTTAAAAACTAACAAAAAAAAGAGGTATGACTTCCAAAATATGAATTAGATAGAGAATCAGGGTGATGATTCAACAAACCAGAAAGATGAACTCAGCTCAAAAGTCTACTAGAGAAGTCAAGTATACTCTAATTCACCCAAATACACAGTGACTACTATTGAACGCTTCTCGGATAGATTGAGTAACTCATAGACAGCTTATATTAATGTTCCATAATCTACTTGTATATTTCAAACAAATTAAGTACATGTAACTACCCTGGAACAAAAAGGAAAAAACAGAATGATTACAATTGCCTGTCTCTCTCATCTTACCCTTCACTGCAAAGCAGGGGATTTTTAGGTGCTGAAACTCCACCTCAAAGGGACCTAGTTGGTATCAGGAAATGACTTTACTAGAATCCAGACCTGGATGGATTTTCTGTTGTTTGGCTGCTTTTTAAGAGGAAAGCTGTGAGGGATGAAGGTAGTTCTAAACACATCTTAAGGTGGAAGCTGTGAGAGATAAAGGTGGTTCTCAACACGTCATCTAAACAAAGAGCAGCTCCTCCTTCTGAACAAGTCTCAGGCTTCTTATGGGCTTCCCACCTTTAAACCTCCATGATGCAGGAAGTAGAAAATGATCTTTCTCTTCCTGTTCTGTTATTTCAGAAGAGAAGGGTTTTTCTTCTCCAATGGCTTATTATTCCTAGAGTCCACATAGAGGACTTAATTATTCGGCTCAATAGCTTTGCTGATTTAGAGGCTGGTGTAACAATAGCAAAATCAAAGTAATGCTCTGGCAGATCACCTTATTCCAACCAAGAATTGAGAGGACTGAAAGCTGGGTATTCAAAGGTAGAACACTTTCTGAGTGCTGTTCTAACTTTTGGGGATCTCAAATGAAAACCTGGGTGTTTACCTGGACCACTCCTTCTTAGCAATCTCTGAATTCCAATTTTTAACCTCTGGTCCCAGAACAGTACCAGAGTTCTGCTCAGATTCTTAGCTACTGCCGAGAATTAGTGAATGACTGAGGATTAAGATTAAGGGTAGAGACTGAGTTGTGTCTCTCCCTCTGTACTTCCTTCTCTAGAATCCTGATACCTCAAGTCCTCACTGCCATCAAACAGATTTTGTTTTGCTCAGTTTTTCTAGTTGTTCTTGGCAGGAAGTGTGGTCTATAACAAGCTCATCCACCATTACCAAAAGCAAGAATTTCCAAGTTCACTTTTTTCCCATGATAGGGCTGAATGTTACCCAGCAAACTGTAAAGTCATACTCATGGTGAACACACTTGAGGATCTCAGCAGACCATTTACACAATTTAGTAAAATATAGAATATTTTACACAACATACATTCAACACTGTTAATAAAACATCACTGTATGAAATAAATATTGAACCATTTTCATAAAAACTATTTCTCCAAAACTTGTTACAAAAAACACCAGGTAAATTACTACCTAAGGCAAAATTGCGTGTTCTGGGACTGCAGGCCCCCATATGGCAGAAAACAAGGACCATGTTGTTTGTACACATCTTTCCAAACCAAGCAAGCTTAGACATCTGTTCATTATGCACAGAGCCCATCCTCTGCCTATAGACCAGAGTATTAAACTTCCCATGCTGCTTTTTTCTGTTTTCATCAGCCAACAAATACAGTAATGCTCTAAGGCAGGTGTTAGCAAATTTTTTCTATAAAGGGCTAGATAGTAAGAATTTTCAGCCTTGTGTAACTTTTTGTCACAACTATTCAACTCTTGCATTGTAGTAAAAAAGTAGATGTAGGCAATATGTAACTAAGTGCAAATGTGTCCCAATACAATTTTATGAATATTGAAATGTAAATTTCATGTCATTTTCATTTGTCATAAAATAGTCATTTGATTTTTTTTAACGATTAAAAAAACCTGTAAAAACCATCTTTAGTTTGCGGACTGTCCAAAAGAAGTGGTCGGCCAGATGTGGCCCACTGGCTATAGTTGCTGACCCCTATGTGACAGCATTATCATCCCATAAAATTAAGTCCTTGGCTTGACTCTAACATTCATTTGTCCCTCTTCCTCAACTTTTCCACTGTGCCTCTAAAACGGTGGTTTGCAAACTTTATGTGCATTCAAATCACCTGCAAAACTTGTTAAACCACAGATTAGGGAGACATCACACCCAGGGTTTCACACCCAGGGTTTCTGACTCAATAAATCCAGGGCAGGACCTGATAATTTACACGTCTAACAAGTATCCAGGTGATACTGATGCTGCTGGTCCAGGGACCACATCTTGAGAATCACTGCTCTAAAACTTCTCATCAGCAAACTCTCATATATCTTGAATCTCTTCTTAGGACATCCCTTCCACTTTCTTGACTTAATCTGCAATCTATTTGTCACCTACTTGATACTTTGGGAGTCTTCATGGACATTTCCTCTCCCTCATACTTCAAATTCAATAAATCATTAAGTCATGTCTATTTTATCCTCTAAATATAATGTGATGTATCCACTACTATCTGTTTCCCACCTTACTCCAAGCTATGATCTTTTACCTTCAACAGCCATCTGGTTGTGATCCCCACATACATTTTGCAGAATGCATGTAGAGGGATCTCTGTAAAATGAGAATCTGACCGTGTCACTTTCTTGCTTTTAAGACAACCATCCTTCACAGGCTTCCCAAGGCTCTGCAAGATTTGGCCTCCATCACCACTTCTGCTGCACCCTCACTGAACAGTTGTGGCCTATATTTGTCCTCAGCCACTCTGAATTGCCCCTTCCTGGCCTTCAAACTTGCTGTTCTCAGCCTGGGATTTTCTTACTCTACTCCTCTCTCTTCTCAATCTGTCAATATTATTCATCTTTCACTTCTCAGACCCATATCACATCTCAAGAAAAGTCATTCCTGACCCTTCTGGACCAAGCTCAGAACCTCTTAACGTGCAGTTTTTCTAAGCATCTGTCTCCAACGTTTTACTGGGCAATATTCTGCTCTAAAACTTCTTCATACAGTTGTTTATTTAATTAACTAGGTAATATTCTGCTCTAATTATACTATGCAACATTCTGTTACAAAACTCTTCATATATTTGTTTATTTAATTAACATCACAAAACTCCATAAGGTAGATGCTCTTAATATCATCCCCCTCCCTCCTCTTCTTCCATTTTGTGTGTGTGTGTGTGTGTGTGTGTGTTAACCATAAGAGGAAACTGAGAGATAAAGAGGTTCAACCGTTCACCCAAGGCTAAGCAGCTAGGAAGTGGAAGAGCCAGAATGCAAACCCAAGCTATTTGTTTCCAGACTACAAATACTATCTCTTGAATAGTAGAAAACTCAACTGGATTTTAATCTCCTTGGGGCCAGGCACCAAGCAGATACAGTTTACACAGTCTCATGTATATCAGGCACTCAATTTGTTGAATGAATGAGTAAACAAATTAGTTGAGTGTGCTAGCATAATGTTACACATTATTCGCTAGGCCATACTATAAAAGCTGATTTTAAAAGAGCTCTTTCCATTCTGCCATCTGTCTAAGCATAACCCATAACAGACTCTATTTTTTAAAAACTATACACTCTTGTTACGTAGATAATCTTTCAATTCCTCTAATACCCAATACTTGGGTATTAAAACATGATAAACCATCTCACTTACATATATGCAAGCCAGCACAAACAGAACATTAAGATATATAACAAAATTCAGTTATTAAATTACTGTGACAATTATTTTTGGAGAGGAATAGGTATTCCTGAGGAATATTTTTATATTCAATGGGTACATAATAGAACAATGGTGGAGGGGTAATAACGTCTTAAATCACCCTTTCATTCTATTTATTATTGATATACTATTTTAACACATGATATACACATCCCTCACAATCCAAACTCTTCCTAACTGAACTCGCACTACCCAAACTCAAGAATAAACTCCTTGAAATGACACTGTTTTCTCTGTCTCTTCAAAGTTTCACTGCTACTGGCTCTTCAAATTTCAGAAGCCCAGAATATTTGGTTAATGAAGTATCTCTCAGTATGTAAGCTTAGGAAACAAAAGAAAATCAGATGGTAAGAAATACTGAATTTAATTTATTTTGAGATTTCGAATTGAGGAGATGGTGTTTTGTTCGTCTGTTTATCCAAAAGAGGTATCGGTTTAAAACAAAGGTTGAAAATAACGAGATTTTAAGCCTCCTGTGACAGTGGCCATATTTTTAAATCTTTGTATCATGCCTGTATCTAGCACATAATAGAGGCCCAATAAAAATTTTGAGACAGGTGAATGTGCTAATACACAGGCAAACTGTGGCCACATTCCTGAACTATGGTTTGTATGTACATTCTAAATCTATTGCAAACCTACTATTATTACAGAACTAAGATTTAAAAATATATAGCTTAAGTAGCAGTTAATATAACTGGCCACTTAGGCTGATTTCTAGGAATTACCTAAACATTAACTTATAATGTAGATAAGAACTCTGACTATGAAGTGTGATAAAATGCTACTGGCTGGCTGTATGACTTTGGGTAAGTAAACAACCATCCTGAAACCAAGGATTCAGATTTATCGTCTGCAAAATAGTGGTAACATACCTACCACATAGAATTAAGTATTAAATGTCTCCAATGTATGTAAAACAAATAGCATTTCATAAACCAACAAGCATTGAAAAAGTATTAGTTGTTATATAACCATTATTACATATACAGACATAAACTTGTATATATACATTATTACTTATTTATTAAAATTGAATGATTACAATTGTGGTCTACATATAGGTAAGCATGAATGCCAAAAGCAAAGATACAATGATGTTTCTTGTCATGTTCATATACAACAACTGGAAAATCATAATAACAGCAAATCTGAGTATTACATACCCTTTCAATAGGTAGGCTGTTCAAAGTAGAAAAATATCTACGGAGATAAATGAGAAAGTGTTTTTTGAAAGAGATGTTTGAAAAGAACCTTGTTGGTATCTGCGTACACATTCGGAAAAAACAATTATATCAGCTAGAGAACAAAACTTCCATAGTTTCAGGAAATATATTCTGTAAAAAATTAACTATAATGAATTGTTTTCCTAAGAACTATTTTTCCAAAATGATTACAAAGAGCAAAGCGTATTCCCCAAGAGCTATTTTAGCGAACCTCTAGAAACTGGTAATAGTTGGTAATACTAAAACAAAACCTGAAGTTCTATGAAATAATTTTAAATTTTTAGGAAAGCATATTTTAATGACTCAACTAAAAATCCAAATGCACAACGGTGCAAATACTTTATTAATTGGGTTTCATAACCTGGCTTCAATAAATAGGCACTCCTGGACATCAAGTTTGGATGCCCCAGACTGTAAGGCCAGTCTAGGTATGCCCAGGATTAAGTATTAATATTGGTGACTTGGACAGCTTGTTTGCTTGGATCATACCATGTGCAGGTTGGGCATTTGCTGCTGTAAGGCTGCACAGCCCTGCCATATGGTTCTGGCCCACAGTGGCTTCACTCTCACTTTGGACTAGGTTTTGGCATCTTGCCTATGGTCTCCTAAGCACTCTATTTATAATTTTCAGGTTGTTTTTTAATTGAGAGTAAATGATTATGTTTTTTGTTGTTGTAAAAAATATATAATGTAACACTTCCCATTCTAACCATTTTAAAGGGTATACTTCCATGTTATCAAGTATGCTGACAATGCTGTACAATCATCATGATCATCTCTTTCCAAAACTTTTTCATCATCCCAAACAGAAACTCTGTACCCATTAACCAATAACTCTCCATTTACCTCTACTCCCTACACTTGGTAACCTCTATTATACTTTATTATTATTTTTTTTGTGTGAGACGGAGTTTTGCTCTTGTCGCCCAGGCTGGAGTGCAATGGTACAATCCCGGCTCACTGAAACCTCCATCTCCCGGGTTCAGGTGATTCTCCTGCCTCAGCCTCCTGAGTAGCTGAGATTACAGGCACCCACCACCACGCCCAGCTAATTTTTGTATTTTAGTAAAACGGGGTTTCACCATGTTGCCCAGGCTGGTCTTGAACTCCTGACCTCAGGTGATCCACCTGCCTCGGCCTCCCAAAGTTCTGGGATTACAGGCGTGAGCCACCGTGCCTAGCCCTTTTATTTATTCTCAAGACTGTTTTCAGTCTTATTTACTTTTTTTTTTTTTTTAATGAGATGGAGTCTTGCTCTGTTGCCCAGGTTGGAGTGTAGTGGCATGATCTCGGCTCACTGCAAGCTCCGCCTTCTGGCTTCACACCATTCTCCTGCCTCAGCCTCTCAAGTAGCTGGGATTGCAGGCGCCCGCCACCATGCCCGGCTAATAATTTTTTGTATTTTTAGTAGAGATGGGGTTTTACCGTGTTAGCCAGGATGGTCTCCATCTCCTGACCTCGTGGTCTGCCCGCCTCGTCCTCCCAAAGTGCTGGGATTACAGGTGTGAGCCACTGCACCCTGCCCAGTCTTACATAAGCACTGACAACCCATGTTGATTTTACCTGGTTATATCACCTGATAGAAATAGGTTAGTAGATTATCATTTCAACCATAACATTCGTTATCCTACAGTCAAAAACCTGGTGGACTTCCATAAACTGTTATGCCAGATACAGTATTTGGTGTATTTCAGAAGAGGATAATTTCTGATGCATGACACATACTCCATGATGCTTTCCATAAGTTGCTCACGTTCGCCTCTTTGTGTCTTCAAGATTCTAAAGCTCTGCCCAGCCTAACCTACCTCTACTTAAAGGAACTACTCCTGAACTACTGGGTAGGATGCCTAAATGTCTAACATTTAAACTGCAAACACTTCCACATATCCTATGCCATTCCTATCAAAATTAGATGCAGGTAAACTTCATGTCCAAAAACCTCCTGCTATTCAACTTGCTCTAATCTCATGGTGACCCCATGACACCCACCATAGTTCACTAAAAACAAGATAGCCACCCCCATTCAAGTGCCTCTGGCTTGACAACTACTTCTTTATGTTCACAGAGATGTCTAGCTCTCAGAAAGTTGACTATGCATGATAGTTGAGGAAGCACATTAGATTGAAAGAATTTACATTGGGACCAATGTATTATTTAAAGAACTGTGGGAAAAAACAGGGTGCCAACAGAGAGCAAATCAAACAAATGCCTTAGTTGTTAAAAGCATGGGTATTTCTGCTGTCAGCAGGTATAGAAAAGTTAAATAAAATTTAAGAACTAAAAAAAAGAGAGAGACGAATGGGTTTTGCCTACCCTTAAAAAAAAGGATTGATTACTATCATCCAAGTATACTTTTTTAACAAATCACACTAAAAGATCTTAATCTTCTGCTTTTGGAAGGGATATCAGACTGAGTTGAAAAAATGCCGAGAAAATGATTTACCAAGACGTCTGTACGTTATTTGATAAATTGTCATTGGATACTTAAAGTAGAGAAATATAGGCATACCTCAGAGATATTGCTGTTCTGTTCCAGACCACTGTGATGATATGAATTTTTTGGTTTCCTAGCACATACAAAAGTTATGTTTATGCTATTCTGTAGTCGATTATGCATGCAATAGCATTACGTCTAAAAAATGTATATACCTTAGTTAAAAAACAGTTTATTGCTAAAAATGCTAATAATCATCTGAGCTTTCAGTGAGTTGTAATCTTTTGCTGGTGGACGGTCTTCCCTTGATGTGGATGGCTGCTCACTGATCGGGCGGTGGTTGCTGAAGGCTGAGGTGGCTGTGGTAATTTCCTACAATAAGACAACAATGAACATTGATTGACTCTTCCTTCACAAAAGATTTCACCCACAGTAGAACTTTCCAAATTGGAGTCAATCTCTCAAACCCTAACACTGCCTCATCAACTACAAATATGTAATATTTTCAATCCTTTGTTGTCATTTCAGTAATGTTCACAGCATCTTCATCAGGAGTAGATTCAATCTCAAAAGAACACTTTCTTTGCTTATTCATAAGAAGCAATTCATATGTTCAAGTTTGACCATGAGATTGCATCAATTCAGTCACATCTTCAGGCTCCACTTCTAATTCTAGTCCTCTTGCTACTTTCACCTTAGGTGCAGTCACTTCCTCCACTTGAAGTCTTGAAAGTCATCTATATGAGGGGTACCACAGATGACTATGGTATCAATTTATTCCAAGCACCTATTAATGTTGATATTTTGACCTTGTCCCATAAATCACAAATATTCTTAATGTCCTTAATGGTATCTAGAATAGTAAATCTTTTCCACAAGGTCTTCAACTGACTTTACCCAGATCCATCAGTGGAATCCCTGCCTATGGCAGTTACTGCCTTATAAAAGCTATTTTTTCAATAACATGACTTGAAAGTAAAAATTACTTCTTGATCCATGGGCTGCAGAATGCATGTTGTATTAGCAGGCATGAAAACAACATTCATCTCTTTATATTGTCAATGAGCAGTAATGTTTTGAACAGAATCTTGTTTTTGAATAGTAGGTCTCAAAAGAGGCTTTAAAATATTAAGTACACCATGCTGTAAATAGATGTGCTGTCATCCTAGCTTTACAGAGCACAAGTAGAGTTGATTTAGTATAATTCTTGAAGCCCCTGGGATTTTTGGAACAGTAAATGGGCATTGGCTTCAACTTAAAAGTCACCATCTGTATTAGCTCCTAACAAGAGAGTAAGCCTGTCCTTTGAAGTTTTGAAGTCAGGCACTGGCTTCTCCTCTCTAGCTAGGGAAGTCCTAGATGGCCTCTTTTTCCAATAGAAGGCTGTTTCATGTGCACTGAAAATCTTGCCTTTAGTATAGCCAACCTCATTAATGATTTTTAACCAGATCTTCTGGATAATTTGCTGCAGCATTTCCATCAGCACTTGTTGCTTTACCTTGCACTTTTATGTTGCGGAGACTGATTTTTTCCTTAAACCTCACGAACCAACCTCTGTTGGCGTCCCACTTTTTTCTGCAGCTTCCTCACCTCTCTCAGCCTTCACAGAATTAAAGAGAGTCAAGGCCTACTCTGGATTAGGCTTTCACTTAAGGGAATATTGTGGCTGCTTTGATCTTCTATCTAGACCACTAGAACTTTCTCCATATCAGCAACCAGGCTGTTTCACTTTCTTATTATTTATGTGTTCACTGGAATGGCATGTTTTATTTACTTCCAAGAACTTCTCCTTTGTATTCACAACTTGTCTAATTGTTGAAAATGACAGAGCTTTTGGCCCATTTTGGCTCAGCATAGCTTCCTCACTAAGCTTCATCATTTCTAGCTTTTAAAGTGAGAAGCTTCTGGCTATTCATTCGATTTGAACACTTAAAGGCCACTGTAGGGTTATTAACTGGCCTAATTTCATTATTGTGTCTCAGGGTATAGGGAATGCCAAGGAGAAGGAGAGAGATGTGGGAACAGCTGGTTGGTGGAACAGCCAGAACACACAATATTTATCTGTTAGATTTGCTGCCTTATATGGGTGTGGTTCATGACATTACAGGGTTTATTCCTCAATTTCTTTGATTTTATATTAGTAATCTGTCTTATACTGAATATCTTGGCTTCTAATAACATACTTTATACAACTGTTTTTATACATAAACACCTTAAAATTTTAAAATTATACTATTATTATTACTAACAATAAAACCACTGAAGAATGTTCAAGATTCTTTGCAGTTTATGTCCTTAAAATGTAGGATCTCCCAACATTTTCACATATTAAATTTCCATTTGTTCTTGGGTCTATTCTTAGACTTTCAACTATTCTATTCTATTTTGATCCATTCTTCTGTCTGCCTAGGAGCAACTGAATTTTAATAGATATGTGATAAGTCAAATGAATCTCTAATTAGTTGAATTTGGGGAACAGCAGAAATATTTTTGAATACAAAAGTCTCCAAGGGTTTGTTTCCTTTCTTTCAGCAGTTCATTCTATCCTTTACCAGTTCATACTCTGGCAAAGAAACATGCTTAGAACGTTGAATTTAGGTGTAAAAATTTCAAAAGAAAAAAATCTTAGTATTTTCAGAGTACTTGAAACTGAGAAGCATGAATCAGACACCTAGTTCAGTTACGAGGTATAGTTTTAGTTATTTTACACCAAATTTTCAGCTCTGTAATACTAAAATGTATGTATTGTTTTCCATTTTTTAAAATCAAAGTTCAGATAAGAAATATTCAAGTGTCTCAAAGAGAGAAAATTTCCTTCGGTTTACCCAAGAACACAGTTTAAAATACAAAAGAGCTTTCAAAGTAAGCTGACTAAAATGAATACTTGTATAAACATCTGAGGTAATTTCAATGGGTGTCTGTCGAATGTTTACTAAAAAAGTGAGTTGGTTTTTTGGGGGGTTAATAAAGACAGTTCTGTTTAGTGTTAAGAAATGGCATTAAGAAATGAGTAAAATGACTGTATAAGGAAATATTACATAATCTCTCAAAAATTGTGTTAAGTTTATAAGTCAATTTAATAGTGGGCAATAAAGACAGATAGACATCAAAACTAATGACAAAAATAACCCAGCAACTCTATTTGCCTTCTTAGTATATTTTCATTTTCTTTCAAAGATACCAAGATGGGAGAATTCCCCTGACCCCTTCGTGGGACTTGCAACAGGGGTATGGCTTGCTTATTTGACCACCACTGAGCTCAAACCCCTTGCGGGAGGGGGAGCACACAGGCAAGCACGTGCAGAAGTGCTTTTGGGCTCTGGCCCCACAGCAGTGTCTAGGGGTATGTTACAACTGATGCTCTTTTAGCAGTTGCCATCTGCAGATAGCTGTTAACCAGCTCAGTGGAGAGTCAGAATGACAGCCTTTTACCTCTGCCCTCTTGGTACCTGGGTTCTTGTTCAGCATCTAGGAAGGATCAGGTCACATGAAGGTTTGAAAGTTGATGAACGCGGAGGATTCCATTAAGCAGTGGAAGCGGCTCTCAGTCAAAGGGGAGCTGGAAAGGGGATGGTGACGGAAGAAGGTGATCCTTCCCTGAAGCCACGTTGTCTGAACTTAAGCCACATCTATCTGTAGTCTCTGACAATCAGTGCTGCTACTCCTCTTGATGTTCAGCTGCTTTGTGTCTCTACCAGCTGAGGTTTGGGGTTTATATGGGTACAGGATAAGGGAAGGCAAGGCGGACCAAAAATGTCACATTTGGGAGGGAAAACAGGGATAACTGTTCTCACTCAGGGCCGTGGTTTCCAGGCTTAAGGGTGGGGCCTTTGCTGGGGAACTGCCCTCTTCTATCCCGTGTTTCCCTTCCTGTTATCCACCATCAATACTAGTTCAGGTTCCTGGAAGAAAGATCCATCGGCCCAGAATGGTGGCTGTGTGGGGACCGCAACTCTGTTTCCTCAAGCCTCCGGGTGGCCTCTTGTCTTGCCCGAGATGAGATCAATGAAGAACTGGGGTTGCCTGGTGCAGCAGTTCCAGGTTGCAGTGAACTGCCTCCATTTGATTTGCATCTTTTTCTCCAGCTGGAATCGAAGAAGCAGCTGTTCAGGCACCTGCAGGTGTTGAACTGGGAGTTGCGACTGAGGCACTGGGTGGCTGGGGCTGTGACAGATAAAGGATCGATTTCGCCACATCACCTCAAGAAGTGGGCATCCAGTGCACCTACCAACATTACTCTATCAGGGAAGAAGCACAGAAAACTCCTCTAGTGGATCTGACTTGCCCAGAAAGAGAAGGCAGCTATGGAAGTGAAATCCCCCTCAAAGCCAGCCAGGACCAGTGAACCACAGCTCAAAGGGCAAAAGAAGACAAAAGCCCCCAGGACATAGAGATGAAGGACCTTGAAGATGAAAGCTAAAGTTCTTACCTCTTCCATCAGAAGATTTTCAAAGACTCAGTGGTTTCTTCAGAGAACTTTGGAGAAAGCATTACCCCTTTTCACTCTCTCCAGATTTCCTTTTCCCTAATGTCCTCCCCTGGAGAAATGTCTTGGGAGCAAATAGGGTACGGAGAAAAGTTTGGAGAGGGGCCTCTCTAGCAGTCAACTCCATTCATAATAAAGCCCGAGAGCTCTGACTGAGATGTATGTGATTAAATGTAGGAATGGGGATGCACCATGAAAAGAGATTCATGACAATAAGGAAGCAGGACTCACAGAGCTTGCTTGAGCAAATACAAGAAGCTAGCCTCTGCCAGGAAGTTCTCTGCAGGATTGCTTGAGGCTATGATCTCATCTGTCTCCCTAGTAAGCGATACTCTAACTTTTATTTATGACAAAAAAATACAGATTATTGTAGAGATGGCAGAGGAGGTAAGCGTCTTGATACCAGCCCTGCCACTGCACCAGTGGGACCAGGGTGGGCAAGTCATTTTACCTCTTGTGTACTGCTTCTTTTGCTGAATTATGTTTTTGGAGATGGAGTCTTGCTTTGTCGCCCAGGCTGGAGTGCAGTGGCACGATCGTGGCTCACTGCAACCTCCGCCTCCCAGGTTCAAGTGATTCTCCTGCCTCAGCCTCCCAAGTAGCTGGGATTACAGGCACACGCCACCATGCCCAGCTAATTTTGTATTTTTAGTAGAGACAGGGTTTCACCATGTTGGTCAAGCTGGTCTTGAACTCCTGACCTCGTGATCCGCCTGCCTTCGCCTCCTAAAGTGCTGGGATTACAGGCGTGAGCCACTGCGTCCTGCCTGAATTGTTTTCAATAAAACTAAGACCAAACTTTTTTTTTTTTTTAAATGCTATTTAAATAAATGGAATGGAAGCTGATGTCAAAGAAATTGTGTTCTAATGCATAAAATAATCTGAAATATTTCATTAGCATTAGAGTATTAACATGTAGCTTTGCAATAAAATGAAAAAAATGCTACATATATTTTAAGGTACTAATAAAAGCTTTAAAACCTCTTGGGACATTCTTTAAAATTATATTTCCACAAAAATGCATTTGTAAATAGGTATCATAAAGTTCTCAAGTGAGATAGCTTTTCTCCTCTATGTCTAACAGAGAGCTGTCTCATTATGAACAGAGAAGTAAGAGAACAAACAATATTAATTAGCAGAGAAAATATCCCCAAATGCCAATATTTTAAGGCAAACCAGCCGTGAGAATTCCACCAGCAAAAGGTGCTACGTATTTCACTGTCTATGATAAAATGTAATTACAATATAATTATAGAAGCAGGCAAATATTGTTTAAGCAGTCTTTATTTATTAATAGTCTTAGAATATTTACTCCATAAAGTGATTATGAGCCAATACTGCAAATAATGGTATTGCAGTACAGACCTTAATTTCTTTGAAAAATGTTTGGGGTACTGAGAATTATCAGGTGTTTTGGAAAAAGCAGCATAATGCCCAATTCCATTTATTTGAAGCTAAGTTTCAGTTTTTCAGGAATTTGTTTTTTGTCCTCTTTAATGGCTATTCCTCTCAGTCATTTGGTTGTTTTCGTCCAAATGTCTCTTTTGTGTAATTTTGTAGTATGTTATTTTTAGATCACATTGAAAGACAATTCTAGACGCGACCCCACTAGCAGCATTAGAGAAAAAGTCTAATTCTGTTAAGCAATTTGACAAGCCACTTTAAAGTTCTACAGGAATTTGCCAGAGACAATGAGGGTATCATATCAAGAATAACAAGGACTAGAACCTCTGCTACAACTGTAATTTATCTTCGTTTATTTTCAATGGCCTGTCAGGCACTTCATACCTACACTTCAACAGCTGAGTGCTTAAAACAATACCTAACAGCAAAAACACACATACAAATAATTAAAGATGGTAAAGAAAGAGAGAAGCATGAGCTGTTGATAACAGGGACTAACTGTATACAAAATTGCCAGAGTATTTTTGGGCCTCATCATGATCTTTTCTGGTATGTTATTTCACTTAAAAAAGGCCATGATAAGAAAAGACAAACATGAGAAAATTGTGTCTTATAGATTAAAAAGGGAATCACAATCACAGCACTTAAGGGACACAATTCATGCAAGGTTGGTTTTTATAGAGACAATAAAAGAGTAGCAAATTTGCAGAGGTTGAAAGTGGGGGATTTACCTGAGACAGAAGCAAAATCTAATTCAATTCACCTTTTGAAAAGAACTAAAGAGTAAACACACAGAAAGAAATAGTACTTAGTGCTTTATGTAAAGAAAATCTCATAGCCTCTATTACAACGTCTGCCCTGTACCCACAGTAATCTATAACCAGTCTATTTAAACCATCAGGAATAGCAATACTATATTTAGTCTTCCCAGAAACAAGTACTGCTAATAGCATCTGTATATGTGCGTCTTAAATTTTGCTTCATTTTGAACTCCTACCCTGAAATCAGAAAGTCTTTGTACATATTAGCCTCAAATAGAGCTCTTTTTCATAATCCTTTATAGGTGCTTTTCAAATAGCAAGTACTTTAAATGCTTTCTAATTCAGCAACTTGGGTAAATCATAACTGATCAGAAGGTTAGGCAGCAGGGACCACTATTAACAGGAAATTATATTTTCTGATCCAAGTATGAAGATATGGGTTCTGGCAACAGGTCATAATGTATGAAAACTGAAAGGCCAGAAAATCTAAAATATAAGCCATATGTATCGACAGAGGAAAACAGTCATTTTACCTCAAATTCAAAATTCTACTCCCTACTCTTGAGTATACAAAATACTTGACCAAAATGAACTGATTAGCTTACTTTCAAAGGTAGTATCTCTCAAACTATAAAGTGACGATGGCTCTTAATATGTAAAAATTCACTTCAATATGCTTGTCTTGTATTAAAAACTCATTATACATTTCAATAAATCCATGAAAATAAACATAATAGCTGAATTGTTCTGGTTTTGTAATACCAATTAGACAAACAGCTTTATTATTCATCTACAGAATAAACTCATGCCTTTTAAGAACTGAACTACCTGTAATCTTTCTTATTCCTTTATGGATATTTCTGCTATGGTCTGAATGTTTGTGTCCCTGCTAAATTCATATGTTGAGATCTTAACCCCCAAGCTGACTGTATTCGGAGGCGGGGCCTTTGGGAGGTAATTAGGTCAGGATCCCTTAGAAAAGAAGCTTGAGGCAGCTTAGTTGCTCCTTCCACCCTGCGAGGAGCCAGGGCAAAGGTGCTGTTCTATAAACAAGGAAGGGGACTCTCACTAGACACCAAATCTGCCAGTGCCTCAATCTTGGACTTCCCAGCCTCCAGAACAGTAAGAAAGAAATTTCTGTTGTTTATAAGCCACCCAGTTTATGGTATTTTGTTACGGCATTCCAAATAGGCAAAGACATTCTACAATTATTAAAGACAACTACTTATATGAAATTGTGTTAACGAGATAAATAGCCTGAGCACTCAGACATGATCCACACTAATAAATGTTCGTAATTCTATTTGATTTTAGAACTAGCTTTGTATCAAATAAGTTGAAAAAATTTAGTCTGTTTTACTTTCCTTCCCAATTTATCCAGTTCTCACAATCATAATAATAAAAATGAAATAATGACAATGATAGCAGCTAGCACTTACGTGTCAAGCTAAGCTGTCACCTACTTTTGGAATGTCCTCCTTTATTGTAAAACTTCCTATTCATCCAGCATATAGATGTAATGCGCTCAAGTGCAACAATCTGTGAGAAGCCAGTACAAGAAGCTGATGGTTTTTCTAAATTACTATGACTTTTGTCTCTACCACACAATCATGCATTCCATGATGTAGGACTCTGAGGACTTTGCCCTCAAGAAGTTGATCAAAACAGAATTTAACCCCACTATATGGAAATGAGATGTGGCTCTGCTAAAGATCATACCTGATTTCTTTAAGCAGTTTCATCAGCATCAGCTGTGAGATACTCTTGACATTAACAGACAAGGCAGGATTACAGAGCAAGCCCTGGAGTCTAGCCAATTTATCATCCTTGAAACCATGCAGGATGCTATATGACACTATTGAAAATAGATGACAGAAGGCTATCCAAGCAGCTGTGGCACAGTGATCTAAAATAGAGAGATCACAAACCAGGCAGACGGAAATGTTTTAGGAGCACACTGAATCACAGTATCAAATGATAAAACACAGTTCAAGGAAGCCAAGAAACAATCATTTTTGCAAATGCAATAATCAGAAACGAAGTGATTCCTTTACAGCAAAGCCACTGAAATGAACATGATCCTAAAATGATCGCTTGCAAACAGGGAAAGAATGTGTAAATAACAGCTGCAACTCAAAAGAACTATTTAATACAAACATCATAAAAAGTATTAAATTATTTATTTAAAGCAGTTAACAACCATCATTAGAAGTATGTTTCATTGGTCAGGTGTGGTAGTGCACGCCTGTGGTTCCAGCTACTCGGGAGGTTGAGGCAGGAGAATCACTTGAACCTGGGGGGTGGAGGTTGCAGTGAGCCGAGACTGTGCCACTGCACTCAGCCTGGGCAACAAAGTGAGACTCTAACTCATAAAGAAAAAAAGAAGAAATATTTTTCATTATTGTCAAGACACAAAAATCTAAATTACGGTAAGACAGAATTTGAAATGAGTCTGATTTTAAAAAATTACATCCAGGGGCCAAGTGTGGTCCCAGCACTTTCAGAGGCTGAGGCAGGCGAATCACGAGGTCAGGAATTCAAGACCAGCCTGGCCAATATGGTGAAACCCCACGCTAATAAAAATACAAAAATTAGCTGGGCGTGGTGGTGTGTGCCTGTAGTCCCAGCTACTCGGGAGGCTGAGTCAAGAGAATTGCTTGAATCCCAGAGGCGGAGGTTGCAGAGAGCCAAGATCGTGCCACTGCACTCCAGCCTGGGTGACAGAGCGAGACTCCATCTCAAAAATAAATAAATAAAAAATAAAAATTACATCAAATGTCCAAAGAGCAAATTTTCCAGGGTAGAAATGTTGCTCCCTTTTTTAGTGTAAGACATCAAGGCCAGGCGAAGTGGCTCACACCTGTAATCCCAGCACTTTTGAAGGCTGGGGTGGGAAGACTGCTTGAGACCAGGAGTTTGAGACCAGCCTGGGAAACATGGAAAAATCCCAACTCTACAGAAAATACAAAAATTAGCTGGGTGTGGTAGAACATGCCTTGTAGTCCCAGCTACTTGGGAGGCTGAGGCAGGAGAACTGGTTGAGCCCAGGAGGTCAAGGCTATAGTAAGCCATGCTCGTGACACTATACTCCAGTCTGGGTGACACAGTGAGATCCTGTCTCCAAAAACAAACAAACAAAAAACTTAGCTGGGTGGGGTGGTGCATGCCTGTAGTTCTAGCCACTTTGGTGGCTGAGGTAGTAGGACTGCTGTGGTTGCATCACTGTACCCCAGCCCAGAACACGGAGCAATCTCCAAAATTACAAAACAAAACAAAACAAAACCATCACTTTGAGCACGTTAAGGGTTTAGATAAATTGTGGGGTTAATTTATTAATAGTTTTATATGGCATGAAACTGAAATCTTTTTTCCTTTTTTTTTTGTTTGTTTGTTTGTTTAAAGAAATAATGCATTTCATTGATGGATACACTATTTCCCTATTCAGTTGCCTACAAAAAAGTCATATTGATACAATAACACAGAATAATTTAGTTTAAAAGTTCTACAACATAAATATATATCATCAAGCTTCAGAGAATGGGAAAAGGTGAGCTAAGCAGGACTCTAGAAGAAAATGTATTTTCAGATATTGCCGGGCTCCAAATTCACAAGCAAGTTACACCCCAACACTTGTAAAACAAAACAAAACAACAACAAAAAAAACCTCAGTATCTTTTCCAAAAAAAAAATAATAATTAGGTTCACTGAGTGGCTCACAGATGTCAACTTAATCCATAATGTGCCTAAAATAATATACATATGCACTGAAAAAGGTATGCAGTGTCACTGGAATGCCTACTAGTTGTTAAACAGAAAAAAAAAAAAAAATCAAATGGATAAAATGCTCAACTCTTAAAAGCCAATCGGCTTCTATTTCATTCTATATAGTTGTTGATATCATCTACTTCTCTAAATTTAATCATCGTTTGCTAGATTCCAAATCTATATTCCCAATCCAGATTTTCCTCAAGGTTTGCTAATGTATGTGATCAACTGCTCACTGAACATTTCTATATCAATGTCTTACACACCTTAAACCCAGTATGTCCACAGCTGAATTTATATTGCAATATACTCCAAAAACGAAAAAAAACTATGTGTTATCCACACGTGGCTTAATTTAAAACCCTGAGTCCCTGACCCCTACAACAACATCCAGTCAATTATCACCCACATGAATAAAGTAACATTCTAACTGTTCTTCCGACTTTTACTTTTCTTCCTTTAACTCATTATTCAATTTCTGCCAGTACTTCCTAAAACTCAAACTGGAAAATGTTACTCTTATTTAATTAAAAGTGTTCAACTACTCTTCTTAGACTTCAGTTAAAGTAAAAGGTCCTTAACATTCATTACAATGCTCTTTACAGTTTACTCCTGTTTATTCCTCCTGACTCTTACCTCCTTGGTACAAAAAAACAACTAACCTTTTCACAATTTGATTTTTAAAAACTGCCATTCTCTTCATGTCTGGTCCTTTGCACATGTTTTTGAATGTATTAAGAAACTATGGAAAAGACACAATCTTACAACAGTTATTTGTTTAAGGAGTAATATTTCCTTGTATTGATAAGCCTAAATGGTATTCAAACCATGGATCTTAATTATCTACACACAATGGAGCCCACAAGCAAAGCTGTGATTTTTCAGAGTTTTTTAAAATGCCTAATTTGGTTAGGAATAGAAAATGCAAAATAATAAATTATGTATAGTGAATACGATTTCACTCAAAACAAAAATTTGGAGTCATTTTAAGATATGAATATCAACTTCTCTCCCAAATATGCCATTGATACGCTCATATAGTAAAACCAGTGTTTAAGATTTTAAAGTAAGGCCAGGGTCAGTGGCTCATACCCATAATCCTAGCACTCTGGGAGGCTGAGGTGGGCAGATTACCTGAGGTTGGGAGTTCAAGACCAGCCTGGCCAACATGGTGAAACCCTCTCTCTACTAAAAACACAAACATTAGCCAGGTGCAGTGGCACACACCTGTTATCCCAGCTACTTTGGAGGCTGAGGCAGGAGAATCACCTGAACCAGATAGGCGGTGGTTGCAGTTAGCCGAGATCGTACCACTGCACTCCAGCCTGGGCTACGGAGCGAGACTTCGTCTCAAAAAATAAATAAATAAAATTAAAGTATTAGCAATTACAAAGAGTAGTGTAAATCACCTTATTTTGTTGACATTTCAATAAAATATACCTAATAAAAATAATTGCAAACAGACAATCATAAATAAAATTAATAACTTCTCAAACTGAAATAGCTGTTTTAAAAAATGAGTTGCAAGAATAATCCCCTGGATGGGAAAGAAGTGGGGAGATGGAGAAGAATCTTTAGATCATGAAGACCACTAATATAATTTTGTGAAATCCCACAGTAAGCAGCCATTCCGCCTCCCACCTTCTGCACTCTCCAGGGCAAAGCAGTCTCAAACACTGGGAAACAGCATCTAACAATATATTGTTAACATAACCAACACCATGACCAAACAAGAAAACTCCTTTATTTTCATCTAAGTCAACATTAAAACTTGAGACTCACAATTATAAATAATAATATTTATTATAAATATTATAAAGAATATTATTCTTTATAATTGTGAACTGAATTCTCATTGACAGAAAAAGTTATCAGCAGTTACTTCTAAATGATATTCATAAAATGTTAGACAATATCTTTAAGTAATTTGCCCCTTCCTAATACTAACATAATTCAGGGGGATAAGTGGTGCTCCATGTGCCTGAATTTCAGCTAGCCAGGGTACTGGCAGGCAGGTCCAGCAGAGTAATAATGCAGAGCTCTTACAGAATGACTAACACACACCCATTACCTTAGGGGGCTTTTTTCCTAAACAAATTCAACCCTATACATACTCGAAACAATACCCATAACTTACTTTCCTCTGAGACACTTGCATAAACTAATGCCATATGATCAACTGACATTTTTTTTCTTCTTCATGGACAGTGAAAATTATAGATTTATTGGAATTTTGGATAGTTTTTCTAACTTTGTTGCCAGGAATATTTTTCTACACATTCTTACCACAGTTTCCCAGAAAGAGATTTTACCTGACCATCTGATTTGAATCCAGAGCTAATCTATACCTTACCTTTATTCCAAGCCTATACAAGACAGATGAAAATATGATCTTCAGATTGTGTATATTGTGGGAAAATAAAAACAAAAAATATCAACAGGCAGATTTATAAGATTATCCAAAAATCATGATTAGAAAAGAAGAATTAAATAAAGTACCCTTTCCAGTCAGGAGAACAGGAGGCATGCGGATTCTATTCATTAACAACACTATCAATGGCATTACTGTGGACCCTCACAGAACAAGACTACTGAAGATGAAAACACAGTTTAACTCAAACAGTTCCCAAATTCTAAACTAGCTATGTTTCAAAACTTGGTCTACCAATCTTAGTGCTTAGAGCTTGGAATTCACTTACCTAATTAAATTACTTTACATAGAGTGCTTAAATCCCATGGCAGCTCACAAAAAAATCACTTAACCTATACTGTACCTGAAATACAGAGTACTAGAGAATCCAATCCTTTTTTTTTTTTTTTTTTT
>NW_016811040.1:0-29179 GCF_001698545.2 Rhinopithecus bieti | reverse complement strand
TTTTTTTTTTTTTTTTTTTTGAGATGGAGTCTCGCTCTGTCGCCCAGGTTGGAGTGCACTGACCGGATCTCAGCTTACTGCAAGCTGAGTTTACGCCATTCTCCTGCCTCAGCCTCCCGAGTAGCTGGGACTACAGGCGCCAGCCACCTCGCCCGGCTAGTTTTTTGTATTTTTTAGTAGAGACATCCTGTAGGCCAGGATGGTCTCGATCTCCTGACCTCATGATCCGCCCGTCTCGGCCTCCCAAAGTGCTGGGATTACAGGTTTGAGCCACCCAGCCTAGAGAATCCAATTCTAAATCAAGGGGGAGCATATGGACTTAGAAACCCTCCCTGCCCAACCAAAGTCACTGATAGTAGGTGCATAAGCATTCCAACAGAGCTGGGCACAGAACACGAAAAGTAAAAACAGGACCACAGAAGATTAAGGTCAGGGAAACCAATTCTCAGGAAGATTTCATCTGACTGTAGGACGTATACATTAATTATGAGCAGAAGGCATAGGGCAGGGACACCTGCTAAAGAAGAAAGTGAGGCTGGGCACGGGTGGCTCATGCCTGTAATCCCAGCACTGGGAGGTGGAGGCGGGAGGATCACGTGAGTCAAAGATTTCAAGACCAGCCTGAGCAACATAGCAAAACCCAGTCTCTAAAAAAAATTTAAAAATCACCTGGGCATAGTGGCATGCACCTGTAGTCATGGCATGTGCCTGTAGTCCTAGTTGCTCAGAAAAATTGCTTGAGCCCTAGAGCTCCAGGCTGCAGTGAGCTAGGACTGTGCTACTGCCCTCCAGCCTGGGTGACAGAGCAAGACCCTGTCTCTAGAAAAATAATTTTTTTTTAATAAAGAAGAAATGGGAAAGGGCTGAGCATAAGAGGGAAGGGGTGTATTAGTCTGTTTTCATGCTGCTAATGAAATTTCCTTTACAAATTACCAGTAATTTATAAAGGAAAGAGGTTTAATGGACTCACAGTTCCACGTGGCTGAGAAGGCCTCACAATCATGGTGGAAGGCGAAAGGCACATCTTACACGGCAGCAGGCAAAAAGAGAATGATGGCCAAGCAAAAAGGGAAACTCCTTATAAAACCATCAGATCTCCTGAGACTTAGCCACTACCACAAGAGTACAGCAATTTCAACAAAACGATTTTTTAAAATTTCCAATAGAGAAGTCTAGCAATTTCATGAGGTTTCTTTCTGTTATTTTTTTTTTTTACATTACTCAAATGTTCTCAGCATTTTTTCCCTCTATATTCAAGGTAAAGTAACAGTTTTAGCTCTACTGTAGTTTCACTAAATTAATTTATGATAAAGTGACAGTGTCTGGGAGAAAGACTGCCCCACTGATTCATTCCTACTTTTCCAAACTTCTCTCTCACTTCTCTTCCCTTCCTTCACTAAGCTCCTACTGCACAGGCTTACTCTGAGTTTGTCTAATAGACCAAACTCCTTTCTGCCCTAGGTCTTTACAAATTTTCCTTCTGCTTAGAGCTTACCTGCCCTACTTTCTTCAGAATTTCAATGTAAAGGTCACTTCCTCAGAGAGGTGTCTTTCTAACATCTATCTCTCCCATCACCATGTCTTAGTACCATCTCTGAGATAAAATTAGCGCTCTTATTGAAGAAACACGCTGGAATCTCTGGCACATTTCTTCAGATGTGAGGAGTTACTTCATAATTATGTATTTTAAATTTTTCAGTACTTTGATCACAGACATTCAATCTCACAAGAGAGTCAAACAGCATTTTGAAAATAAACCCCTTTCCCAAAGATTTATATAAACATATAGCAGGACTAATTTTAAAGAAAAGACTTCAGTCACTGAGAAGTATATGGATCACAACATAGGGGTTGCACAAATGTCAGCAAATCACTGCTACTAAAAAATGTAGTAATTAAAGGGTTTTATAGAGATTTGACAAATAAAATAGACATTAATGTTTTTTTCTCTCAAGTAAAAATTAGGTATGCCAAACAGGTAATATTTTAAATTAAAATGTCAACTATCCACTTCTGTTTAGTTCAGAGTCCCCAAAACTTCAGTCAGCTGAGTGTAACATTGTACTTTGTCCGTATCCTCATACTAGTTTCATGCTGATTTTAAAAATCAACACACTTTTAAAAAAAGCATAAGTAAATGAATTTCAAAGGGAAATTTTGTCAGTTCAAAAACAAAAGCCAATTCACTTGCAATTACAATGTGATCATAAAATTTATTGTATATTACTTTTTAAAAGTTAAGAGCTATCTATAAACATTTTACATATATGTACATGTGCTACCAAGAGCTCCTGTAACCAAGCTCTAAGAAACATGGCTTTGACTTGCTGGTCTCTGCAGAGGACAGGGTTTGGCCACATAGCATACACGCTATTACAGTTTGGAAGAACAAGGCAGTACCTCATATTCAACTCTAGCTTCACATGTATACTTTAGAGTATAATCAACATCACAGTAGAATTATTCAGTCAAAGCACACACATACCTTTACATTTTTTTAAAAGTATTTTACAATGAAATTCCTATATACTCTAATGAAAGCAAGATGTGTGCAATTTTAAAATAAACTGCAGTATTTCTCTCTTTTTTTTTTTTTTTACTGCTTATTTGTGGTTGGCTTTGAGTGTATTCTGCTCACTGGCTACATTTCCTTTTCAGATATGTATATAAACATCATGTTTCTGAGCTCAGTTTGTATTTTTATTTTAAGAAACTTCTGTGGTTTCCTGTTCTGCTTTTAATACTTCTCAGCTGTAGTCATATATCTCACATTATAGCAGATTAAGAACATATTATGGAAGGAATAACTAAGATTCCAAAAATAGGTGTTGAGAGTGGTGGTGATTATGTGTGCCCTCATAAGCACATCTATAGAGTTATATCTAGTCATTTTAGGAAGAAAATAAACAGGCTTTCATTTGGCAATACACATGTACATAAGAGATGTACATAAAAGCTGCTGAAAACTTGAAATTCTAAATATTCTTAAGATCAAAAAACAAATAATATTTACTAAGCTCTTATCATATACCAGGTTCTGTGCTAAGCACTTTACCTATTATTTCATCTAACTATCTGAAAATCCCTGAGGGGGATAAACTGAGGCTTGAAAAGTTTAAAGTAAGTTGCTGAAAGTCACCCAGCCCTTAAGTAGAACAGCGAAATTCTTACAACTCTTGGATTCCAGAGCGTGAGCTCTACATTTTTGATGCCAAATCCTAAAAAGCATCTTTCATCAGGTCCTCCCAATACTTAGTATAATGGCCATGATCTCATAGATAAGCACATCACTGACTGACTTTAGATGGGGAAAACCATCATTCTGGCCTGGCTCTGCCACTGGCTTTCAAATCAAGGCTTCTGCAAATCCTGCAAACTCTGATCTCCTAAAAATGGAAATAATACCAACCTTATTGTAGAAATGATCAGGCACCAATTAGTACCATAAACACTATCATTAATAAGTACCTCAAAATTACTATTATAGTGAGCCAAATCACAAAGTAACACACTTTTAGATGCTAGTCTTGCTTCAGTGTGCTTGCTAAATGAGACAATTTTATCACTTTTTCAGGTAGATGCATTCTGAGGCTCAGCTGATGGAGTACAGTGCAAATAATAGCCAAGTCAGGGGCTTGATTTCCTTGTAGGTTGGTAAGCTATCTATGGTCGGAAACAGAACATGGACCCAATGCCAGCCAGTTGCATATATATTTGGATGAATATAGTAATTAGAGAAAAGTATGACTAACATCCAAATCTAGGAAGGATGTTTGAGACTAGTAAGAATCCTGTTATGTTGCTGTGAAATGATTCCAAACACTTACATAGTTTGCTACGTGAATATGTTCTGCTATAATAAGAACCTGGAGTGTTTTCTCCCCCATCCCCTAGAGAATGTGACAGTGGTACCCCTCCCCTTGCGAATGTCACAACACACTTTATCAGAACCCATATGTGAGTTGCTGACCTCAACTACTCGACTTCAAAATACATGTAAATCTAAGAGTTTGACAGACACTTTGAGAGCTAAGACTGTGGCAAGCTACATGTTCTCCAAAGACCAAGAGGACATGCTGTGACACTGCCACAGGGCAACATCATTCCAGCTAATCTCTGAAGCCTTGCCTGCCACTACTGGCACCACCTCCAGCCTTGAGGGACCTTACCTGTGGTAATAGATCTCCACCGTATTGGTCAAGCCAGTTTCTCCAGAGGAACCGCTTGTAAAAAGGTACACTTCAATCTTTTTTTTTCTTTCTTGAGACAGAGTCTTGCTCTGTCGCCCAGGCTGGAATACAGTGGAGCGATCCTGGCTCACTGCAAGCTCCGCCTCCTGGGTTCACGCCATTCTCCTGCCTCAGCCACCAGAGTAGCTGGGACTACAGGCACCCACCACCAGGCTCGGCTAATTTTTTGTAATTTTTAGTAGAGACGGGGTTTCATTCTGTTAGCCAGGATGGTCTCGATCTCCTGACCTCACGATCCACCGGCCTAGGCCTCCCAAAGTGCTGGTATTACAGGCATGAGCCACCCACCCGCCTCAATCTTTAATTAGACTATTTTCCACAGAAGTCGGCTCCATCCTATTGGGCAACGACTTTAATTGTTTTGGAACTTAGTCACTTTGTGGTTCACGTATCTCACCTATCGAGTATATTCCCCGTGAGATCTGTTCACGTTATTCTCCCCTTCTTTAAGCACTAGGAACCTAAGGAAAAAATTCTCTTTGTATGGCAATAAACTATGTGAGTCATGAAATCATACTTTCATCATCTCCTTACTTCTAGCACACAAAACAAATCCACGCAAAAAGTCTAAAATAGGCTGGCTATAGAAAAGCTCCTCAAAAGCAACACTATCTTATATTTTAACAGATAAGTATCCCAATATATACTGTTAGATAGTGGCCCACTGGAAATCTACTAAATGGAAGAAAACTACAAACTTGGGCATGATGACAGAGGATATACATGGCACATACATTTAATTTATTAAGATTCCTTTGTATAAACAACTTTAAAATACTGCAATTAAAATACTTTAAAATTGTTTGGATTATGTATGCTTTACTACACATCATGATTTACTAAACATTATAACTGTATATTATTGAACAGTTTTACAACACCAGTATGTATTCTATAAGCCATTTATGAAATTTTTAGAGCACTTTGGCTACATATAATTTGATTTTTACCTTACGCACTAACTTTAGAATCAATCTACAGTACAGAAGGAAAGATTCTGTTGTAATAATGGCAACAAGAGTGAACTTTTCATGTATCTGCACATGTTAAGAGTTTTAAAAATTTTGTAGTGTCTACAGCATATTCAAGAGCAAAGGTGTCCTAATTATGGGTTGTTGGTCCTGATTCTTGATACAGAAACATGCAGAGAAAAAGGAAAGTTAATTTACTATTCAATAACGGCTTGAAAGAAATATCTCTTAAAACATATCCACTGAATTATAATTTGGTTTCCTAACTATAAGAGTATGCCTAGCAGAAACAAAAACCTCTGCTACACATTTAACCACAACATATCACTCATGAATTTACTCACGCATTAGTCTTACTTGTACTCTATGTATTGCTGTCCAAATCTTCTCACCAGATTACAAATTCATTGAGCATGGGGACTAAGTGTTTTTCACCTCTTTATTCACTACAGTGCCTGAACTGAGAGTAGTGGAAACTCGAAAACACACCATAAATTTTTCAGGTTTTTGGATTAGCATTCTCATAGTAAATTAAGAAGTGATTTACTAGTTTATAAATCAATCTCTTTTGAGTTTGGTTAGCACAATCAATTTTCCAGAGTTTGATTCCCATGGGTCAATTATAAAATTAGATTTCAGTACAATGGTACACAATGTCAGGAAAGTACACAAAGAACAAAGTTTCTAATAAATTCCTGTAAATAAACTGCACATTTCTCTAGTACATATCAATGGGATTTTATAAGCTAACAACCCTTTTATAGTACCACATTCTCTGATGTTTTGCTACATCTCATGATATGGAAATATGAGTAAGAGCATAGATTTCATTTCTGCCATTTATTACTGTAGAATAACATAACTCTCCACTTCTCTCATGGCTTTTAAGGTATGTAATAATTTAAAAAATATGATCTTCATATAATCTAGAGATGTACAAAATTAGATTTGTGCACACCTGTAATCCCAGCTACTTGGGAGCCTGAGGCAGAAGGATTGCATGAGATCAGGAGTTTGAGACTAGCATGCGCAACACAGGCCCTATCTCAAAAAAATAAATAATTAAAACAAAATATTAGAATTATAAGCTGCCAAAAATAATTTAATTCAGCACTCCCTAAAGGTAAGAGGCAGTAAGTTTCTTCTTGAAAGTCTCAGCAGATTTGTATACTGTGGGTGTAGTTTAGCAGGCTGGTGTTTTCAGTAGGAAGATAATGATTTTTAATTGGCTCATCACTGCAGTTTCATCCTGAAAGGAGAGAAATGAATTTAGAGCCAATATTAACAGGTGATAATTAAATTACAAGTTCTGCATGCTTTATGTCCTAGATTAAGGCAAGGTGAGGCCACTGAGACCATTAACTACAATAATTGGAGTCTGTAACTTCCTAAGTAGCATTTTATAGCATATTAGCAATAGCTGGTTAGTATTAAGTCTGAAAATAGTTTTCTTACTAAAACTTGTTTTATTTATTCAATTTTATACCTAGACATTTAAATTTGAAGAATAATTTACATCATCTGTCTTTTAAAAAAGGTAAATAAGAAATGTGAAACATTTATCTCCTAAAACCAGTATCTCTATTTTAATTATTATTTGCTTTCTACATATAACATGATTTTAAAACAATGTTCAAAATGAAGGCTCATGATTGGTTCTTTAATTTAAAAGAGCTGGGATAATTATAAAAACAATATAATTTTTTAAGCAGAAATTACCTAACTGAAATGTTTAGCATTCTAATTATAAAGATTTTATACCGAATTTTATTTGACTTATATTTTTAAATATTATGGTGCGTTTTTATGCCATCCATTGTATGGGGCAGTGCTATTAAGTATTCTGTAGGAATTATATCATAGTAACAAGAATCCATTCCAAAGGAGTTTTTTCTGTTTTGATTTAGAACACTTAATATAACATTGTGCATTACGATACCTTCTTAACATCATCACACATCTTTAACTTTACATTAATGAAATATGTTTACAAATTTTGGGGCTTTTGTTACACCAAATTCCCATGGGCTAAGAGTCCATTTTTGTTATGAGGTATCAGTGCAAATACAATTTACTACTCAAATCTTCTGGGGAATAAAAGGGGATGCAATTAACTAAAACAGTTAAGCCAGGATGTATGTCACCCTAGCATAAGAGTAGACTATTATAATAGTAAAGTACAATACCTGGGTTATTACACTACCTATTCACCCAAGCAAGGCATCTCTGGAGAAATGCCTTCAGAATCTGTTTGAGCTAACAGGAATGCAAGTCTCCCTGATAGACAGTGAAATCTGGGTCTCCCTCAACTTCAGTGGAAGTGTTTTCTATTGCTGTTGTTTTCACTTTGGTGTCTTAGGCACCGAGCAGAGTGTCTTTGGCACCTGAAGATGAAACTAGTAGAATCCTGAACTACAGACCAGGAGAGGAGCGTGCTGGAGTTGTACAAAGCAGTGGCTGGAAATGAATGAAACTGGAGGTTGTGGAATGGAAAGCTAGGCTCTCCTTCCTGTTTACCCCACAGGACAGTGAGTGTCTCATTATTCCTTTTCATATAGGATCTCCAGAATTTGAGCCAGCCCTCCTTCCTTTCCATTTCCACCAACCTGGTGTTTTACTTAGAACCCACTCAGAGAAAGACGAAGACCACTCATATGAGTAGTGAGCCTTTAAGTTCACTAGGATTCTATGAAGCCCTGTTCAGGGGAGATAGTTTCCATGGGGAGTTGAGGAGGAGGGGTCCAGAGTTTAGGGGCCCCTCTTTAATTACCCATGACTTCCTATCCTGCTGAAGAAGACTGTTTTGAATAGGAAGGGCCCAGCATTTATAAGATAAAAAGACCAAGAAGTGGGTAGAGGGATCAATGAGAGGAACGACATTGAAAGAATAGTGGATATGGTCTCAGTCATAACAGATTCTAAAATTTTAATGTGGGAGAGACAGAAGTAGTACTTCTGGTCCAATAAGTCTCTGTCCATGACTAGCTACAAGCACAACAGTCACAGAGATGCCCCTCTAAATGGACATACAATGTATAATTAATCCATATCTATATAGTCCTTATATATTTTAAACTGGTCTATAATCTTCACAGAAAAATAACAGCATGAGTAGGCTTAATTTTTCTCTTGTTTAATGATTTTCACAGCAATGCCTCTATTCTCCTAGAAAAAAAAGAAAAGTAGCTTCACATTATCTTTAAATGTGCTTCCACCGTATGCTTATCTGTACTACAATCTTTCACCGCACCCCATGGTGCATGCACAATCTTTAAAATGGAGAATTCATGTAAGGAAGTTAAATGAGAAAAGAAAAAAATTCAAAACAGAATACAAATAGCAGGGTTAAATTGAGTGCTGTTAACCCCCTGCTGACACCAACTAATAGTGCAGAGGCAACAGCAGGAATCTGAAACAGAGGTCAGTGTTGGGAAATTTCAGTTCATGACAGTTACAAGTGAAATAAATTGGCTAGTTTTTATTGCAGTGGTATCACTTTAAAGAATATTTTTAAAGTAACATCAAAGATGATATTAGATATATATCCAGTACAAATAGTAAACAAAATAGAAATTTTTAAAAAATCCCAGTCTAAAGTACCCATGAGAAGTGTGCTTTTTTCTGCATTAAAAATTGAGATATAATTTACATACAGCAAAATGTATAAACATTAAGTTTTATTTATATTTTATACAGCTCAATGACTTTTTTGTTGTTGTTGTTGTTTTGAGGCGGAGTCTCACTCGTAACCCAGGCTGGAGTACAGTGGCGTGATCTCAGCTCACTGCAACCTCCACTTCCAGGGTTCAAGTGATTCTCCTGCCTCAGCCTCCTGAGTAGTTGGGATTACAGGCATCCACCAGCACACCCGGCTAATTTTTATATTTTTAGTATAGATGGGATTTCACCATGTTGGCCAGGCTGGTCTTGAACTCCTGACCTCAAATGATCCACCTGCCTTGGCCTCCCAAAATGCTGGGATTATAGACATAAGCCACAGTGCCCAGTCTCAATGACTTTTAAGATAGAAATACACCCATGTGATCAACACTTAGATCAAAGCACTAAACATTATCACAACCAAAGATATTCCCTTCCTGCCTCCCAAAAGTATCTTTATTATTATTCAGAAGGTTTCATTCTCTAGTTATTCTCAATTAACTTCAAATTTTATATATACTACTGTAACTGTTTGAAAATTGCAGACTTACTGAGTCTCCCTTCCACCCCAGCACCTATCCCCAATATATTTCTAACAAAAATGCTCTTCTGTTTTTCAGCTGTGTTCCCTCATATACCTCTTAAACGTAAAGCAGCTCTTGTTTCAAGGATGTCAATAATTAAATAGCAATAAAACACCTCGCTTGATAGAAAACATGCTACTTCGAAAATATATTTAATTCAGAGAATATAAAGACCCAATCAGTGACACTGAGTGAGAAAACATAAAATACCCATAATGCTGTAGGGTATGGGTATTTAATAACTCAAAAACACCTATTAAAAATATGTTCACAGGCTGGACAAGGTGGCTCACATCTGTAATCTCAGCATTTTGCGAGACTGAGGTGGGAGGATTACCTGAGGTCTGGAGTTCAAGACTGGCCTGGGCAACACAGTGAGACTGTCAGCTCTACAAAAAATTTAAAAATCAGCCAGGTGTGGTGGCGTACACCTGGAGTCCTAGCTACTTGGGAAGCTGAAATGGGGGGATCACTTGAGCCCATGAGGTTTAGGCTGCAGTGAGCCATGATTGTGTCACTGCACTCAAGCCTAGGTAATGGAGCAATACCCCATTTCTATTTAAAAAAAAATTTAAATAAAAAAAGTACACAATTGGTTGTAGATTCTATTATGTATTAAAATGCTAGTTACTCACACTCTAACTCCTACCCAATCTTTTAAACATTTTCAGATTTTATAAGCAACAGCCTCATTTTTCTTTTCTGCTTTTACTTCTACTCTCTTCCCATTTTAGAAGAAAGCTACACTCAAGTCTACCTTCCATTTGTTTATCACCTTCCTCCTGAGATCTTCCGTTGAGGTGTCCTTTGATAGCCTTCATATACGGAACACAACATATCCTCTCTTTTTCTATTCAAATGAATCCAGGAGATCTAGCTCCACCACTGGTGGAACTTACGATCTCCTCCATTTCTGTCACAGGTTCTTAAATATTAAAATCCAATTCTCACAGTTCCTTGTTTTCTCACCATTTCACAGATAACATTCATCCATTCTTCTTTTCACATCATTCCTATGAAAACATACTAAAATTCATTTAGAAAGTTCTTAACTACCATAAATCTGATTCTATATTTCCTATAATATTTTATGTAGAAAGGCAATATAACAACAGGGCATTCGGAACTCTTCTTAAATTCCCATTTCTATAATGGGGTTTACTTAGTTCTACACTAGACAATGTTTCTTTAATTACCTAAAAATTAACATTACTATCTCTAGTTAATCAATTTCAACATTTTATGGTTCGACTCTAAGATGCTTGCTACCTACTGATTCATCCTGAATAGTTCCTCACTATTCAGAGTGCTACAGAAAAAGTTGGAAGTGATTCAAAACAACAAACTTAAAGACAGAAAGGGAAATCCATGGTAGTAAAGTAATCTAGAAGTGAGAAAGACCAAAAGTTTAACAAAGAATGTAGACAGAACTAAAGAAAAAAAAAAAAAAAAGAAGCAGGCTTCTTAGGGCCACTAAAAACAAAATGAAACAATGGTAAAAAGATGGGGAAACATGCAACAGAGCAGAAACATATTCTGGTGAACTGCGTTCATACAGCTTTTGAGAAATGTTCACAGCTCTTACGACAGCATGGAGAACTTACATTTTCCATTTCCCACATGGGGATATTAGTAACTAAAGAGGGAACAGATATAAAATATCTAAAGATTTCTGATGACTTTTAAAAAATATATACAATTTACCTAAAATTTCATCTATAAAACTTGTTTTAGGTTTAGAGATACATATAAATAAAAACAAAACTGCCAACACACTAGGTCAGAATTACAAAACATCATGCTTTCAGGGTATAAAAAGATCACTGGATGCAATCAAAATGAAGTTTCTATCTTCTGTATATGATTGCTGAAGTAGGAGACTCATAGGACCTTAAAGCCTACCTCTAACAAGACAAAAATGTGTTCAAAGCAGAAAACCAAACATGATGGCTGGATGACTGGCTTCAATATGGGCAATTCCCATATTTCTAAGAGTATATACAAAGAGTATGCTTAATGCCTCAGCAGGTTTGGTAGTTCTGAAACATGCTGAAGTGAGAAATAGCAATAGAGCAAGTCCCTGGAAATGAGCTGTACCAAAAATGTAATATGCATGTCAAATAATAACTTGCAAAAAACTGGTAGCTTTAAGAAAGCAATCCCATTATTTTTCTTAGGAGAGAATACAAGAATCAAAAGATCCAAAACTCAATGGCACAATATGGCTACACATGAGAAATGTATTATTAATCACAAATGTTAGAGGATAAACAGTAAAAAGCTGACAATAAAGCAATAACTTCTGAAGTTTTACTGATCTCAGGAGTTACTATTCAAGAAGGCTGTTATTCCTGGGACCATAAAGCTCTGTGTGCCTAATAGGCTAATTCTGGACTCCTTCCTTATATACTATTTGATATTAAAGAGATTTTTATTTTAACAATACAAACAGCATCTCTGACCAAAGGCCATGATAAAAGCTGCTCTTTGAATGAGAGATAAAACTTTCAAATAACTGAAAATTCACCATAGGCTAAATCAAGACTAGTATCTGCAATTCCAGTTTCTGCAGCTATAAAAAACAGTAAAATATCTAAATTTCCTTCATTTCAATTCACTCATACACCAAAGCTGCAACCTGATATTGTAATGGTTTATATAAAAATATACACTGTAAAATAACTCCAATTCCAATGGCAATCACTGGTTTCCATTAAGAAGTCATTGGAAAATGGTGCACCATTTTCTCTTTGAAAATAAGCTATTAGAACTGGATGTACAGTCAAGCCATTTTTAAAACACTACACTATATTTTATGACTTTTTTGTTGTGAAAATCCAGCTTCATAAATTCCACATCTTCCATTCCATTTTGATTCAAATCTGTTGAAGAAGGAATATTTGTGAAATACCTCTCAACAACAAAAGAGGAAAAAATAATTTATAAGATTAACACCCACGGTATTAATAATATAGATAGAAATAATAACATAGAAAAGTATTACTATGACTGTGGGGTATTCCAATTTTTTACTAACTTTGTATTATACCAAAAATATAATTAATTTATAGAGAAAACCCTGAAGTAAATGCTTCTATAAACCAGAGAAAGACATAGTGTATTGGAAAAAACACAAACTTGATCATTATAATGGCTTGTCTTTAACTTGTAAGACACTCATTACCTCTACGAATTTCCTGAATTTCTTTATTCACAAAGTCAGGTGATAAACATCAATCCTTTCAGGTTGTGGGAAGGATTATTAAACTACCTAGTACAGCAGCTGGTATAGAGTAGAAGCTTTACAAATGGCAGCTATTATCACTGTCACTGGAGGAGCCATCATCATCAACTTTGTCATTTCATAATCTACCTGGTTTCTAAATTAGGATTGTAATTTTTTATGAAGTGAGAACTATACATAATATAAATAAGAGTAAATGAAATGTTGTATTAAAAAATATTGATACACACTAGTCCCCAGTTTTTTTAAAAAAACAATACATAGGAAATCAAATGCCATCACAAAATGAAAATGCTAATTAAATGACCACTTACAAAATTAGTCCAAAGCCAAAGGTTCTTTCTGTATTTAACACCAATGTCTATATATACATATGCCCATTCTGTGTATGGAAAACCACAGTTCCTCTGCTCTCACACCACAACAAAAATCAACACAGAAGATTTCTGTGACCAAATGTGTGAAGAGTTTTCCCCAAACAAGCAAGCAATCAATTCTGCAGTGGACACCAGCTGGGTGTCCTCCAATTCAATCCTGACATTACCTACCTGGAGGTAGTTTCAGATCCCACAAGGTGAGGGCTCAGTCCACAAGACTGACCTCCCACCCCTCCGCCTTTGGACAACAGTCACAAGTCTGGGTCTCCAGAATGTCTGACCACTGGCTTCCAGTTAGGGTTTCCGCAACCCCGTCTTTGGGTTCGATTAATTTACCGGAATGAAATCACGGAACTCAGAGAAACACTTAAGCTTACTTACACATAGATATTGCAAGGGGTATAGATGAAGACTTGCATAGGGCAAGGTATGGGGGGAAGAGGCACACAGCTTCCATGACTTCCCTGGGCACACCACCCTCTATGTGATCAGTCATTAAGCAGTTCTCCAAACCCTTCCTTCTGAGTTACGGAGGTTTCAAAACATAAGCATGATTGATTAAACCACTAACCATTGGTGATCAAATTAACTTTCAGCACAGAGGTTGGTGTGACTTTCAGGCCCACCCCTCTAATCTTGCCTTGGTTTTTCCAGTGACCAGCCCCCATCATGAAACTACCTAGGTGCTGCCAGCCATGAGTCAACTTATAAACAAACAAAAACACATCACTTCAGAGTTTCTAATACCAAGAAACTGGATTGTAGACCAAATATATCACAGCCATTCTATCACAAAGATTGGTTTGTCAACAAACACAGGGCAAGTTAATTCAATTGTAGAATGAAATTGAAAATCACTTAAAAGATTTCATGAAATCAATTAAAGGGATGATGGAGAACTGCAGGATCACATTCAAAGGCCCTGATGAGAAAATCAAAAAGGATAACGACAGGATAAATTCTTCAGAATGATTTGTCTGCCAAGGACTAAGAGAGGCCCTTAGAAAAAATGATACAAGCAATTTACTTTTTTTTTGTAAAATTATGTGCTATTGTATTTACAAAAAACCCAATAAACACTAATTTTCATTGTTCTTCTATAATTAGAACATAGTTTTTGTTATTATACAAATTTTCTTAATTAACTAAAATCAACTTACATGTCTAAGTCTTAGCGTAATTTTTCACAATTTACTCTAAATGTCTGATCCCAGGGTTTTTTTTTTTTTTTTTTTTCATCTTTCCTCTTTTAACTTTTATTTTAGGTTCAGAGATACATGCACAGGTTTGTTATACAGGTAAACTGCATGTCACAGCGGTTTGGTATACAGATTATTTTGTCACCCAGGTAATAAGCATAGTACCCTATCGGCAGTTTTTCAATCCCCTCCCTCCTCCCACCCTCCACCCTAGGAGGCCCTGGTGTCTGCTGTACCCTTATTTGTGTTCATGTGTACTCAATGTTTACCTCTGACTTACAAGCGAAAGCATGGGGTTTCATGGCTTTCAGCTCCATCAATGTTGCTGCAAAGGGCAGGATCTCATTCTTTTTTAATGGCTGCATAGTATTCCATGGTGTATACATACTACATTATCTAGTCTACCATTGATGAGTATTTAGGTTGATTCCAGGATTTTGCTATCACGAATAGCGCTGTGATGAGCATACACATGCATCTTTATGGAGAATGATTTATATTCCTTCAGTTATATACCCAATAAAGGGATTGCTGGGTTGAATGGTACTTCTGTTTTAAGTTCTTTGAGAAATAGCCACACTGCTTTCCACAATGGCTAACCTAATTTACACACACCAGCAGTGTATAAGCATTCCCTTTTCTCCACAACTTTAACAGCATCTGTTATTTTTTACTTTTTAATAATGGCCATTCTGACTGGTGTGAGATGGTATCCCACTGTGGTTTTGATTTGCATTTCTCTAATGGTTCGTTTCAATCTTCTGCAAATTGCTAGCCAGTTATCACAGCACCATTTATTGTATAGAAAGTCCTTTCCCTATTGCTTATTTTTGTCGACTCTGTCAAAGATCAGATGATTGTAGACGTCTGGCATTATTTCTGGGCTCTCTATTCTGTCTCATTGGTCTGTGTGTCCCTTTTTGTACCACTACCGTGCTTTTTAGGTTATTGTAGACTTGTAGTATAGTTTGTAGTTGGGTAATGTGATGCCTCCAAACTTGTTCTTTTTGCTTAGGACTGCTTTGGCTATTCAGGCTCTTTTTTGGTTCCATATGAATTTAAAAATAAGTTTTCTAATTCTATGAAGAATATCATCAGTATTTTGATAGGAATGGCATTGAATCTGTAGACTGCTTTCGGTGGTATGGCCATTTTTAATAATCTTGATTCTTCCTATCCATGAGCATGGAATGTTTTTCCATTTGTGTCACCTCTGATGTCTTTGGGCAGTGTTTCATAATTCTCATTGTAGAGATCTTTCACCTCCAAGATTAGCTGTAATCTAGAGTATTTTATTCTTTTTGTGGCTATTGTGAATGGGATTGTGTTCTTGATTTGGCTCTCAGCTTAGATGATGTTGGTGAGTAGAAATGCTACTGGTTTTTGGGCACTGATTTTGTCTTCTGAGACTTTACTGAAGTTGTTTATCAGATCTAGGAACTTTTGGGCAGAGGCTATGGGGTTTTCTAGTTATAGAACCATATCATCTGCAAACAGAAACAGTTTGACTTCCTCTCTTCCTACTGGCATTCCTCTTCTTTTGCCTGATTGTTCTGGCTAGGACTTCCAGTACTATGGCAAGAGTGGTGAGAGCTGGCATCCTTGTCTTGTTCCGGTTCTCAAGGGGAATGCTTCCAGCTTTTGCCCATTCAGTATGACATTTGGTATGGGTTTATCATAGGTGGCTCTTATTATTTGGAAGTATGTTACTTCAATGCCTAGTTTGTTGAGGGTGTTTAACATGAAGGGATATTGAATTTTATCAAAAGCTTTTTTCTTTTTTACAACTATTTAGAGGATCATGTGATTTTGTTTATAATTCTGTTTTTGTGGCAAATCACATTTATTGATCTGTGTATGCTGAACTAACTTTGCATCCCAGGAATAAAGCCTACTTGATCATGATGGATTAACTTTTTGATGTGCTGCTGAAATTGGTTTGCTAGTATTTTGTTGGGGACTTTTGCTTCTATGGTCATCAGGGATATTGGCCTAAGATTTTCTTCTTTGTTGTGTCTCTGCCAGGTTTTGGTATCATAATGATGCTAGCCTCATAGAATGAATTAGAGAGGATTCCCTTCACCTCAATTTGTAGGAACAGTTTCAGTAGGAATAGCACCAGCTTTTCCTTATACATTTAGTATTTTGGCTGTGAATCTGTCTGGTCCTGGGATTTTTGTGATTGGTAGGCTTTTTATTACTGATTCAATTTTAGAACTCATTATTTGTCTGTTCAGGGATTCAACTTCTTCCTGGTTCAATCTTGGGAGGTCGTATCTTTCCAGGCATTTATCCCATTTATCCATTTCTTTTAGATTTTCTAGTTTGCGTGCATAGAGGTGTTCACAGTAGTCTCTGGGTTTGTTTTTTTTTTTTTGTATTTCTGTTGGGTTGGTGGTAATGTCCCCTTTGTCATGTCTGATTCTGTTTATTTGGATCTTCTCTCTCTCCCTTTTATTAGTCTCACTAGTGGCGTATCAATCTTATTTATTCTTTCAAAGAATCAGTTCCTGTACTTGTTGATCTTCTGTATGGTTTTTCACATCTCAGTTTCCTTCATTTCAGCTCTGATGTTGGTTATTTGTTGTCTTCTGCTAGTTCTGGAGTTGGTTTGCTCGTTTCTCTGGTTCCTCTGGGTGTGATGTAAGGTTGTTAACTTGAGATCCTTTTAACTTTTTAGTCCGTTTCTTTGGGTGTTTAGTGCGATATACTTCCCTCTTAACACTGCTTTAGTTGTGTCCCAGAGATTCTGGTATGTTGTACTTGGTTTCTGCCTTAATTTCATTGTTTACCCAAATGTCATTCAGGAGTAGGTTATGTAATTTCCATGTAATTGTATGCTTTTGAGCAATTTTCTTAGTATTGATTTCTATTTTTATTGTGCTTTGGTCTGAGAGTGTGTTTGGTTTTTATTTATTTATTTATTTTTTTAAGTTGTTGAGAATTGTCTTATGGCCAATTGTGTGGTCAATTTTAGAGTACATGCCATGTGCAGATGAGAAGAATGTATATTTTGTTGTTTTGGGTAGCTGTAGATGTCTATTAAGTTCATTTGGTCAAATGTTGAGCTCTGGTTCTGAATATCTTTGTTAGTTTTCTGCCCCATGATCTTCTAATAGTGTCAGTGGGGTGCTGAAGTCTCTCACTACTATTGTGTGGCTATCCAAATCTCTTCACAGGTCTGTAAGAATTGTTTATGAGTCTGGGTGCTCCAGGGGTGGGTGCATATATATTTAGAATAGTTAAGTCTTCTTGTTGAATTTGGCCCTTTGCCATTATGTAATGCCTTTCTTTGCGTTTTCTGATCATTGTTGGTTTAACGTCTACTTTGTCTGAAAGTAAAATGCCAACCTCTGCTTTTTGGTTTTCCATTTGCTTGGGCGATTTTTCTTCATCCCTTTACTTATAGCCAATGAGTGTCACTGCATGTGAGATGAGTCCCTGCAGAGAGGATACAGTTGGATCTTGCTTTTTTACCCAAGTTGTCATTTTCTGACTTTTAATTAGGGCTTTTAGCCTGTTTCCATTCAAGGTTAATATTGGTATGTGCTGGTCTGATTTCATCATCATGTGGTTAGCTGGTTATCACACAGACTTGATTGTGTTGCTGCTTGATAGCATCACTGGTCTACACTCTTAAATGTGTTTTTGTGATGGCTGGTAACACAGTCTTTCCTTTCTATATTTAGCACTCCCTTCAAGACATCTTGTAAAGCAAGCCTAGTGGTAACAAATACTCTTAGCATTTGCTTGTCTAAAAAGGATCTTATTTCTCCTTCTCTTATGAAGCTTACTTTGGCCAGATACGAAATTCTTGGTTGGAATTCCTATTCTTTAAAAATGCTAAATACAGACCCCCCAATCTCTTCTAGCTTGGAGGGCTTCTGCTGAAAGTTTCACTGTTAGCCTGATGGGGTTCCCTTTGTAGGTGACCTACCCCTTCTCTCTAGACACTTTGAACAAGCAATGGTAGGCTGCACCCTCTGGCTGAGTTCTCACAGATGTGGGACTGTCTGTCAGAAGTTCTAGCAGGCATTGCTACCTGGCTACCTACGACAGGGTTGGGGTGAGGTCACTCTCCCTTTTGTCCAGGGGTTTCCCAGGAGAAAGGGAGGTTGCACCCTCTAGGTAAGTTCACACAGAAGCTGGACTACTGAGCCAGAAACTCTAGCAGGCATTGCTTGCCTGGCTACCTGTGGCAGGGGTGGGTGGGGTGGGTAGGGTGGCCCACCCTGCCATCTGGATGCTTCGTGGGACAAGAGGAAGCCAGGCCCTCTGTCTGAGTTCAGACAGAAGCAGGACCACTAGGCCAGAAGCTGGCACCAAGCTTCATCCAGCAGGGATGGAGAGAGGAGGGGAGAAGTGGTGTAATCTTACTGCTCCCAGGCCCCATGACTGCAGGCTCTATTGGTGCTATGGTGCCAGTATTGGTCTGCTCCAGGGCCCAAGTCTCAGAGCAGTCTCGTTGGACTCGAGAGCTGCCCCACACAAAATGGGCTCTCTGCCTCAGCCTATAAGCACAGTGGGGATGTGCTCCCCCAGGAAGCCTCACATTCACTCACTCTTCCCCATGTTTGAGAGATTCTCCTGGCTCCACGCTGAGCCCAAACAGGTTGATGCCCTTCTCTGCTCCTCTCTGCTGTGTCCCCTGCTGCCTTGATGGATCCCAATGTGGTTTCTCAGATCATCAGCCTACAGGGTCAGGGTTAACTAGCCCTTTGGTTTTATCTCTATGAGAGTGGTGCACATTAGGTGCTACTAGTTTGCCATTTTGGCCCCTTTCCCCTGAATCCAATTTAAAGTGAATTCATTTTAAGGAGATTTTTCATGAAATTATTCTCAGATATGTACCCACTATTTATGAGATTAAGTTTGTATAAAATTAAAACTTTTAAATTACATAAGGTTATACAGATAGTGGTCTTGTACTATACTCAACATTCAAATACATGATTTTCTATAAAATGGTTCTATAGCTAAAGAATATCCAGTAACACCTTGAATTTTGTTGTATTTATTATTTTTATTTGAATAGTTTTTGGGGATGCGAGTAGTTTTTGGTTACATGGATAAGTTCTTTAGTGGTGATTTCTGAGATTTCAATGCACCCACCATCTGAGTAACGTACACTGTACCCAACATGTAATCTTCCATCCCTCACCCTGCTCCCAACCTTTCCTTGAGTCCCCACCGTCCATATCACTCTTATGCCTTTGCATCCTTATAGCTTAGCTTCCACCTATAAATGAGAACACAGAATATTTGCTTTTCCATTTCTGAGTTACTTCACTTAGAATAATGTCCGCCAGCTCCATCCACGTTGCTGCAAAGAACATACTTCATTCCTTTTAATGGCTGAGTAGTATTCCATGGTGTCTATATACCACATTTTCTTTATCCACTCATTGGTCAATGGGCACTTAGCTTGGTTCCATATCTTTGCAATTATAAACTGTGCTACTATAAACACGTGTGTGCATGTTGTCTTTTTCACACAATGACTTCTTTTCCTTTGGGTAGATACCCAGTAATAGAATTGCTGGATCAAATAGTAGTTCTACTTTTAGTTCTTTAAGGACTCTCCATACTGTTTTCCACAGTGGTTGTACTAGTTTACATTCCCACAAGCAGTATAAAAGGATTCTCTTTTCACCACATTCACACCAGTATCTATTATTTTTTGATTTTTAAATTATGGTGATTCTTACTAGGTTGGTATCTCACTGTGGTTTTAATTTGCATTTCCCTGATAATCAGTGATGTTAAGCAGTTTTCATATTTTTGTTGGCTGTCTGTACATCTTCTTTTAAGAATTGTCTATTCCTGTCCTTTGCCCAGTTTTTGATAGAATTTTTTTTTTCTTGCTGATTTGAGTTCCTTGTAGATTCTGGGTATTAGTCCTTTATCAAATGCATAGTGTGTGAATATTTCCTCTCTGTGGGCTGTTTACTCTGCTGATTATTTCTTTTGGTGTGCAGAAGCTTTTTAGTTTAATTAGGTCCCATTTATTTAGAAATTATAAAGAAATTTCTTGAGGAGCTCAAAATGTTTCATACTAAATTTACAAAAGTGGCTCATTTTCTTTCTCAAAGGCTACCTTCCATTCAAAACAGGCTAAAATCCCAGAGGAATGATGATAAATGCCAAAATGGTAATCTGTCAAAAATACAATTGTACCTCATTTATCTGACACCACTGGAAAATGAAGTATTAACTGGAAAACTGACCATGAACCTGAAGCTAGTCCTGATAGGCCCCCCTCATACCACCTCAGGAAAATTACATTATTATTTCTTCTTCTAAGCTCTCCAGAAATATTTTCAACTCTACCATCAAAATACTCATCACAGTCTAATTATTTTCTTATGTCTATTTGAACACTTACATAGCAAGCTCTTTGAGGACACAGAACATGTTTTATTCATCTTTGTATCCACAGCATTCAGTACTGTTCTGGCACACACAGTAGAAGTAAAATTAATCTTTGTTACACAAAGGAAGAAAGGTAATAGGGAGAAAGGACTCGCTTTTTTTTCAACACTGACTTTTTTAAAACAAATTTTCTAACCTACAGCATTCACTTCTTTTGTTACTGTACAGCATAAACATGTTAAACTTTTCTGGATGACTATGGGAATACTTTGGAACATCGTGTCACTCTGTGCTATAATAGTGATGCCTTATAGTAATATTCAAATACTTAGGCCCTTTATAAAAATTCATCTATTATGGGGCCTTTCCATTTGGGGATACTATTTCTGATCTGAAAGAAGAAGTGAAGATTGCCAAGGAAAAGTAATTAAACCAGCAGGTAAAACCACTAACCTGAACACTGGAGAGAGTCTTAGATCACTCCTGGGGAATCAAGTGAGAGGACTGGCTTTGTGGTGGCAGCTCAGAGATTTTTCTCCAGACCCCTAACAATTCAAGGATGTGATCCTACAGCAGAGTTTAGAAAGCCAGTTCATATTTCATTCCATTATCTGTGTTTCATGAATCTCCCCTGTCTGAGTACACTGGAATTCCAAATTTTCAAGGTGTCCTCAAGGTGCAAGTATAATTTCTTAAGTAATAAAATTATTAATTATATAAAAACAAAAACACCTGCATGCTCACCTAAGAATTACACGAAGATAAGGACATATCATTAGAAATGTCCAGAGAAAGGCAAAAAAGAGAAAAGTTCTGCATCTTAAGTTGGTTTCTAAATGTGCTACAAATGTTTATTGTATAGATCAAAGTCCATTTCAAATATGCTACCATTAAAGCTGTTTCCAAAATCTGTAGATACGAGTTATACAGATCATGAAACAGTTATTCACAAGCAACTTTTCATTAATTCCAACAGAAGGAACAAGGAGATAGTCTTTTTGTTTAGAAAAGAAATTTGTACTATGTGCTAACACTAGCCCATTCATATCTGGCCTGAGGAATGTAGGGGATCTCTCCAGTCCTCACTGCTTATGAAGGCCTAGTACAACTCTTACCTTGTTGATCTACATTCTAAAAACCTGCCAGAACCATATTTATCAAAGGAGATGTTAGCAATAAAGATGACAGGACCAGCATTCTGCCATTCCCCTTAGCAACATCATTAAAGTAGGGAAATGATCCTGAAAGAGTACAAGAAACACAGGCAAAGGCAAAAAAACAAAACAAAACAAAACAAAACACTAGGCATTTGTCCAGAGTCCACAAAAAGCAGCAAATAAAGAATCTGAAAAAAAGGTAACATTCATGATGTTAAATAGATGAATCGTCAAAAAGAGCGATGAGATCAGATCATGGCTCCTTCATGATCATCCCCTTGTCTCTGCCACTCCCACTCCAACTCTCAGAAACAGCAGAGTGTAATGAAAAGACCATACATGTGGATTAAAATTTTGCTTCTAACACTTTTAGCTAGGTACCCTTGGTCAATTTACTGGATATATGTGAATCTTAATTTCGACAAGGTTATAATAGGACTAAAGGAGATATTACACATAAAAAATAGGTAACAATCCCTTGACATAAGCAAGCACTCAACAACTCATGTTAGTTCATGCCACAATGGCACAATAACTTAAAGCAAATGAGCTTTTTTGCTTTCCACAGCAAGGAATATTTAGATATTTAAGTACCTAATTTCAGTTCTGTTATTTTACAGCTACTTTTAAATAAAAGAGGTATAAGCAAAATAAAAGCATGATTGTTTTAACCATAAAATTTAATAAATTACTTTGTAATTTATAGTTATAGAGCAAGTATATTAATTCTTACAGATTTTTTTTTCAATCCTAAAAGTCTCAACTATCAGTTCAGTTTTTTGCAAAGGTACTTATTGATATTTGATGTAGCTGTTAGAAACTAATTTCCACCATTTCCTTTAAAGAGGTTTGTTATATAGAACATTTATTGTGACAAACATATTAAATGTTCCTAGACTAATTTTATTGGCAGGGCTTGATGAACCTTTAAGCATCATTGTGAACCATTCTGTGAACCATCATATGCAAAACTATTTTTCTAAAATCTAAGTTCAGTATGTTTGTTTTTGCTCTGTTGAAATGAAATCACTAGTTGCTGATGCAGAGCTCTCATTCAACATAGCTAATTCAAAACCCTGACAGAACAACAAAGGGCTACTACAGTACATATAAATATTTTTTCAAGTGGTCCTGCCATCAGTTTTCTTCTTCCTTTTAAAATAGATTTCTGGGCCAGGCACAGTGGCTCATGCCTGTAATCCCAGCATTTTGGGAGGCCAAGGCAGGCTGATCACTTGAGCCCAGGAGTTCGAGACCAGCCCAGACAAAATGGCAAAACTCCATCTCTTTAAAAAAATTAAAAAATTAGCCAGGCATGGTCGTGCACACCTCCATCCCAGCTACCTGGGGGACTGAGGTAGAAGGATCACCCCTGACGAGGTCGAGGCTGCAGTGAACTGTGATTGTGCCAGTACACTCCAGCCTGGGTGATAGCGTGAGACCTTGTGTCAAAAATAATAATAATAAAAATAATAATAATAATAATAATAATAACAACAACAGATTTCCTTCCATCATCGAAGATTTACCAATTTCAGAAGAATTTTTTCCTAAATGTAGACATCATATGCTTATAAATCATTAAGAGTCAGATNGACAGAGTGAGACATTGTCTCAAAAAATAATAATAATAAAATAATAATAATAATAATAATAATAACAACAACAGATTTCCTTCCATCATCGAAGATTTACCAATTTCAGAAGAATTTTTTCCTAAATGTAGACATCATATGCTTATAAATCATTAAGAGTCAGATACTGTTGCTGGGGTCATATCACCCCTCAGAGATACATCTATGCTTTCTGTAGTTCTTTTAGCGGTCTCTCCATTCAATATATTTACTGTTTTCTGGAAACAGTAGTTGCTGCTATAGAGCTCTCATAGAGAATTAATGAATTTAATGGGAAGGCTATGCCCCCTAGTCTTCAAATCATCTTTGGAATATAATTCCACATAACATTTTAAGACAGTAGGATTATTAAAAAAAAATCGTAAATCTTCCTGTTATGCTATATATTAAGAAGAACTGAAAAAGAATCAAATACTTAAATATTTTCTTTGGATGTGCTTATAACCTCATTTATGTGTATGCATATACACATCTACACACTCAAACATATACACTTATCTCCAGGCACCGGCACCCTCAAGATTCAGTAAATAACCTGCCCTTTAGGAAATATTTTAAAGGTTATTAGACAATGGGTAGATAAAAAAAAGCACTTAGGGTAACAAACACCATTGTAATTGCTTGCTTCTCAGAAATCAATAATCACCACAAAAACCTTACACTGCCCAAATAATACACTGCTAGTGACTTAGTATTTATCCATTCTGATATCTCATTCCTTCTGGCCCATGCAAGGGTTGTATTTCCCCACTCTTTGCAGTTAAGTAAGACCATGAAACTATTTCTGGACAATGATACTCGAGCCAGGTCAAAGCATTTAATTGCCAGTGTGAGACTTTCTACAGAATCTCCCTCCCTGCCATAGCAATCATGGTGCCCCAAGATCAAAACAGCCTGGACTGCTAAACTACCAAGATGAAGTCAGTCACCCCTGAGAATCACCCAGTTACACAGTGTATCTGTGTGAGGAGAAACAAACTTTTGATGGGTTAAATCAGCAGTCCTCAACCTTTCTGGCACCAGGGACCAGTTTTTCAGAAGACTGTTCATGAACTGGCACCAGGGGTTGGAGACCTGTGTTAAATAACTGAAATTTTGATGTTGTTTGCTATGCAGCATAATTTAGCTTATCCTTGACAACAGAGATTTAGTGTTTCTGTGCTTCTACCTAAAACTACTCGGAATTGATACGAGAAGCTTTTCTAAAAGAGAATACTCTCAGGCAAAAATTTTATTCTGTAAAGGACATTGATGAGGAGTAAACTTTTTAGGGATACATAAAACAAAGATGAGAAGTTGAGTCAAGGAATGCACTTGGGTATAAGAGGAGATGAGATAATTAACAAAAGTAAATTCAGAATACGTTTTCAGAAAACTTATGAAGGTGAGAAATTTGTCTGCAGTTAGTGTCTGAATGTACCACCATTGGCTGACATCAGGATGAAGTCTTAGTCCTAACCTTACATGATTCTTTCACTTACCTAACACGGCCTAACTGCAGATTTACTCTGCTCAACTCTAGGAATAGTTTCTGAAATAGCATGAAATATTTCTGTCTATTTCACAGCAAAGATTTGTTACCTGTGACTCTTTCTTCCCCTGTAGCCCTATAGCTTACTGTCTGGTTCAAACTCTTGATCATCTAAATTCAATGGGTATACACCATAATGTTCCCTGACTCTCTTACTGGTTTCTGACTTGCTACTTTCCCCTGGCCCTGAGTCAGGTCCAGACTACTTGTCTGACTTGCTGCACCAGTAGCAGTTTAGGTTTAACTAAGCATCAGGTCTTCTCTGCTACTCAGTGCATCCCCTTCTTTTTGAAGCCCAGCTTTCTATACAATCAATTGCAAAACTCATCACATCTGTATTTCTAGCTTTAATGAAGTAACCAATTCAATCAGTTGATAGCTGGCAGCCTCCTGTGTAAAATAAAATAAGAAATGGCAGGATCTAACAAAATTCAGAAAGTCTTAGATGATTTACATAAGAGATATAATTTTCCTCAATGCATTTAGAGAGAGGTATGTACAAACTGCATACAATGCTTTATAAGGTCAGTAAATACACATGAATCGTAGCATGATATTTTTTCTGCTTTAATAACTGCTATAGAAAAAGGAGGAATGACAGTGTTGCTCATGCAATACAGGTTTTATAGATCAGAGATTTTAGTATCTATGGAGATTGTGACAGTAATTTATCATTTAAACTTTTCCAGCACAGTAGGTATAAACTGGTCAGCCACAATCCAGGGCATGAAACAAACAAACAAAAAAAGTAACTATTTTCTAAACTGATTTCTTTCTAGTTACAAGTCGCTATTTCAAATTATCACAGGAAAAAATCAACCTTGCCATTTAAAAAGGCATCTCAGTATCTTCTCATTTAAAACACTTTCCTTTTGGCTATTTAGTCCATAAAAATGTCTACTCCTCCCTACGGTTATCTCCTACCATCTTACCAAGTTGACATTTGGGTATAAGAGGAAGCATGACTTCTTTTACTGTCCTTCCAGGATGGCCTTTCATGAGTTTCACTTCTCAGCATCAGGTTTTGTTTTCACTGCATCCACTTGGTCAGTATGCAAGCTGTGCCAGTAGTTGCAGAGATGCCCAATCTCTCTGTTCACAAGCAATCTGCATACAGCTGCCTCCTCCTCCCTCTTGAAACCAAGCCAATTTCAGTCTTGCAGCCCACTCAGTACTGTCAACTCTTGCGGGGGGGTTGGGAGGGAGGGTCAGGGGATAGTCAAAACTCTTGGTTGCTTTCTCTGCATTACCCTGGAGTGTGCAGAACCCCGTAAAAACTGCCCTTTGGCTTTGTACTTCATCCTTTATCCATTACTACTGTGCTATGACAGAGATGGCACTTTGCTCCAAACAAGATTTTCCAAAAGGTCTGTGGGTTTTGCAGGCTATACCCAGAGAAACCCTAGCAACAGCCTGCAGTTTTAGGGATTACTCTTTGGTTTTTCTGAAAGTTCTATTCTGTTGCACCTCTAAGGCACAGGGAACTTATTCCCTCCTCAGGGCCTAGGGTATCATTCTTACCCTAGCCTCACCCACTCTGAATCTATGTACCTCAATTCCCCAAACCTAAAAGGGATGGACTGACCAGTCAATGGTGTGTAGAATTATTATTCTTACTATGATTATGATATAAAATAATCCTCCAAATATGCTTTTTGTTAGGTAAAAACCCAGCTTTGGAAGTTCTTAGAAAATTCTTTAACCACTTGAATGTCTGGCTATTGTCTATCTTTGAACTTCGAAAAAGAAAAAAATCTACTTTCTAATTCACAGTTAAGCCTCCCTGTTCTAGGTGGTAACCCTAGCAATAAGCTTTAGCCTGTGGACTATTCTTAACAGCAGAAAGTGGAGGTGGGCAGGGATGTAAAGAAAGGGAAGTAGCATGACAAAAATGGAAAGGCACAGGATAGCATTTAAGATAGTATATCACCCTAAGTACTAATGGCCATAGACAATAATTCCACTTCAAGGGAAAGGGGATTCTGATTATAAATCTTTTGTACTGTAATACTAATAGTAATACATTACTCAAAGCAGGGCTCATATGTAACTGAGTCTTCTCCTTCACAAAGCAATGTTAATTGGTTGATTTCATATATGAACGAAGTTTTCAAAAACAACACAAAGAATTAACAAAGTGTGTTTTTCCATGTTTGTTCATGATTCTATAATGAGTAAAAAAATAAAAGGCACATACCGAAAAGAAAGGAAAGGTCTGTTTTTCTAATAGCATGAATAAATGGTTAAAACTTTATGCATGCTAATGGAAAGTAACATTAAGTACATTTTAGGGACACTGTTCATAAGAGAACATCTTATTAATTAATACGCAACGCATTACACAATCTTTAGTGAAATAGTGAACATCTTGATAATTATGAATTTTTGTGTAGCTTTTAAAATGTCACCAATATCAGTCAAAACAGCATCATGTCTCAACTGATGGACTGCTTGGAGACCCCTGACAGCTAAATACATTTTACTGAAAGTCATGCCTTGACAGGTGAGAAAATGTCCTTTTCAACCTGTGTGTGATGATGTGATGATACTATCTGAAAGCAAAATCTGTACCCAGTAGGCTAGAGATAAAAGGTACTGATATTTTGCTATTCTAGGATATCAACGATTCAACTAAGGGCATTTACCAAATGTTGGACACATTTTCATATGACTCAGTATTTTAATTAAAGAACACTATTGTTACATGTCCTACAAAATACTTAACTTTTGTTGAAATTCAACAGGCTCTGAGTTTATCTTTCACAATTACTTATTGGCTTTAAAAGAAACACAATATTAGAAATTGCCTTTTAAGAAAGGCAAAAATCAGAAGTACTGGGGCTTAAAAGTAAGAAGGGAATACAATGCATTCCAACAGAAAAACAAATGAATCACACAGAACTGATTATATTATAGCACCATGATCAATCAGATCAGCAACAGGTGAAAACCATTAGTTCCTGCTGTCTGCTGTTGGTGAGATGTTTTTCTTCCTCCTCTACAGTATGGTGTCAGTTTATCACTTTCCTACTCAGGCAGTGCTTGAGGCGCCGCTAACCTTAAATACAAATTTGAAAGGAATGAAAAAAATATTTTAACAATCAAAATGTTGTTTACATATTAATCACACATACAGCAGCAATTTCTCCAAGGACTGTGAAGAATATTTTGTAAAGGCAATTTAAATGCTTAACATGACAATAAAAAATCCGTTTATCTATTTAGTGCTTTTATAATTTTATTGTCTGTAATTTAATGTCTATAATTTTAATTTTCTCAATTTCAGTGACTTACTCTTCCTATACCTATTTTCTTCCGTGACTACTAATTTTGTGAGTAGGTTGTCAATGCTATTGTGTTAAGATAAAATTCAAGTCCCTTCTTAAGTACATAATGCTTAAGATGTGTTGGTTATATGATAATTATTGCAATCAAAGCTCTAAAGAATGTTTTGCCATGTATATTTTAAACCACTTACGGTAAATAATAAGTAACAAAATTATAAACACACAAAAAGTTGTTGTATTCAATCTATTATATTGAGAACTGCTAAATTCTGTAAAATATTATTGTCTTCATTAACTTGTCCCAAATATTAATAACCAGTAAGAGTTTAACACCAGGTGTCCAAATAAAGAACAACTCACGGTCATCAAGGAGGTATGAACCTAACTCTCTCCAGTGTATACTCACTTAATTTGCTGTGTGTTACAATAACTTATACTCAGCTTATAAAGATCAGTTGCAATTTAAAGTGCACTGTCAGGCAGATGGTCTACAAATTCAAAGTCATCACAATTGATCTCCAGTCAGAGGCAGAACTAGAAATGTGCAAATGAGTGCAGCTGTACTGACACCTATTTAAGGGCAAAATTTGTTTCCTTTTCTTTCAAAATCTCATGAGGATATTTCCATCATTCAAGGCTTCACACTTGAGGGAGAGTCCACAATGGAATTCAAGATAATGTCTTACACATCCAATGTCTTCTCTCCTCATAAAACTTCTTTTCAAAATAAAAAATCTTTTCTCATTAATTCATTCATCAAACATTTATTGATCATTTATGTGCTACATTTAATTTTTTTTTAATTGAGACTGGGTCTTGCTCTGTCACCTGGGCACAGTCCTCCCATTTCAGCCTTCCAAGTAGCTAGGACTACAAGCACACACCACCTCGAGAGAGAGAGAGAGAGAGAGAG
>NW_016811039.1:31920-33544 GCF_001698545.2 Rhinopithecus bieti | reverse complement strand
TGGAGACAACTATGCTTAGCAATCTAGCGCAGTAACAGAACACCAAATACCACATGTTCTCACTTACAAGTGGGCACTAAACACTGAGTACACATGAACACAAAGAAAGAAACAACAGACACTGGAGTCTATTTGATGGTGGACGATGGGAGGGGGATGAGGACTGAAAAACTACTTATCATGTTATCATCTCCTATGCTTATTACCTGAATGATGAAATAATCTGTATCCCCAACCCCTGTGATACGCAATCTATCTCTATATTAAAACTACACATGTACCCTTGAACCTAAAATAAACACACACACACACACACACACACACACACACACACACACACCAGATGTCAGGAGACCCCAAAATATAAAGCAAGTATTGAAAGAACTGATGGGAGAAATAGACAACAGAATAACAGTAGGAATAATAGTAGGGGATTTCAATATTCCACTTTTGATCCTAGGTTGAACATCTGGACAGAAGATGAATACAATAACAGAATATGAGGCCGAGTGCAGGGACTCTCTTCTGTAATCCCAGCACTTTGGGAGGCTGAGGTGGGCAGATTGCTTAAAGTTAGAAGTTTAAGACCAACCTGGGCAACATGGCAAACCTTGTCTCTACAAAAAACACAAAAATTATCTAGGTGTGTTGGCTTGTGCCTGTATTCCCAATCACTTGGGAGGCTGAGGTGGAAAGATCACTTGAGCTCAGGAGGTAGAGGTTGGAAAGGGCTGAGATCATGCCACTGCATTCCAGCTTGGGCAACAGAGGGACACCCTGTCTCAAAAACAAACAAGCAAACAAACAAAAAAGAGAATGTAAACAACAGTATGGATCAAATAGATACAAAAGACATATAGAGAACATTCCACCCAAAAGCAGCATCATAAACATTCTTCTCAAATATGTAAGAAACATTCTCCAAGATAGGACACATTTTATGCCACAAAGCAAATTTAAGAAGATTGACATCGTACCAAGTATATTTTTTAACCATGATAGAATAAAAGTGGCTGAAGAAAACAGCAAAATTTACAAATATGTGGAAATTACACAATATACTTACGAATAGCCAAAGAACTAAAACAAAAGTAAAAGAAACAGATAAAAAATATATTGAGACAAATTGAAAACAAAACACTGTCATTTGCCAAAACTTATAGGATGTTTGCCAAAATGTATATGATATTACTATAGCAATACTAACATAAAAGTTTATTTTGATAAGTGCCTATATTAGAAAGAAGAAACATCTCCTGTTTACAATCTAACTTTACGTCTATAGGAACTAGAAGATGAAAAACAAACTCTGCTCAGAGTTAGCAAAAGAAAGAAAATGAAATTACAGCAGAAATAAATGAAACAGAGAAGAGAAAATAAACAATGAAACTAGGGATTGATTTTTTTATAAGACCAACAAGGTTGAAAACATGTAGTTAGATTAACAGAGAAAAGAGGAGAAAGTGAAATTAAATAAAATTAGAAATTAAAGATACATTGCAACTGATGCCATAAAAATAAACAGGATTATGAAGACCGCTATAAACAAAGTACACACCAACAAAATGGATAACCTAGAAAAAAAATGGATCAACTCCTATAAACATACTTGCTTTACTTTTTT
>NW_016811039.1:25078-26969 GCF_001698545.2 Rhinopithecus bieti | reverse complement strand
AAAAAAAAAAAAAAAAAAAAATCATAGCTATGGAAACCTGTTAAGATATAGGTATTGTAAAATATGTAAAAGTCAAAATATGGATGATATGGAAATAAAGTGTAGAATTTGTTGTGTGTGTTTTGCCTTCGTTTCTATTTCTATATTTGTGATCTAAGATAAGTTTTCATCTCTTTAAAAATAACTTATTAAATCCGTAAACGATATTTGTAAACCTCACAGAAACCACAGCACTAAAAGTCATGATAGATTCACCATAAATAAGAGCAACAAATTAAAACATACTACCAGAGAAAATTACTTAACTAAAAAAGAACATAGTAAGAAAGGAAGAAAAGAGAGGAATCCCAAATAACTGGAAAACAGGCAACAAAATGACAGAAGTAAGTTCTTCCTTAGCAATAATAATGCTGAATGTAAACAGTCTCAATTATCCAATTAAAAAGCTGACTGGATAAAGGATGACCTGACTATATGCTGCCTTAAAGAAACATAATTCACCTACAAAGGCAAACACAGACTGGAAGTGAAAGGGTAGAAAAACATATTCCATGCAAGTGGAAAATGATAAAGAGCCGAAGTGGCTATATTCATATCAGATAAACAGGCTACAAATCCAAGACTGTAGAAAAAGACGAAGAAGTTCACTATGTAGTAATAAAGGGGTCAATTCAGCAAGAGGATATAACAAACATAAATAGCTATGAACCCAATACTGGAGCTCCCCCAAGTATATAAAGCAAACATCAATATATCTAAAGGAAGAGATAAGTTGCAGTACAATAATAGTAGGCAACTTTAACACTCCAATCTCAGTTATGAACAGATCCTCCAGATAGAAAATCAACAAAGAAACAGAACATTTAAACTACACACACTAGATCTAATAAGACTCAATTATATTTACAGAGTTTTCACCCAACTGCTGCAGAAAACACATTCTTTTCATCAGCACATGAACATTCTCCAGAACACACCACATCTTAGGCCACAAAACAAGTCTGAACAATTTTTTTTTAAAAATAGAAGTCATATAGGGTATCTTTTCTGACCACAATGAAATAAAACTAGAAATAAATTCCAAGAGAAACAATAGGAACCTCAAAAAATACACAAACAAGTGTGAATGATACAACATGCTCCTGAATGATGAATGAGTCAATGAAGAAGATAAGAAAAAAAATAACATTTTTCAAAACAAATGAAAGTGGAAATACCCAAATTTGTGGGATACAGCAAAAGCAGTACTAAGAAGGAAAATTACAGCAATAAACACCTATGTAAAAAAGAAAGTAGAAAGACTTCAAATAAACAACCTAATGATGCACCTCAAAAACAAGAAAAGCAAGAACAAAATGACCCCATAATTAGAAGAAAAGGTATGATAAAGACGAGAGAATAAATCAATAAAATGGTGACTGAAACAAAAATATAGATCAATAAAATGAAAAGTTTGTTTTTTGAAAAGATCAACAAAATAAACAAACCTCTATCTAGACTATCCAAGCAAAAAGACAGACTACCCAAATAAATAAAATCACAAACAAGAAAAAGGGAGGCACAACAACTGAAATCTTAGAAATACAAAGAATCATTACAGAATATTTTGAACAACTATATGACAATAAATTGGAAACCCTAGGAAAAAAATGGATAAAGTTCTGGACACATACAACCTATTAAGACTGAACCAGGAAGAAAGAGAAAACCTTGACAAACAAACAAGTAATGAAATCGAAGCCATAATAAAAAGTCTCCTATCAAAGAAAAGCTCAGGCCTTGATGTCTTCACTGTTGAAATCTACCAAACGTTTAAAGAACTTATGCCAATTCTACTTAAATTCTTAAAACAAAAAAACAAAAACAAAAAAAAAAAAAAAAAATTGGAGCA
>NW_016811039.1:6365-24936 GCF_001698545.2 Rhinopithecus bieti | reverse complement strand
TTATTTAAATTTTAAAAAAAAAAAAAAAAAAAAAAAAAAAAAAAAAAATTGGAGCAGAGGGAATACTTACAGACTCATTCTATAAGGTCAGCATTACCCTGATATTGAAACCAGATAAAGACACAACAACAACAAAAACAATAGGCCAATGTCACTAATGTTGGGAAAGCTGGATAACTATACGTGGAAGAATGAAAATGGGGCCTTGTCTCTCAGCAAACACAGAAATGAAACCTTAATTGATTACAGATTTAAATCTAAGCTGTGAAACTATGAAACTACTAGAAAAAACCTTTGGGGAATTGCTATAGACAAAACCTTTGGGGAATTGCTATAGGATATTAGTTAGAGAAAAAATTTTTTTTGGGTGTGTGTGTATGTTAAGAGCTCAAAAACACAGGCAACTAAAGTAAAAAATAGGATTATATTGACCTAAGAGGCTTCTATGCAGCAAAGAAAACCATCAACAAAGTAAAGAGACAACATACAGAGTGGTAGAAAATATTTGCAAACTATTCATTTGACAAGGGATTAATAGCCAGAATATATGAGGAGCTCAAACAACTCAATAGCAAAAATCAAATACTCTTGTTTAAAAATGAGCAAAAGATCTGAAGAGACATTTCTCACAAGAAGACACACAAATGACCAACAGGTATATGAAAAAATGTTCAACATCACTAATCACCAGAGGAATGCAAGCCATAACCACAATGAGCTATCATCTCACTTCTGTTAAAATGGCTTATATCAAAATTACAGGTGATAACAGATGCTGGTGAGGATGTGGAGAAAGGGAAACTCTTACATATGGTTTGTGGAAATGTAATTTAGCATACCCACTATGGAGAACAGTATGGAAATTCCTCGAAAAGTGAAAAATAGTACTACTGTATGATCTGGCAATTCCAGTACCAGATATATACCCAAAGGAAATCGATATAATGAAGAGATATCTGCACTTCCATGTTTATTGCAGCACCATTCACCTAGCCAAAATACGAAATCAATCTAAGTACCCATCAATGGATGAATGGATAAATAAAATTTGGAATATATACACAATGTAATATTATTCATCCATTAAAAAAATGAAATTCTTTTATTTGCAACAGCATGGATTAAACTGGAAGTCATTATGTTAAATGAAATAGGCCAAACACAAAGCTAAATATCACATGTTCTCACTCATTTTGGGGAGCGAAAAATGGATATCATGAAGACAGAGAGTAGGTTGGTGGTTACCTAAGACTGGTAAGGGTGAGGAGAGGAGAGATGAAGAAGAAAAAAAAAGAATGTAAATGTAATTATTACCACTGAACTGTATGCTTAAAATTTTTAAGATAATAAATTTTATATGTATATTTTACCTCAATAAAAAATTAAATTAAAAAAACCCAAACAAAATATTTGCAAAATAATTTTCACAATATGTAAAAGTAATAATATATCAGGGCCAAGTTGGTTTTATCCAAGGAATTCTGTGGTGATTTAATACTCAGAAACTCATAATATCAGAATAAAGAAGAAAATTCATAGGATTATTTAAATATATGGAAATATTTTTTGTAAAATCAACTTTCGTTAATGATAAAGCTTTCTGGAAAACAAGGAATAAAAGGAACCTCCTTGATTTTATAAATGTAAAGCAGAAAATTTACTGCAAAATCATACTTAATGATGACATGTTGAAAAATACTTTCAATTTGAGATAGGGAACAAAACAAAAACACATTGCTCTAAAGGTCTTAGCCAGTGCAGTAACTCAAGAAAATGGTCCATTTAACAGAGATAAGTTAATAATGTGAGTTATGTAAATAGGTGTCAGAAGACTGAAAAGGCTGTTGCAAACACTGTGGTAATAAGAGAGTAACTGCAGAAACAGATGCCACCCCTAGACCTAGAGAGACAAAGGAAAGAGATTAGAGTTTTCAGAACCTAGAAGCTTGGAGAAAAAGACTTGAGAATTTGGGACCCAATCCTCTATGAGAGGATGCTGCCTGACTAGCGATGGTATTCAGGAGTTTGGAAAGGGATCTCACAGATCAGGGACTCAGACCTCTGAAAATAAGCCACAGGTAATACCTCTAGTTTGTGTTAATACCTCCAAGTATTTATGATGGGGTTGGATCTGGGAGTGTCGGGAAATGTTGGACATTGGAACCAACTGCTATTGAAACCAAATGTCACTACTGGGGTGAAGAGTCATTGCTGGAATGAAACAAGAAGCAAGGAAGAAAGAACAAGTTCCTTCCCTCACTTCTCCAACCGGAAAATCTCTTTCTAAGGTCCACTGTTGAAGAAATATAATGCAAAACCAAGTCACAAAGAAAAAATGTGCTATGCTGAGCTTCACCCCAGTCCCACAGAGCAGAGAATAGAAGGGTAAATTTAGAGCAGAAAGACAATAGCTTAATAACTGCTGCAAAAGTAAAAGCTAAAATGATTGTATTTTATTTCAACTTTTACTATAATAACAGTTCCAATAATTTCAGCAACACTTATTTCTTGCTTCCATGACATGAAGGTTGCAGGTTGATTGCAGTTCTACACAGCTGTGCTTAGCTTCACATGTCTTCTTATTCTTAGCCCCAGGTTAAGCACCAGCCCCATTAGAGTTATGTTCTTCCTCAGACAGAGGACATACAGGTGCAAGAGAGTCTAAGCCAATCTACAAGATGGCAGTTTAAATCTTGTGTTCAAACATGGCACACACACCATATTCATTCACATGATATCACCCAAACCATGTTCCATTTCCGGTTATCAAGTCATTGATGCAGAAAGGATAGCCCTCCCACAGGTACTGGTGGGTGGAAAGGGATGCACAAGCAAGTCGCATGATAATGCTGTGGGTTGTATGATCCTATTGCACAGGAGTAGTGAATAGATGAAAACATCTCATATTTCACAGCTATGAAGCAAATAGATAAAATTATTATTTTAAGTTATATGTTTGTGTTCCTAGAAAATCTAACAAAATCTATATATAAAATATTAAAATTAATGAAAGAGTTTAGCAAGGTTGAGGGAAACTAAACAACCAATTGCAAAATCGATCATATCGCTATACAATAGCAACAAATATTTATAAAGTGACATTTGTAAAAGGTGCCCAGTACAAAACATGACAAAATAATGAACAAGATTTCTATGGAAAGATATAAAATTTTATTAACAGAGAGAGAGAGGGAGAGAGAGAGATGTCATGTTTACGGATTGGAAGACCTCATATGGTCAAAAAATGTATAAATTCAATGAAATCTCCATTAATATCTCAATGGGCTTTTTTTCTAAATTGACAAGATTATTTTAACATTCATATGGAAACAAAAAAAATCTAAAAGTAGAAAAGACATTCTTGGAGAAAAAAAACAAACTTTAGCAAGTTTATTTAGGAAATTATAAAATTATAGTAATAAAAATTATGGTCTGGGCACGGTGGCTCATGCCTGTAATCTTAGAACTTTGGGAAGAGGAGGCTGGAGGACAGCTTGAGTTTAAGAGTTTAACATCAGCCTGGGCAATATGGCAAAAACCTCATCTCTATAAAAAAATACAATTTGCCAGGCACAGTGGTAGGCGCCCGTAGTCCCAGCCACTCAGGAGTCTGAGGTGGGGGATCTCTTGAGCTCGGGAGGCTGAGGTTACAGTGAGCCATGATTGCACCACTGCACTCCAGCCTGGGTAACACAGCAAGACCGTTTCTCAGGAAAATAAAATAAAATAAAAAGAATATGGCAATTGCACAGATTTATATATAGACCAAATGAGAGATAATTGAAAACCTTGAAACAGACAAATGTATGTAGGATCCCTTGATTTATACAACATTCACAATGTAAGTAAGTCTTTTCAATAAATAACGATGAAACAAGTTGCCCATATAGGTAAAATAAAAACTGGAGCCCCACATCACATGGTCACAAAAATTAATCCATGTAGACTATAGACCTGTGTTTGAAACACAAAACAACAAAGCTTTCAGATAATAAAATAATAACTTATCAGCCAGACATGGTGGTTTATTCCTGTAATCCCAGCACTGTAGGAGGCCAAAGTGCTTGAGTCTGGGAGGTTGAGGCTGCAGTGAACCTAATTATACCCCTGCATTCCAGCCTGGGTGACAAAGCAAAGTTCTGTCTCAAAAAACAAATAAATTTATGCTCTCAGGACAAGAAAATATTTCTTAATTTCATAAGAAGCACTAACTATAAGGGGAAATATGAATAAATTTGACTTTTTAAATTAAGAATTTATATTCATTAAAAGAGCTATTAAGAAATTTAAAAGGTAAGTCACAGGATGGGAGAAGATAGTTGAAAAATATAACCAACAAAGGGATCCTTCTAAGGACACAGAAAGCATTACTACAAAGATAGAATATGAAAAAGTAAGACAACCCAATATGTGCAAATGACAACAGGAATGTCACAAAAAAGGAAAGATTAAATGAAACAATGAGAAATCTCATAGTCTGAATGGGTGTGGGGTAAAAGGCTGTTAACTGATATGATCAATCCTTTTGGAAAATAATTTGGAGTAATCTAGCAATTGGAGATAAATTACAACACAACATTCCAATATTAGATATATATGCCTTACAGAAATATAAGTTACATGTAAAAGATCCATGTGCAAAAATGCTCATAGTAGCATTCCTTGGAGCAAAAACTAGAAGTAACACAAATATCCAACAACAATACAAAGGGATAAATAAATTATAGTGTATTCACACAATGAAATACTATGCAGAAGTGTTAATGAACTACAACTAATGCCACAATGCGGGTGACACACACTCATATTATTTTGATCAAAAGCAGCCACATATAAAATAGCATATGCTGTATGATTTCATTTAAATAACATTCAAAAACAGGCAAAATTGAACTGTTATTTCAGAGCACGGGTAGAAAAACTGCAAAGCAAACCATGGAAGTCAGAAGAGGGTTACTCTTAATGGGGGAGAGGGCTGTATTTAAGAAAATGTACACAGGTGTTGAGAGTGTTTTATTTCTTTCCCTAAGGAATTACTTGGGTGTTGCTTTAGAATCATTTCCAAGTTGTACTTTTATTTTTTTATATATGGTATGTGAGTTATAATAAGCAACACAAATGTAAAGGTAAGTTCTCTGGTTAGTCAAAATACATTTTATGAAGGCTTTAGTCAAAAGGATTGGTTTGAATCTGAGTTGTAAAACCTTGAACACATCTCTTACCTTTTCTGAGCCTTCATTTTCCCACCTGTAAAATGAGGATAGTTATATCTATTCACTCCAAAGTGTCAAATGCTCAGTCCAAAGTGTTAAATATGAATGCACATTGTAGACTGTAAAGCACAATGTAGATATGCTGCTGTTATTGTTTTCTGAACCTACAGCAGGTTAGAAAAAAAGGGGAAAGAAAACGAGGTGGAGGTTACTACAGGCAGGTATATTCACAGCATCTTTTATCTAGGAAAGTTGAACTTAAAAGAAAAAAAAAATTGGAAAATCAGATAAAGATCTGAGAATGCACAGCTTAGAACAGTTTAGGAAATGGGACAAACACACCTCTTAATAAATTAGCAGGCCAAGGTCATTGCCACATGAAAGAAGAGCAAAGACATGAGAATTCCTTGTGATTACCCAGGACCATTAAGAAATATGTCAGTTATGTTCACTATAGCTCACTGAAAGAACGAGAGAATGCAATATAAGTGTTTAAATCCAAATTGATAAATTTTTAAAGGCTTTTTTGGGCCATTTAGAGGTAAAATTTTTATCTGTCAAATACACATTTACAAAGAAAATGTTGCAACAATAAAAACTCCCTTTTGCTGACATCTCTGCCATGTGTCATGCACAGATCTAAAACTATTCAGATTTTAAAATTTAATTCTTAAGATAAACCAGCAAGCTATATTATTTTGTTATCTCCATTTCACAAATATTTCAAAAAACCTGAGGTTTAGAGAGTTTTAATGATTTTCTCATACATCTAAGGAGGAGTAGAGATGAGATTAGAACCCAAATATGATTCATTCCAAATCTTAGACTTCTATCACAACAGCTCTCATTTACTACTTAAAAATAATGATAACATAGTGGAGTAGGTATTTATATGGTCAGTCACATATCAATTCCTTTTACTTTACACAACAATTTAGTCACATAAGCTTTTTATTAATCATTTTAAAGCCTTCACTTCTTAAACCATTGATTCTTTCGCTACTTGTAGATAATGTCATATCATTTTAGCTCATCCACACAAGGCATTTTTTTCTGGGTAATTTAGAATCTCAGTTCATCATCTCCCTCAGTATCTCAATTGGCACTTATATATACTTGTATATATAAGTATACAAGTTTTGCTAAAACAATTTAAAATTCCATTGGGGTCAAGTTTAAATTGACTTTAAAAATACATTTGNGTATACAAGTTTTTGCTAAAACAATTTAAAATTCCATTGGGGTAAAGTTTAAATTGACTTTAAAAATACATTTGAGATATTTGGACTATATAATTATCTCATAGTTTGAACTTCATATAATAAATACTACTACTTTAAAATAGTGAATAAAAAAATTATTTTTTGATGAAACCTAAATTCGCCATTTAAAACATCTTTAAAGACAAAATCTTGAAATTCATTTTCAACTATTTATAATAGGTTAATTAGCATATCTTAATCTTAGAATAATTTTAGTAAATGTCTTTTAGAGCATCTGAGTACTGAATATCTTAAAAATCATCTAGTCTAATCATGGTTCACCCACTTCTATTTCTATACAGGCTTTATATACCTCCTGCTATAGTACCTTGACTGGAGGAGATAATGATTCATGTATATTTAATTTTTATTGCTATCGCTATAATATTTTTACCTCACAACATAGTTGCTGATTAGCAATAAAAAATTATAGTTCTGCAATTTTGGCATATTATTGCTTTAAGTAAGAGCTAGCCAATTGGCAGAGAACAACTAAATCTCAACAACGGGAAAATGATAGATTCTAGAAAATATAGACAAATAAGCTTAACAGTAATGCCTCCCCAAATTCTCAAATTTATTATTAAAACTTTGTAAGAACCTAAAATATCCAAGGATGTTCATTAGGAGCCATTATAGATTCATTAAAAACAAGTCACGTTGAACCAACCCCATTTCTTTGTCTTATAAAATTCAGGTGGAACTGGTACAGACGTGGTGGCCTTTTAACAGTCATTCAAAATTTTATGTTAAGGTCCTGGACTGTATAATCATCTAAAGCAGGGGTACCCGGCCACTGGTTTGAGGACCAGTACTGGTCTGTGGCCTGTTAGGAACCAGGTGGCACAGCAGGAGATGAGCAGCGGACAAGCGAGGATGGCCACCTGAGCTCCACCTCCTGTCAGATCAACAGGGGCATTAGATTCTCATGGAAGTGCAAACTCTATTGTAAACTGTACGTGCAAGAGAATCTAGGTTACGCACTCCTTATGAAATACAACTAATGCCTGATGATTTGAGGTGGAACTGTTTCATCCTGAAACTCTCCCCAGCATCTGTCTGTGGAAAAATTGTCTTCCTTGAAACTGGTCCCTGGTGCCGAAAAGGTTGGGGATCACTGATCTAAAGTGTATTTTGACTTTAAAAATCCCATGGGTTTCACGTGGTACAAATAAAGATACATTTTTGCTGGATGCTAAGGGATTTATAATTTGATATGCAAGTTTGTAAACCTGACCAAAATCTCAAGTGGTAAAACTTTGACTCTCTCTTTTGCCTTATCCTTTTCAACATTATTTTCAATGTGGACCAAGATATAGAAGGATCTTTAATTTGCACATGACACAATCCTAAGGATAGCTAACGTGTGAGATAAAGAAAATAAGATGTGTGTGTGTGTGTGTGTGTGTGTATGTGTGTTTGTGTGTCCATAGACTGAAACTAAGTACCAAAACAGGTCATAAAATATTTTACAAATAAATTTGTGTTCAAATATAAATTACACTGTACTTGTGATATTGGAAAAGTCAACAAAAAAGGAATGCTTATGTCAATTATGTTACACTTTTAATATGAAATAACATGATACCTTTAAAAAATGTTAATAGTAGGAGTTTACAATGACACAGGGAAATCGTGTAATGTCATGTTGAAAAAGAAAAGCACATGAAATTGCATATAAAGCAGTATCACAATCATATTTACAGATATTCAAAACCAAATAAAATAATACAGGGAATATTATCAAAATAATAAACGTGAATGGTGGGATTGCTATTTTCTACATCGGTGTAGGAACCACATTCCCAGTCTTGGCGCAGGTAACAAGACCCCTCCCCCAATCCCACCAGCTTAAGAAGACTGTGGTTCCAGAGGGAACTCAAGAGGTCAAAGACAAAAGTTGAAATGTTTGGAAAAATTCCACAGGGGCTCCTATATTAGGGAGAAAGATTTGCACCAGAGATGGTTAGATTCCAGAAGAACTGCCAGAAAACAAAGCAAGAAAACAGGATTTTGGGGTGAAGAAGAGGGCGATTATGATGGCAACTGAATGGTAATGGGGCACTAGTAAAAATAACTTAGAAGTAGGACAGCAGGGGCTGCGCTCATACACGGTTGTTCAAAAACCCCACGTTGGGAAGAACGTGAAGCGTGGAACTGACATTTATTCATTTATTTTGGAGAGGAACTGATATTTAAATAAAAAAAAGAAAAACTCTCAAATCCTCACAAAATAATGGAACAAGTATTTTTTACAGCTGTTAACACTAATTGAGCATTTCTATATGTCAGGCACTATGATGAACTTTTTATGCGTTATGTCATTTAATTCTCATAACAATTCCATGAGGTAGGGTCTAATGTTACCCTCATTTTCCTAAAGGGAAGTCAGAGTCTCAGAGACGATATGAGATTTAAGGTAATTTAGTCAATAGCAGGGCTCAGCTCACTCAGTTAACCTTTATACTATTCTGTAAAGGTTTTCACATTTAGGCCCGAAGGTTTGCCACGAATAGCATAATAGTTTAGTACACATCAAAATGTTTGCTGGTAAGAAAGGAGTTTCTTCAAATTTTTTTGAAATAAACCAAAAATGAGAAGATTTATCTTTTTAAAAATCATTTTGTGTTTGTAGATTTGTTGGACATTCCTGCTTTCAGCAGCACCTACCACTATAAGTCTCATTGATTATACATACGTATTATCCAAGGATGGAATCTAGTTCACTTTACAAGCTCTGCAGTTGCTCGCACTGAGAACTAAGGAATTATTTGGCTTTCTCCCATGATTGTTATCTCCCAGTTTGAGGAAACTACAGTCAGTCAATTGGTAGAATATTAAAAAGAGCCTTTCTACACTCAATACTCTCTAAAATCATTTTATTCCTTCTATGTCCTTCATTTTTTCACAAAATATTGTAGTGTAAACAAATTTGGGAGCCATTCTGTGATTATTCCCACTTGGAAAATATACTGTTTTCTCTTCAGGAAACTAGAACAGAAGGTCTAAGAGAAAGAAAATTATTAAGCATTCTACTGAGCTCCCCCCCTCCCACCAACAAAAACTAAGATAGAGGTCAATGAATAAGTATGTGCAGACTGGAACTTGAATCCTCTAGGGTGACTGTAGGCTAATTAATAATTAATGCCAGAGCCATGGTGTTTGAAATGCAGATGTGATAACTAGAGGCCTGGCAGAGCTGTTCAGAGGAAGCAGATTTAGATGCTATAGGGAATAGGCACTCCCTTGCCGGCTGTCTCAGAGAGCCAGCCTGGGTGCAAAGCAGGGCCTATGGTTTGGATTATATTCCCCTCAGCTGTTAATTACCTGAACCTACTTTGAAGTTCTTCTCTTTTTATCCTTGCATGAAAAGAGATTGGTTCAGCCAAGGGACTTGAAGAGATGATCAAATACATGGGGTGGAGGGAAGAGGGGTGGGAATAGAACTTCAGATATAAGAAGATAACGAAGAAAAACACATAGTAGAACATGCAAGAACATACATTATTAGGAAATATCGAATTGTGGCTCATTGTCTCAAGCACACTATTTCTCTCAGTTATTCTAGTTAAGTTGATTTTAAGTAAATTGTAAACTTTCTCTGAATAGTTATAACAACAAATTTTCTTCATTGTTACTATATAGAGATTTGATAAGAGACTACCACAGGTGCTTTGTAATGCTATTTTTAACTTAATAAAGTCATTTAACATTCTTTATATTTAAAGCCAAGCAATGATAAGGATAAAAATTAACAGGCTCAGTCACAAAATCCTTCTGTATACCTTGTTTGTGTTCAAATAATTCATTCTCAGAACACAAATAGTAAGTACCATTATACAATGGGGGAAGTTATAGGATATTAGAAAATTGTGGAAATAAAATGCAGTGGAAAAAACATGAAAATAAATTGTAGGGGATAGCTGCATTAAAAAGCACCCTATTTTTTTCAGAATGTGTGTGGGGGGGTATGCACAAAATTTAAAGAAGCGTTGCTATTAACTACCTTGCAAATGGATTACAGCATACATGGATTAAATGTAAATGCTGACATTTTTTGTCTCTTTGTACTTTTTATTTTAAAAAAATGCTATTTTTAGCTATTTCAGGTAGGGATTATCTCTGAGACACATGCTACTCACACATTAACACTGTTCGCTCTTTTAGTGGGAGAGCATGCAGTCATGAAATAGCTAACTTTCCATTGTATCTCTGTATCTTTTTGATAGCATAATAGTACTAATATTGCCATCAAGGAAAAAATGTGTACCTACATTGAAACTGACACCTGTAGGTGCAACATCATCTGACTAATGTGATATCAAACGCACACAAGCAAATGAGTGACACAACACATAGACCTCCTGTGTTCAGCATAGACACAACACATAGACCTCCATGCAGTGATTTTGTTTGGGGGGTTCCTAATTTATTTACAGTTCATTTCTATTTAAAAGGATACTTTTATGAGCAGAGTTCTTACATTTTTTTCAGAATGAAAAGCTAAAAACTTGCTCATTTGAATTTATTATTCAAAATGCCAAATTCCAAATAAATAAATAAATAAATAAAATGTAGGACTATATCATTGCACAATTCAAATTTCCTTAGGCAGGACATCAACAATATGAGTAAGTCTTCTGTCAAAGACAAAACACATTGGGAATTTGTACAATTTATGTGTAACACAGCTCTTCCAGTTGTGGTTTTCATTCTAAGAACACATACGCATTAACAATAAGATTGAGCAAAACTGAAACAAAACAAAAAAAAATCTCCAAGCAATTTCATTTGTAACTTGTACTGACATAAAGCAGGAGGGCAAAATCACAGAAAACAGAGTCTAATTCCATGCTGATTTTATCATCAGTCAGGTATCTCTGCAGTATTATATTGCTACAGTCCAGAGTGCTAATGAAAATGTAGTATTTTCTCGAAGCTTTACATATAAAATTTTGTATGTCAAGTCCCCTCTATTAAGAAAATGAGGGAAAGAGAAGTATTTGAAAACTGTGAGCAGTAAGTCAGAGGTAAAATATGAAAATCAAGCACTTGTATCAGCACCTAAGATGTTCATGGCCATAGCCCTTTCCTCAATGGGCATTCATAGTTGTTCACGTGTTATGGGTAACTATTTTAACACACAAACACAGAACAAAACACATTTCTTACAATGCAACAGCAGTAATCTTTCAAAGTTGAGGTCTGTACTTTTGAATTACAGTTCCTCAATACCAAATTAAACTACATTGGAGAATGATTACATTCCGATTTCATTTATATGTGCTTTTTTTTGTTATATTAACAATATGCTAACAAATAAATGTATTCATGTATATTTTTCCACTTCTATATTTTTCACATTCTATACTTGTGACTAGAGGCTCCTACATATCTGTACAATATTTTGCCTCTGTCAACTGCAATCTAAAATGTGGCTATACTATCTAGTTTGTTTTGTGTCCTTTTCACCTGCGGCTACAGAGAAACTGAAATGAAGTTCTCAGCTCTTTATTAGTAAAAGCATCAGAAAAGTAAATAGATCATAACAGAAATGTTTTTCTGCCTCCAGTATGAGTGATGTATGTTGCATGAGCTATGCACTGCAAAGCGGAGGAAGAGTCCTTTACCCTGCAAAAGGAAAAGTAAAGCATTGAAAAAGGATTTTAATGAAATCATAACATTAGAATACTTTATATTAAGTCTCACTAATTTTCTAGGTGAAGGCGGTGAAGTGAATGTGAGGAAACATTAAAAGGGAATTGAATTTGCATTCCTTATGCTACAGGCACATGTTTACATGACCTTTAAAACAGAATTAAAGCTGTATCATCAGCAGCTGTAGGCAATTCACATTACTAAGGCAATCAAATCAGAATACTAAACTAACTATAAAACATAAATTAAACTGATAGAGAATCATCTTAATTCACTAGGTTTACTTGCAATTTACTTATACTCTACTAGTCATTTCAAAGCAGTTTGTGGATCCACCAAATGAGAAATACTGCAACATATCTAAAAACAGAGTGTCCAACTACACGAATGTAAGCTAAAACACTTTAACATATCTTTTTAACATACTTCCATGAATCATCTGAGTTAGCTTAGTTCATGAACATAATTTACATTCAATAATCACCTACAAAAGTAAGCATTATCCCATAAAGACGTAATACTCTTGATATGCTATACATAGCAGAGATAATTTTTATTTCCAAACGAGTACTTGGAAGAGTTAATAATGAATGTGTAAAGGCTAGTACAAATTAACTGAACATATTTTATTCCAAACTTCATTGTATTATTCCTCAATATCCTTCTAAATATTTCTGGTTTCTTTTCAACTAGCATACGGTACAGATAGTCCTCCTTTTAAAGTTGGTGTCTTAGGATGGAATATTAAATGATTTAAATTAATTGCGTGGCATGAGACTTATTCCTAATGCATAAATGAGAAATGATAAATATTTTATAAGTTGCCCAGTTATCATCTCGCACAAAAACTGGTTCTAAGGAAAGCGTTGTTTTTCCATTTGTAGCAAATTTTAGGTAAAATACCATATTCCATGTTTCCCAAGTTTTATCATTTGTATGCTTGTAACACGTTAATGCGCCCTCCTCTGTAAAAACAAAAATTCTAAGACCCCTTGATGCTACGTGAAGACATAGGAAAATGTTTGAAAAGTGGCAGTTCTCTGGGCTCTCAGGGTGAATAAAAGTAGGGGGACTCAACGGCATTTCCATTTCACTAATGTGGGTGTCTGTATATGGACAATCTCGGGTTTCTTAAGAAACTGGTCAACTACGCTGTTAAAAAGAAAACCGAGATCGCCTCCACAACTTAAGATGCGTGCTTCAGCTGAGCTGGATCCACACTAGGTTTGAGGGATCATTATTGAATGCGAAATTTATATTCAAACTCTAGTTTGTTCTGCCAATATGCACAAGGCTCCAACCATGTAAATTCACCCCCCTGGCCCCGTCGGGCCATGTGCCAAGAGTGGGGTGATCTATTTGTTTCAAGAGAGGTGGTAACCATATACCTTTTTAATGTTACATCAAGCACCTGGAAAAATATTGTTTTAAAGGTTAGGTGGAGAGAGATGTGGATTGAAACTTTGTTTATTTGGCAAATAAATTCCCATCCTCTCCCCAAAAGTGAAATATTAAGAAGAGGATAAGTGAGAAACAAAAGAAAAAAATGCCTCACTTCTCACCTCTTATTATGAAAATTTAAATAACTATTTAGGATTAGGATGTACCAAAGACATTTGAGTATTGATATCTAGATTGCCCTACATGTCTTTCCTTAGAAGCCTAAGATTTTCTTTCCCCTTCAATTGTTAAACACATGAAATTTCTTATTTTTGAAGAGGAATAAGCAAGTTTAAATTCTTCCCTTAATGTTATCTGAGTTAACATCTTATTGCCGGAACAAAATATTTTAGGGCAACTGTCACTTTAACACACCAGGGGAATAATAGGGGTGCTGGTCCTTGAGCATATCCCCCGAAGGGGGGCGTCACTGCGGCAGAGCTGTGGTGACACACATCATTTGTTGGGGAAGGAGATGGGCCTTGTCTCCTGAGAAAGCACTACCTTGAGCCCTTTACATAGGTGCAGGTTTAGAGAGCAGGACAATTGGCTTAGTAGTGTTCAAGGGGCAAAAAGGGCCTTGGACTTAGGAGGGGCTCGCCTGGCGGAGCAGCAGAGGCTGTCCAGGGACTAGGATATTCCCTTGGCCAGGCCGAAAAGGCCCAGGGCTTTCCCAAAAGAACAGCAGGTGGCCACTATTGTCGGGTTGGGAGGCCGGGAGCTCTAGGCTAATACAGACACTTTGGTGTCTTGCTTCTAGATCCCTGCCCCCTCCCTCCACCTCCAACAGAGGGAAAATGACCTTGCCACCATCCTTCAGATGCTGCTTCAAATAGAAGAGAGGCTGGGGAGTTTGAGGGGGCAATGAAGTCCTGATGGCTGTCAAAATAAGCCCCTCTAGCCAGCTGCCCCGTGTCGCAATAGAACCCATTTGGCCTAAAGAATTGCCACCCGCGGAGTTATCTTTAAACAATATCTCTCCGTAGAATGCTCCCGACTCCCACCACACCACCTTTATTCAGTATATGTCCAGGAGGCTAAAGTCAGGTCCACCATTCCGAAACATCTGGACATTTTAGCCAGGCTCTCCAGAAGGTGAGGGATCCTCTTGCTGCCCAAATCGCGCCCCCTCCTGCCGATGCCTTGTCTGATGTTTTGGGGAAGCACCTTGATTCTTTATGGCTTTGCACTTTGGCAGAATGGAGCTAGCTGACGTGGGTTCGCGGCAACACCAGAATGGGAGGGAGCTGGCTGGGGGAGTCACAACCACCTAAGCCAGGAGCAGAATCACCAAGGGCAAAAAGTACTGGTCAGGGGATAGGTTCTGCTGGCTACCTGAGCTCTTGTGCTTGGAAAAGAGACTCCAAAAAGTTATTGGATATTAAATGTGTGTGTGCACGCACAACACCCACGATGGTCTGACTGATGTATTCACAGGCAGCTGGAAACCGAAATACCCGACCGAATGGAACTCTTCTCGGGGCAGGGGAGCTAAATCGATTCCTCAAATCCATAGTGAGGCAAAGTGCGAGAGATGTCGGCCCAAAGAAAAGTTACAGGAAAGGGAAATTTTAAGAACACGCAGGAAACTCACACCCCTCCCCCAGAAGAACTAACACAACAGCAATCACAACAGAGGAAACATTAATGTTCTTGTTAAAAATGGGTTCCCCAAATGCCCTTGCAAACACACACAGTCTCTCTCTCTCCTCCCTCCCGTGTGTGTGTGTGTGTGTGTGTGTGTATACATTTTGTTGGGTGAGGGGCCACAATCCCCCCCATACACACATACACACACACCACATTATTTTCACAATCATCAGCAGCCCCTTCTCTACTCTTTCCTCCTGGAAAATAATGATAATAGTAACTGAAATTTCTGAAAAATGACAGCAGGTTAAATCTGGTCACTTGCTCATTTTCAAAGTGATAAACTTACATTCTTGTTCTTTGTGGGGCCCTGAAATGGTAATGTGAGCCCAAGACACTGAGTAGATTACTTACTAAAAGTCATTTCCAGAAGGATCCCATATATCAATCTATAATCAAGCTTCCTGTAGTCCCATAACCGCACAGGGACGTGGAACACTCGCCATTTCAGACAAATAAATACCATTTACTAAGGGGCGGGGAGACAGGGTGGCAGGGAACAGAGGACCTCAGTTAGGAATGAAGCCTAAGCATTCTTACAATTTTGCACATTAAAACCTTAATCCATCCATGAAGAAGGAAGTGATTTACAATTTGGGGAGGCTCTATTAACTACTATAGTGACTTAAGAAAAGCGTCTAATGTTCAGCCAGAAGACTTATTGATGACTCGAATACCGATGCGCGCAGGGTTTAAAGTAAGAGATTTCTACCCGCCCTCTGATCATTCATGCAGCTATAACTATTTTTTTTTTCGTTTTTAAATACCTCTACCAAGTCTTACTTTAAAAAAAATAATTAAAATAAAATCAAAACTATCATTGCATTTTAAATTTGGAAGAATTCTGCCTTTTTTTTTTTTTATAGATAGAAGTGTAATTTCTCGTGTGTTGTATATTTTGTAAAAACATCCGCTAGGTTCCTCGACTCTAGGCTTGGTCTGCAGTGCAAAACTGCACGATGATTCCTAAACACCCCAAATCCTGGTGCCAGGAAAACGATAGCTATGCTGAGTACAACACAATAGCTCTGTCTCTGCAAAGCTCTTTTACCTGGGATACTGTAAAATTAGGGTTCACCCACCGACATTGCAACAGCAAAAATATGATCCCCAAAGAGAAACTGAGACTGAATGGACACGATCTGGCCAACGCAGTTATAGGAGCAAGCATCCTTTCCCTTGGTAGTGAGGGTCTCTATTGTCCCAGCCTGTCCTCTAACCATCCCGTCAGAGGACTCCAGCCACACAATGCCTCAGCACTTCTCCCCAGCATTCAATTTTGAAAGCAAACGACTAGTGGTTCTCACAGATTGGGGTATTCGTATTAGATTTTACATGAGGAGTATTTTAAGTTTCCCTGTTTCTGCTGCAGCATTCACTGTGTGTACTCACCCCTCCCCTCTTCCTCTTTCCTTTTCTCTGAAGATTCTTTTCTTACGTTCAGGAAAGCCAATAGAGACCTGAAAAAAAATGAACTAATTGAGCTCGAGCTCAATTAGTTCATGCCTATGAACTATTTTGCCATGTCCTACCATCAGTATTGACAATGTCTCCTAATGTCATCTAAATTCTTTTTTAAAAATATTTCCGCAGAATATTAGGAGCCCTTACCGTGTCCCCCCACCCCCAGCCCATGCAGCTTTTGATAAAGAAAAAAGGAGAAGAAAGAAGGCGACTGTAAGAGGAGCTGCAGTGGGCTAGTGCTCTGAAGGACAGCTGTGTCTCACACCGAGAAGAGCCTTATGAGCTCAATATGCAGAAACCAAGTAAACAGCTTTTTTTTCTCTGCTGCTTTGAGAAGTCTGTTCAATTGTTTCCTTCCCTTATGAGCTCCTGGTGTTAAAAAGAAAATGTACATTTGTCCCTACCAAACCCAGTCTAACTTGTTCTGTTTCCAAAGTGAACTTGGGTTGAAGGTGAAGTTTTCATCTTGAGATAATGCCTGTGTTCCATGTCCTGCCATTTGGAGCTTCATGCTATACTGCACACAATCAAATCTGGCCTTTTGATCTTTTTTCCTGACCCCCTCCTCCCCCCTCCCCGCCACTACTAGCTGTCCTTACCCCCTGCCAGTTTCAGCCCCAAACCACCTTCTTCTCCCCATCCTCAATTTGTACACACAATGAGAATGCTTCATAATCTACACTCACATATGAAATCTGCAAGAGGCTCAATCCCTATGGCTGGGGTACTTTCCAAAGGAGCCAGGACGCAGGCTACCCAGCTGCGGCCATGCTCAGATGTTTCCACAGGAGCACAACCTGAACCACATTAATCTGCTTAATTTCTTTTGTGAGTCTTTCCTTGCTTAGAAAGAAAGGAGCGTGGGTATCTGTGAAGACATTCAGGAGCTGGTATCCCTAAATCTTGTGAGGAAGGAAATCCACTGCAAACTCTGAAGTTACAAATAAATGAACATATATAAATAAAGCCAGTCTGACTTTCTTTTAGAAATGATCTGAATTGCGCTCTTAGAAACAAAGCAAGGGGAAAGGATAAGGTGGAGTGTGTAATTGGAGTGTGAGGGCAACTTAACAAGGAATAAAAATTGTTCCAGGTTCTTGCCTGGCACAGGAATTGAGACCTGTGCTGCTTTGCTGAAGATAGGTGGGGATTCGCTACAATTACAGTTTGTCTACTTCAAAGCCCGGCTCCTCTCTAGGGCGACTTTTAACTGCCCCTACGCGGTAGGTTCCGCAGCTATTGTTATATTATTCAAACCAAAGCTCTAGAGGGGGTGGGGAGAAGCAGATCTGAGGACCGGGTTTGGACTTCAAGATCAGGATGTGGAGCACATCAAGTGTGTATGTAGCCCAGCTGCATGAGAGAGCAAGCTTGCCAGCGGTAACTTAGAGTTTAAGGCAAAATGCAGTGTATGAAAAATAAGTTACCAGCTCTTTGCAACAGTAGCTGCGTATCAACTTATTTTTCTCCCATGTCCAGACGGGTCGTCTATTGAATGTGGCTCTTTTATTTTGCATGGGGCAGGGGATTTGTGACCATGGTCCCCCCTTTTATTCCTCTCTCTATGGAAACCCAGATCATGGGGAGAAATATGTGAAGCTGAATAAAGAGAAGCTGCAGAAAGGAGCGCTTGAGAGCGGCATCTGTTACACTTGGGAAGTAAAACTGACAGGAGAGGGCGAAGGAAACCTCTCCAGCAGATTAGTTAGAACAGCAAGAAGATTTGACTATATGCAGATATTTTATTCAAAAAACAAAACACCTTACATGCTAGAGAAGATTATAGCACAGTTGCTAGAGGATGTGATTGGACCTGAATTCAATAGGCAGTATCTATAATCGTGGAAACATTTTTTTTTTTTTAAATAGAAGAAAGAAGGAAAG
>NW_016811039.1:0-3861 GCF_001698545.2 Rhinopithecus bieti | reverse complement strand
CTTAAACTTGTTTTACTTTTCTTTATTTAGATTAATCTAAATAATCAAAAAGGAGTTCTACAACCTTAATTTTCCACCTCACTCTAACTGCCCCCCCACAGCACATCTCTCACATCTTTTCCCCATCAACATAAACCCCGGGGTGGGGGGGGGGGTGGTGATCAAATGTACGGCCGCCACTCTGCGCTAGGCAGCCAATGGGGCTGAAAGATTGATTCACTTCCTGCTTGGGTCTCATTGAAACTCCGGAGATTCACCAGCCTAATTTGGAAAGCTAGCCCGACCTCCCGCACCGCTATTGGCCGGGCTTACTCCTGGCCAGGCCGAGACGCGCTGCGATTGGCCGTAGTGGGTGCCGGTAACCCGTGCCAGCGTCTTTGGCTCCCCCGCACCGTAGATGTCAAAGGCTGAAGCTGCTCCCTTTGCCACATTATAACTAGTAGGGGATCCTCACCGACCATGGCCACAGCTGCCTCGAATCCCTACAGCATTCTCAGTTCCACCTCCCTAGTCCATGCGGACTCTGCGGGCATGCAGCAGGGGAGTCCTTTCCGCAACCCTCAGAAACTTCTCCAAAGTGATTACTTGCAGGGAGTTCCCAGCAATGGGCATCCCCTCGGACATCACTGGGTGACCAGTCTGAGCGACGGGGGCCCATGGTCCTCTACCCTGGCCGCCAGCCCCCTGGACCAGCAGGACGTGAAGCCCGGGCGCGAAGACCTGCAACTGGGTGCGATCATCCATCACCGCTCGCCACACGTAGCCCACCACTCACCGCACACTAACCACCCCAACGCCTGGGGGGCGAGCCCGGCACCGAACCCGTCTATCACGTCGAGCGGCCAACCCCTCAACGTGTACTCGCAGCCTGGCTTCACCGTGAGTGGCATGCTGGAACACGGGGGACTCACTCCACCTCCAGCTGCCGCCTCTGCACAGAGCCTGCACCCGGTGCTCCGAGAGCCCCCGGATCACGGCGAACTGGGCTCGCACCATTGCCAGGATCACTCCGACGAAGAGACGCCAACCTCTGATGAGTTGGAACAGTTCGCCAAACAATTCAAACAAAGAAGAATCAAGTTGGGCTTCACGCAGGCCGACGTGGGGTTGGCGCTGGGCACACTGTATGGTAACGTGTTCTCGCAGACCACCATCTGCAGGTTCGAGGCCTTGCAGCTGAGCTTCAAAAATATGTGCAAGCTGAAGCCCCTGCTGAACAAGTGGCTGGAGGAGGCTGATTCGTCCACAGGGAGCCCGACCAGCATTGACAAGATCGCTGCACAGGGCCGCAAGCGCAAGAAGAGGACCTCCATCGAGGTGAGTGTCAAGGGCGTACTGGAGACGCATTTCCTCAAGTGTCCCAAGCCTGCCGCGCAGGAGATCTCCTCGCTGGCAGACAGCCTCCAGTTGGAGAAAGAAGTGGTGCGTGTCTGGTTCTGTAATCGAAGACAAAAAGAGAAAAGAATGACTCCGCCAGGGGATCAGCAGCCACATGAGGTTTATTCGCACACCGTGAAAACAGACACGTCTTGCCATGATCTCTGACTGGAGGAAGCGAGGAGGCGGCCGGCCGCACTGGGAGCAGCGCGGATTTCTCTTTCTCTCTCACTCTCTTCCTCTCATTCTAGCATTCTTTATTATTTCTCTCTCTCTCTCTCTCTCTCTCTCTCTCTCTCTCTCGTTCACTCGCTCTCTCGTACTCTCTTTCCCCTCCTTTCCTTTTTCTTCCGTTCCCCTTTCTTTTTCTTTCCCTTCTTCTTCCCTTTCCTTTCTTCTTTCATTTCATTTTATTTCCTTTCCCCTTCTCTTCCCTTTCATTCCTTTCCTTTCTTTTCCTTTTTTTCCCTTTCCTTTCCTTTCCTTTCCTCTCCTCTCCTCTCCTCTCCTCTCCTCTCCTTTCCTTTTCGTAAGAGGTTCTAACTTCTGTTGACAAAGGAAACACATACTCTCGCATTCAGGCTTCTCAATGCTGATACACATCTATATTAAGCAGTCCAAGCTGGGATCTCATATTCCTGGCTCCCCGGGCAACAGTTCCCTTTAGCCTTTTCTGCTGATCAATACATATTGTTTACTTAGAGTAAGGTTTGTTTGGTCGCTCCTCTCTGGGAAGAACAAGGAGTGGGATAACGTGGGGGCGGGGTGGGGCGGGGGAGGGATTGGGAAGACAGATGTGTGCCTCTGAATAACCTTTCAGCGCCTTGGTTATAGCAGCTGTATTTCAGGTGAAATTTGTTTTACAATAGACTAGTTTTGCATTTTTAAAAACTTCTATAGCGTTTCTAAATGTCTGCGGTGTTTTACTACAATCTGTACACAATATTTGTGAGATAATTTGTATCTAATCGACCACTCCATGTTATTATTGCTATTATTACTACTACTTCGTTGAGCTGATGGCTTTTTAATTGCTTAGAAAAGGGAGGAGATGAATGGGAATAGGCGGAGAGAGAGATGCCTATCTACTCACCCGCCTTTCCGAATCTGTACGAGGAGGAGAATACAACGAAGAAAGTTATTGATGATGATATTGGTTATATTTTTTTCCGGGGTGGAGTGCCTAGGAAGGGCAGAATAGAGAAGCCTATTAGGTTTGCAAACTAGTGCGAAGTAGCAGCGGAGATTTCGCAGCTTTCTGCCCTCCCTCCTGGAAGTGTGGAGCCCCCGCAGGCTACCACAGCACAGATCCAGATATCTGAGAAAGATTCCACGGCAACGCTGGGCCAAAGAGGTGGCCTGACAGTCTGGGAGGGCTCCGCACCCACCGGAGTCCTGGATTCCTGCGTGCAGAAATCCAGGCCCCCAGCCTCGCTAGGGCGACCTCCCGCGCGACCTCACTTCGGCCCTACTAGAGGAAAGNATATATATTAAATCTCTGAGTGTATGTGTCTCTCTGCGTGTGTGTGTGCGCGCGCAAACGTGTGTGTGTAGATAGCTGTGTGTATCGTGTTACTATGTACAGAAACAAAAAGTACAAAAAAAAAATCTCGCTAGGTTGTGTAGAGATCCCAAAAATATGCAGTTGCTGTGGCTTTATTGCTAGCTAGTATCCACACGCCAGGTCCTCATTCCCAAGGAGCACACACTTGTGAGGCCAGCCAAGCACCCAACACCCAGCCGCCGCCGGCCAGACCTGGCTGGGGGCGCTGCACGCCACTGCTGGCCACCTAGTCCGGCCTTTAGGCGCAGCTGCTGTAGACAAAGCTTCAAACTACCTAAGGACCAGAAAGCCCGGGTCCGTTGTCGAGGATGCGTTAGTATGAGTTGTCAGGCCTCTGGTCCACCACACTGTGTCTCCCTCAGCTGCAGGTCTAAGAGCATGTGTTAATTCAAATCCCGGACCCTTTTACTTTTTTCGTCAAGTCTCTGCATTCTGGTGGTAATTAGGTTTTTAGTTTTGGGATTTTTTCCCCCCACATTGAGTTCATGTTTTACAACTGTTGGGAGTTTTTTGTTCGTTTCGATTTTTTTTCTTTGCAGTTAATTGCTGTGGTTCGAACCTGAGTTAACCCAAATACTTCCGCCGACTTTATAACTGTACAGTTTTGTATATTAACGTTTTTGAAGTTATTAATTTAAAGAAGGTCATTTAGTTTATTCATTTAGTAACTGATGTATAATAAACGCTATTTTCATTAAGAGTTGCTTTTTCAACTATTTTATTCAAATTGCCTATTGCAGTTGCCAACAATTATTTATTTTCAATAAATTCTGCATTGTGTTTAAAAGGAAATTCTTTCACAGATAAGTTGGATGTCAAAAAGAAAACAATTTGCTGTAATGTTTGATGTGAAGTTTTAGTCAAGGGGTTTATATTGACGCAATATTTTATTGTTGTAAAAGATTAAAAAGGTTTAAATA
>NW_016811038.1:0-347 GCF_001698545.2 Rhinopithecus bieti | reverse complement strand
CAAGGGCATTTCTGTATGTTTCCCCTTTCTACCACTGCCATCTTTTCTAAATCTGTCCAGTGTTCATGGTTTCCCTAGTATTACTTGTAATAAGTTAAAGGCTCTTGCAAAACAATGAGAATAAATCAATCCTTAAAATTAAAAAAAAAAAAAGAAAAGAAAAGAACAGTGTAACTCTGTGAGATGAATTCACACATCACAAACAGGTTCTCAGACAACTTCATTCTAGTTTTTGTCTGAGTACATTCCTTTTTCTCCGTAGTCCTCAATACACTCCCAATTATCCTTTTGCAGATTCCACTACAACAGTGTTAGCCAACTGCTCCATGAAAATTGAGCTGTAACTC
>NW_016811037.1:0-1883 GCF_001698545.2 Rhinopithecus bieti | reverse complement strand
ATGCTTCTTTCTAGTTTTATCTGAGGATATTTCCTTTCTCACTGTAGGCCTCATTGTCCTCCCAAATATCCCTTTGCAGGCTCCACAAAAAGAGTTTCAGCAAACTGTTACAAGAAAAGAAAGGTGAAACTCTGTGAGACGAATTCACAGATCAAAAACAAGTATCACAGAAAACTTCTTTCTGGTTTTATCTGAGGATATTTCCTTTGTTGACATAGGTTTCAATGTGATCCAAAATATCCCTTCTCAGTTTCCCCAAAAACACTGCGACTGAATTGATCCATGAAAAGAATGGTGTAACCCTGTGAGATGAATTCACAAATCACATAACAGTTTCTCAGAAAGCTTCTTCCTAGTTTTCTTCTGACGATATTTCCTTTTTCACCATAAGCTTCAATGTGCTCTGAAGTATCCCATTGCAGATTCCAAGAAAACAGTGTTAGCAAACTGCTCCATGAAAAGAAAGGTGTAACTTTGTGAGACTAATTTACACCTCAAAAGAAATTTCTCAGAAAACTTCTTTCTAGTTTTATCTGAGGGTATTTGCTATGTCACCCCAGGCTTCAATGTGCTCCAAAATATTCCCTCTCAGATTCGCCATAAACAGTGCTACCAAACTGCTCCATGAAAAGAATCATGTAACGCTGTGAGGTGAATTAATACATCAGAGCGTTGTCTCAAAATGCTTCTCTCTGGTTTTTATATGAGGCTATTACCTTTTCCACCATAGGCTTCAATGCCCTCCCAAACATTGCTTCTCAGTCATCACAGAAAGAGTGATGCCAAAGTGCTCCCTCAACAGAAACGCTTAACTCTATGAGATGAATGCACATATCACAAAGGAGTTTCTCAGAAAGCTTCTCTCCAGTTTTTACTTGAAGAATTTTCTTTTTTCACCTATGCCTGTATGCGCTCCCAAATATCCCTCTGCAGATTCCACAAAACTGTGCCACCACACCGTGCAATGAATAGAAAGGTTTAACTCTGTGAGATAAATTCACACATCACAAAGCAGTTTCTCAGGAAGCTTCTTTATAGTTTTTATCAGAGGATATTTACTTTTCCACCTTACGCTTCAATGCGCTCCCAAATATCCCTTCTCCGACACTATAAAAACAGTGACGCCAAAGTGCTCAATCAGCAGAAACGTTTGTTTCTATGAGATGAATGCACAAATCACAACGGAATTTCTCAGAAAGCCTTTCTCTAGTTTTTACCTTGAGATATTTCCTTTTTTGCCATTGGACTCTATGGTCCCCCGAATACCCTTTGACAGATTCCACAAAATAGTTTTTACCTAACTGCTCAAAGAAAGGAAATGTGTAACTCTGTGAGGTGAATTCACCCATCACAAGCAGTTTCTCAGAATGCCTCTTTCTAGTTTAAATCTGAGGATTTCAATGTGCTCCCAAATATCTCCTCTTACATACCACAAAAACTGTGATGCCGAACTGCTCAATCAACAAAAAGTTCAAACTCTATGAGATGAACACACACATCACAAAACCATTTCGCAAAACCCATCTCTCCAGTTTTATCTGAAGTGATTTCGTTTTCACCGTTGGTCTTCAGGAGCTCCAGAATATCCCTTTGTAGGTCCCACAAAAGCAGTGCTACCAAACTGATCCATGAAAAGAATCATGTAACTCTGTGAGATCAATTAACATATCCCAAAGTGGTTTCTAAGAAAGCTTCTTTCTAGTTTTATATGAGGATATTTCCTTTTCACAATAGGCCTCAATGCACTCCAGAATACAACATTGCAGATTCCATGAAAACAATGCCAGTAAACTGCTCCATGAAAAGAGAGGTTTAACTCTGTGAGATGAATTCACATTCACACATCACAGACCAGTTTCTCAGAAAGTTTCTTTTGGTTTTGT
>NW_016811036.1:0-2200 GCF_001698545.2 Rhinopithecus bieti | reverse complement strand
AGAGCTTGCAGTGAGCTGAGATCTGGCCACTGCACTCCAGCCTGGGCGACACAGCGAGACTCTGTCTCAAAAATAATAATAATAATAATAATAATAATAATAATAATGCTAATAAAAACCACTTCATTCGTTATTAGAGTTAGGGTTAATACATGTGTACTCTGAATATGCTCCACAGTACTGACAAAGTAAAACAGTAAACCGCGGGTGCAGTGGCTCACGCCTGTAATCCTAAACTTTGGAAGGCCTAGAATGGAGGGTCGCTTGAGCTCAGGCATTTGAGACCAGCCTGAGCAACATAGTAAGACTTTGTCTTTACAAAAAATTAGCCAGGCGTGATGGTACATGTCTGTAGTCCCAGCTACTCAGGGATACTCTTATAATAAACTTATTGTTCTCAAGACCAAAGTCCTTAATGACCTCTAAGATTCTCCACGGTCTCGCCCCTCCTTACCTCTAAAGTATAATCTTGAAATGGGATACTCTCCGTCTAGCCTCCAATCTCTTTTCATAGCGAAGTTCTTCAAAATTACCAAGTTCCCTCACACAGTAGCAAGGTACAATGCTACTCCATTTGTGCTTCTTAATCCTAATTCATTTTTCAGATCTCATCTCAACTTTTTCAAAGAATCTTCCTTTGACTCCCCAGATTTTGTCAGGCCCTCCCCGTTAGATACTCTGGTATATCTGTACTTCGTACAGCTTATTACATAGAGCTGTACCTTTATATTTTAAGTGTGTTAGCTTTCTAATCCTGTCTCCCCCCACTTTTCTGTCTACAAATTTCTCAAGAGCAAGGAGTACATGTTAGAGCGTAGCACTCTATTTGTCTACATAGAGTAGACACTTAAGTATCTGTTGAGCAACTGAATAAACTGAAATTAACACATACTGCAATTAAAGAATTTTTTCTAAACCTACTTCACATAAAAGATGGTCATGGAAATGTAAAATAATATTCCACATACTATGCTCTGTATTTCTTCCCAGGTTATTTAGTGTTCATAAAGGCTGATAGAAAATAATACTCAGAAATATATTTAACCCATACTCACAGAAAAAGTTACACCCTTCAGAGAAGAATCAAGAGCACAGAACCTAAATATATATAGTCCTTTAAACACCTCCGTTTTAATTTTTTTTCAAATTTTAGTACATATGTGGTTTTTCTGTAGCAAATATCCAGCTGAAAATGTGTCTGAAAATGGTGTGTTTTATAAATGTACTAGACAGTTTTACTTTTCAAGGAAAACTGGTGAATGAACTAGTACAGCTAACAATCACTCGCTAAAAAGTGTACTTCATGGTTTCCTTGGAAGGTATGCACTGAACTATTTTAAACCAAGGCACACTTATAATTGCCTCAAAGAGTGTGACCTTTTTATAGATTAAACTCTTTATACAGTAAGCATCCCCAAGCACAAAGTAAATTTTGGTCCCAAATGGCTGTGTCCTCTTCATTTTCACCAAGCCAGAAAAAAAAGATATCTGGGGATTCCCAAACAAAGAAAGTTACAAAGTTTGCAATACTCTTGCCCAGAAGTTTGAGACCAGCCTTGGCAACACGGCAAGACTTTGTCTCTATGAAAAAAAAAAAAAAAAAAAAAAATTTAGCCAGGTATGGTGGCAAGTACCTTGTAGTCCTAGCTACTCCAGAGGCTAAGCTGGGAGGATCACTTAAGCAAGGGAGGTTAAGGCTGCAGTGAGCCATCACCACGCTGCTGCACTCTAGCCTGGGCAACACAGCAAGACCTCAAAAAAAAAATCTTCATTTGGCCGGGCGCGGTGGCTCAAGCCTGTAATCCCAGCACTTTGGGAGGCCGAGACGGGCGGATCACGAGGTCAGGAGATCGAGACCATCCTGGCTAATACGGTGAAACCCCGTCTCTACTAAAAAATACAAAAAAAAAAACCAGCCGGGCGAGGTGGCGGGCGCCTGTAGTCCCAGCTACTCGGGAGGCTGAGGCAGGAGAATGGCGTAAACCCGGGGGGCGGAGCTTGCAGTGAGCTGAGATCTGCCCACTGCACTCCAGCCTGGGCGACACAGCGAGACTCCATCTCAAAAAAAAAAAAATCTTCATTTGATGGAATATTTTACAGATTTATCTGACAGATTTTTGGTAAATCCTATGACTCCAAAACAGTAATTATTTTTCCCCAAAAGCTGCATCATGATACATAAAATTTAAAATTAATTCCT
>NW_016811035.1:0-2542 GCF_001698545.2 Rhinopithecus bieti | reverse complement strand
ATTAAGAGAAAAAAAAAAAAAAAGAAGCAGAAGGAAATGGAAAGGCCATGATTATCTTTCTGTCTCCCTCTATCTGCCCATAAACTTTGTTAAAGTAAAGGGCACTTTGTTCTTGGAATGGACTCAGAACAGAATAGTTATCATAATATCAGAATGTACTTTCTTTTAGGTAATCCTTAGCAATAAGGAGATATCCACGCACCTTAAAAAGGTGACTAAACTGCTAATTAGATGTATAGCAGGCTTAGGTTTGCCCCATCCTCATTCAACAAGTTTTAAGAGATTTTCAATCCAGGTGCAGTGGCTTGTGCCTGTAATCCTGGCACTTTGGGAGGCTGAGGAAGGAGGATCACTTGAGCTTAGAAGTTTGAGACCAACCTGGCCAACACAGTGAGACCCCCATCTTTACAAAAAAATTTTAAAAATTAGTAGGTGTTGTGGTGCACACCTGTGGTCTCACCTACTCAGGAGACTGAGGTAGGAGGATTGCTTGAACCTGGGATGTCAAGGCTGCAGTGTGCTAAACCCTGTCTCAAAGAAAATAATAAAATTCTATGATTTACTGAACTGTGCTAAGGGCAGGCTCATGTACTGCACTAACTAGAGGCTTAATTTGTGCTGCTTACAGGCCCCTGCCAGGTTAGGGGTGTAATAAACAAACAAAGGAGGGCTGAAGTTTATGGTAGCAGCAAACGAACACATAAAACACAAAAACAAAGAAAAAACTTTTATGTCAGAAAAAAACTTTATGTCATAATTGTATCCAAACAACGTAATTGCACTCCAACAACAGCTATTTGGGGTTTGTTTTTTTTTTTTTTTTTTTTTTTTTTTGTTTGAGACGGAGTCTCACTCTGCCGCCCAGGCTGGAGTGCAGTGGCCGGATCTCAGCTCACTGCAAGCTCTGCCTACCGGGTTCACGCCATTCTCCTGCCTCAGCCTCCCGAGTAGCTGGGACTACAGGCGCCCGCCACCTCGCCCGGCTAATTTTTTTGTATTTTTTAGTAGAGACGGGGTTTCACCATGTTAGCCAGGATGGAGTTTTTGTTTTTTGAGACAGAATCTCCCCCTCTGTCACTCTGGCTGGAGTGCAGTGGTGCAATCTTGGCTCACTGCAAACTCTGCATCCTGGGTTCAAGCGATTTTCCTGCCTCAGCCTCCTGAGTAGCTGGGATTACAGGCATGCACAACCATGCCAGGCTAATTTTTTGTATTTGTAGTAGAGAAGGGGGGGTCACCATGTTGGCTAGACTGGTCTTGAACTCCTGACCTCAAGTGATCCACCTGCCTCGGCCTCCCAAAGTGCTAACATTACAGGCGTGAGCTACCATGCCCAGCCTCAAACAATAGCTATTTGGATAAGACAAAGTATTCCAATAGTCCTCAGCAGTTGCAAAAACAAAACAATAACCCAGCACTTTGGATTCCCATATTCTTATGCCTTATTGCTCCTTGACATCATTTGGATATTTGTCTCCACCCAGTTTTCATGTTGCTGGGCCTGGTTGGAGGTGATTGGGTTATGAGGGTAGATTTCTCATGAATAGTTTAGCACCATCCCCTTGGTGCTGTCCTTGCAATAGTGAGTGAGTTCCTGTGAGATCTGGTTGTTTAAAAGTGTGTGGCCCCTGGCCAGGCACAGTGGCTCACGCCTGTAATCCCAGCACTTTGGAAGGCTGAGGCAGGCAGATCATGAGGTCAGGAGTTCAAGACCAGCCTGGCCAACATGGTGAAACCCTGTCTCAACTAAAAATACAAAAATCAGCCACGCACGGTGGAGCGAGACTGTAACCCCAGCTACTCGGGAGGCTGAGGTAGAGAATTGCTTGAATCTAGGAGGCAGAGGTTGCAGTGAGCAGAGATCATGCTGCTGTGCTCCAGCCTGGGCAACAGAGCAAGACTCCATCTCAAAAAAAATAAAAATAAAAAGTGTGTGGCCCCTCCCCACTCTCTCTCTTGCTCCTCCTCTGCCATGTGGGACACCAGCTCCTGCTTCACCTCCTTCTTGGAGTAAAAGCCCCCTGAGGCCTTATAGGAAGCTGAGCAGATGCTGAAGCCATGCTCATGCAACCTGCAGAACCATGAGCAAATTAAACCTCTTTTCTCTATAAATCACCCAGTCTCGGGTATTTTTTATAGCATCTCAACAGTGGCTTTACACAGTCCTTCCACAAAGGTACATTTGCTCTGTCATTTTGGAAAATGATGGGTGAGATTTCAGAAACACCCAAGAACTCACCCAGAGGTCTACCCTTAAAACCTGATTGATAATTTAGTTCATTCTGGTTCTTGGCTCAAGAAAGATCCTGGTAGTTTTAAGAAGGAAACAGCTTGTCACATGGGCAAGATGATTGTTCTATAAGATGAAGGGTTGGATAACAGCAAATGAGGAAGGTACAGATATGAGAGCTGAATAAAAGAAAAAAAGTGAGAAAGGAGAATGCAGGAAAAGGTGGAGGGTGAAAGAAATCTCCTCAAAGCATAGGTCAGGTTTCTGTTTACAAGTGCATTTTCTCCTCTCCCCACTCAGCTCCCATTAAAA
>NW_016811034.1:0-322 GCF_001698545.2 Rhinopithecus bieti | reverse complement strand
AGTTTTGTTCTTGTCACCCAGGCTGGAGTGCAATGGCGTGATCTTGGCTCACTGCCTCCAGGGTTCAAGTGATTCTCCTGCCTCAGCCTCCCAAGTAGCTGGGATTACAGGCACCCACAACCACGCCTAGCTAATTTTTGTATTTTTAGTAGAGTTGGGGTTTCACCATGTTGGCCAGGCTGGTGTGGAACTCCTGTCCTCAGGTGATCCACCCACCTCAGCTTCCCAAAGTGCTGGGATTACAGGTGTGAGCCACTGCGCCCGGCCATGCTGTTTTTATACTGTTATAAATGATATTAAAATTTTTATTTTCTGATATTTG
>NW_016811033.1:0-2480 GCF_001698545.2 Rhinopithecus bieti | reverse complement strand
AAAAAAAAAAAAAGAATTATTTTCCCTGTTAATTTGGAAAGTTTTAAACCCTATGTAAATACATCATTCTAGTTTTTGACATTTTCTTTGAACCTTAAGAATGTCACCTTGGCCGGGTGTGGTGGCTCAAGCCTGTAATCCCAGCACTTCGGGAGGCCGAGATGGGCGGATCACGAGGTCAGGAGATCAAGGCCACCCTGGCTAACACGGTGAAACCCCGTCTCTACTAAAAAAATTACAAAAAAAGTAGCCGGGCGAGGTGGCAAGCGCCTGTAGTCCCAGCTACTCAGGAGGCTGAGGCAGGAGAATGGCGTAAACCCAGGAGGCAGAGCTTGCAGTGGGCTGAGATCCGGCCACTGCACTCCAGCCTGGGTGACAGAGCAAGACTCCGTCTCAAAAAAAAAAAGAATGTCACCTTATTTATCTTCCTCAAAAAATTTTTGTGGCCAGGTGCAGCAACTCAAGTCTATAATCCTAGCACTTTGGGAGGCCGAGGCAGGCAGATCACACGAGGATCTGTGTTCTCATTTACTGAGGACCTATTATGTGTAAGCACTAAGCATTTAAAAAACATCTCAGCATACATAGTTAAGTAACTTGCCCAAGATCCTACATGGTCAGGACTTAAATGTCAATTTTGATAAGAAGCCCCACAATTCAAAAAGGGTAAAATTTGACCCTCAAAGCTGAGAAAGACGCCAGGTGCAGTGGCTCATGCCTGTAATCCCAGCAAGATGGGAGGCTGAGGCGGGTGGATTGCTTGAGGTCCGGAGTTCGAGACCAGCCTGTCCAACATGGCGAAACCCCGTCTCTACTAAAAATACAAAAATTAGCCGAGTGTGGTGACGTGCGCCTGTAATTCCAGCTAGTTGGGAGACTGAGGCAAAAGAGTTGCTTGAATCCGGGAGGCAGAGGTTGCAGTGAGCCGAGATTGCCCCACTGCACTCTAGCCTGAGTGACAGAGGCAGACTCTATTTCCAAAAAAACCAAAAAAACCTGAGAAAGAGAAAAGCAGCTTATTACATCCAGGAGCTGGCCTACTACTATAAGCTAAACCTTGGTATTTGACCTGGCACTTAAAGAATATCAGCACGAAATAAAGTCAGTCTGTGACCATGGTGCAACAAGACCACTCTACAATTACGTCTAAACACAGACAAAACATGAACACTGAACACTGTCTGAAATACCAAACATTTCCCTCTTCCAGCTAATGAGTGACCCCTGCTTCTTAACCACTACAGCTTTAGACCTCACTCTAGTCTTCTTCTAGATAGGTTTTATGATATTTATTCACAGAATTATTCCCAGCTCCTGGTAGCATCCAATTCAGAGTAAAACCCTGCTTCCTTAAACCCTCCTTAAAATCACCAAATAAATGAGCCCAAATCCTGTAAGATCTTTCTAACACCCTTTTACTATGATGTACCATGGTTATTATATATGTGTGTTCTCCCTGGCTACAGTGAGTAATAAACCCCACTTGCTCAACCATAGACAGGTTTGTTCCTGGAGATCGTTGACTGGAGGGCATTGACAAAGCCCACTTATGAAGTTAATTCTCTCCCTCTGCAGAAGAGCAGAAAAGTTATGTAAGTAAGTACAGCATGTCTACAGAATATCTATACAGTTGTAAGACATTTAATAACCTCTAAGAAAATCACAGATTTTGACATTTTTCTTTCCTCATTAACTAGAATGAGCTGCTGAGATATGACTGTGTTCAAAGACATTTTATTGTATATGATGTCTTAAGATCAGCAATTGTTAATAATTCACAAACGAGAAAAAAGAGGCTACATCAGCATATTAACAGCTTCACTGGCTTGGCAGGACTATTATAGGTCAAGACTGAAGAAAACTGGCCAGGCATGGTGGCTCATGCTTGCAATCCCAGCACTTTGGGGGTTGAGGTGGGAGGATCGCTTGGGCTCAGGAGTTCAAGACCAGCCTGGGCAGTACAGCAAGACCCTTTCTCTCTTTTCCTTAAAAAAAAAAATTAAAAAAAAAAAAAGAGTGAAGAAAACTAATATAGAAGAGTAGACAATCTATACTTTGCCAGATGTCAAAAACCCGACTACTACTGGGTGGAACAGAGACAGTAAGATAGCGGAAAAGAGGCAGGAAGGGTTAGGGAACATCCTTCTTCAATAATTCAATATCCAGCCTGGTGCAGAGGCTCACACCTGTTATCCTAACACTTTAAGAGGCCAAGGCAGGCAGATCACTTGAGGCCAGGAGTTTGAGACCAACCTGGCCAACATAGCGAAACCCCACCACTACTAAAAAAATAAAATGATTCAATATCCATTTACTAACTATCCTTAATAGTCATCAAGACAACTAACAATAATATTGGAAATCCAGTTTAATAGGATTTAACTGTATTCAACATTAGGAAAAATACAACAACAACAACAACAAACCAGCAAAAAACAGAACAAGGGATAAAGTCCTTAACAGTGGCTGCTTTTTTGAGT
>NW_016811032.1:74572-76820 GCF_001698545.2 Rhinopithecus bieti | reverse complement strand
CACTCCTATTCAACTTAGTTCTGGAAGTCCTAGCCAGAGAAATTAAGCAAGAGAAAGAAATAAAGGGCATCCAAATTGAAAAGAGAAAGTCAAATTATTGCTGTTTGCAGATGCTATGATCATATTCCTTGAAAATCCTAAAGACTCCTCCAAAAAACTCCTGAACTTTATAAACAAATTCAGTAAAGTCTCAGGTTACAAAATCAGTGTACACAAATCAGCAGCACTGGTATACACTAACAGCAACCAAACTGAGAATCAAATCAAGAACTCATTTCCTTTTACAAGAAATGCAAAAAAGGGAAAATATCTAGGAATATACCTAGGAATCTCACCAAGGAGGTGAAAGATCTCTACAAGGAAAACTCCAATAAACTGCAGAGAGAAATCATACATGACACAAACAAATGGAAACACATTCCATGCTTATGGATTGAAAGAATCAATATGCAAACATGACCATACTGCCCAAAACAATCTACAGATTTAATGCAATTCCCATCAAAATATCAACATCATATTTCACAGAATTAGAAAAAAAAATCCTTAAATTCATATGTAATAAAAAAAGAGCCTGAAGAGCCAAAGCAATCCTCAGCAAAGTGACAAATCAAAAGGCATCACATTACCTAACCTCAAATTCCATTACAAGACTGTAGCTATCAAAACAGCATGGTAGTAGTATAAAAGTAGACGCATAGACCAATGGAACAGAATAAAGAACCCAGAAATAAAGCCAGGTACATACACCCAACTGATTTTCAACAAAGCATACAAAAATATTAACTTATTTAATAAATTATGCTGGGAAAACTGGCAAGCCACTTGTAGAAAAATAAAACTAGATCCCTGTCTCCCACTTTAAACAAAAATCAACTTGAGATGGATTAAGACTTATATATAGGACATGAAACTATAAAATTTTAGAAGACAACGTTGGAAAAACTTCTAGACATTGGTCTAGGCAAAAAATTCGTGACTAAAACCCCAAAAGCAAATGCAACAAGACCAAAAATAAATAAATGGGACCTAATTAAACTAAAAGCTTCTTCACAGCAAAATAATAGCAATAATAATCAGTAAACAGACAAACTACAATGTGGAAGGAAATATTTGCAAACTATTCATCTAACAAAGGGCTAGTATCTAGAATCTACAAAGAACTCAAACTTATTAGCAAATAATAATAACAGTAATAATCCCATCAAAACATGGGCAAAGCATGGTAGTGGTAATAAAAATAGGCACACAGACCAATGGAACAGAATACAGGATACAGAAATAAAGCCAAATACTTACAGTCAAGTGATCTTCAACAAAGCAAACAAAAACATAAACTGGGGAAAGGACACTCTACTCAACAAATGGCACTGGGGTAATTGGCAAACCATATATACAAGAATGAAACTGAATCCTCATCTCTCACCTTACACAAAATCAACTCAAGATGGGTCAAAGACTTAAATCCAGGATCTGAAACCATAAAATTCTGGAAGATAACATCAGAAAAACCCTTGTAGGCACTGTTTTAGGCAAATACTTCATGACCAAGAACCCAAAAGCAATTGCAACAAAAACAAAGATAAATAGATAGAATTTAATTAAACTAAAATGTTTTGCACAGCAAAAGAAATAGTCAGCAGAGTTAACAGACAACCCACAGAGTAGGAGAAAATCTTTGCAAACTATGCAACCAACAAATAACTAATATCCAGGATCTACAAGGAACTCAAATCAGAAAGAAAAAAAATAAACAATCCCATCAAAAAGTGGGTTAAGGACATGAATAGACAATTCTCAAATGAAGATATACAGATGGCCAACAAACATATTAAAACAATGCTCAACATCACTAATGATCAGTGAAATAGAAATCAAAACCTCAATGAGATACCACCTTACTCCTGCAAGAATGGCCATAATAAAAAAAAAATCAAAAAATAATAATGTTGGCATGGATATGGTGAAAAAGAAACACTTTTACACTGTTGGTGAAAATGTAAACTAGTACACCCACAATGGAGAATGGTGTGGAAATTCCTTAAAGAACTAAAAGTAGATCTATCATTTGATTCAGCAATTCCACTACTGGGTACCTACCCAGAGGAAAAGAAGTCTTTATATGAAAAAGACACTTGCACACGCATGTTTGTGGCAGCAAAATTCACAATTGCAACAATATGAAACCAGTCCAAATTCCAATCAATCAATGACTGGATAAATATAATGTGACATATATATATATATA
>NW_016811032.1:66716-71229 GCF_001698545.2 Rhinopithecus bieti | reverse complement strand
ATACCATTCAGGACATAAGCATGGGCAAAGACTTCATGACCAAAACACCAAAAGCAAAGGCAACAAAAGCCAAAATTGACAAATGGGATCTAATTAAACTAAAGAGCTTCTGCACAGCAGAAGAAACTATCATCCGAGTGAACAATCTACAGAATGGCAGAAAATTTTTGCAATCTATCCATCTGACAAAGGGCTAATATCTACAATCTACAAAGAACCTAAACAAATTTACAAGAAAAAAAACAACCCCATCAAAAAGTGGGTGAAGGATATAAACAGACACTTCTCAAAAGAAGACATTTACGCAGCCAACAAACACATGAAAAAAAAGCTCATCATCACTGGTCATTAAAGAAATGAAAATCAAAACCACAATGAGACACCACCTCATGACAGTTAGATTGGCAATCATTAAAAAGTCAGGAAACCACAGATACTGGAGAGGATGTAGAGAAATAGGAATGCTTTTACACTGCTGGTGGGAGTGTAAATTAGTTCGACCATTGTGGAAGACAGTGTGGCTATTCTTCAAGGATCTAGAATCAGAACTACCATTTGACCCAGCAATCCCATTACTGGGTATATACCCAAAGGATTATAAATCATTCTACTATAAAGACACATGCACACGTATATTTATTGCGGCACTATTCACAATAGCAAAGACTTGGAACCAACCCAAATGCCCACGAATGATAGACTGGATAAAGAAAATATGGCACATATACACCATGGAATATATTATGCAGCTGTAAAAAAATGATGAGTTCATGTTCTTTGCAGGGTCATGGATGAAGCTGGAAACCATCATTCTCAACAAACTAATACAAGAACAGAAAACCAAGCACCACACGTTTTCACTCATAAGTAAGGAGTTGAACAATGAGAGCACATGGACACAGGGAGGGGAACATTACACACCTGGGCCTGTTCGGGAGTCGGGGGCTAGGGGAGAGATAGCATTAGGAGAAATACCTAATGTAGGTGATGGGTTAATGAGTGCAGCAAACCACCATGGCACGTCTATACCTGCATAACAAACCTGTACATTCTGCACATGTATCCCAGAACTTAAAGTATAATTTTAAAAATTGTAATGTGGAGTTTTTTAAGGGGACATGTGATCTCAATAAGTGGAACAAAGAATGAAATGCTGGAAAAACTTCAGAATATTGAGCATTTAGTTAGTAGGGTTGAATTGAAAGAAGGAAAAACTTAGGGTTTCAAGCAGCATAAGGGCACTTAGGATATTGGGAGAGAGGATTATTTGGAGCATGACAGGCTTCTAGTGCCTATTTTAAAGTTTTACTAGAAACTTCATGACTCATACACAGCATATATGAGGTTAAAAAAACCTCTTATTTGGACCATGTATTTCTTCATGCATGCATTCATTTTTTCAATATAGTTTTGAACCAGTCACTAGGTTAGGTGCTGAGAATACAACAGTGAATAATCAGTGCTGTTACTGTTTTAATGCTGGCTACAGATTAGTAGGAAAACCAGGAAATAGAAGAATCGTCACAAAACTATATAATTCTGATTAGCACCACACAGGAAAATAAAGGATGTTCTAAGAGTATATAATAAGAAATACTGATCAAGATTGGGAGCTTAAGGGTGGGTTATCAATAAAACAATATTGATTAAAACATTTAAGCTAAGACCTGAAGGGTGGATAGCAGTTTATATGAATATCACTTTCTCCAATCCCTATTCTTGTTTGATTAGAATAAGACTACTGTAGGTAGGAACTTGGCATCTTCAAGGATCTGAAAGAAAACAAGATTTCTTAGGAAGAGTGAAAGAATCATTACATTAAGTATGTAAACATAATCCAAATCACATTGGATTTTGCAAGCTCTAGATTTTTATTCCAATGATACAACTTGTAAGCCATAGAGCATGATGGTTTTATTTATAGCTTTCTTCTAACACTCCAGAAAGAAGGTAAAGAATGGCCTGAAAGGAATGAGAGGCCAGAGTTTATATAGGCAGGAGACTTATGGGCTCTGGAAATGACTTCTGACTCTGCCCTTTCAATCACCTTTTCTTCTCCACATTCTGTACTCTTTTGCCTACTTTTTCTTCTTCCTGGACTTCCTCTCTTCCTCTCTAAATTGTCCACTGGCTTTGGATTTCAGCTCTCAAGCTTATGCTATTCGTTTTACTGCTTAGCAACCAAATGGGCTCTGAAAGACTGGCCTGGAAAGCTAAATACCACTTAAACCGTTGAAACATAAGTTGTATGCCAGGCTGTTTGTCTGCAAGAGTAAATACCTTCTGTTTGAAGGTTAGAGAACATTGTACTACAGGTCTTGGCTAAGCAGGTGCCCAATACTAGGTTATTGATAGGCAGTGGACTCTGCCTTGCCATATAAATGGAAAAATAACAGATAGGTTCAACTCAAGGGCAAAAGATAAAGAGTGTGTGTGTGTGTGTGTGTGTACACCCCTTAGGCCTCCTCCTTCTTTCAACTGAATTATAACACTCAATCTCATGTCCATCAATTAATACCCACACCATGGGCTTTCTGACTTTATCCTCTCCTATTCTCCTTTTCTCCCTTTCTTATTTGTTGTTTGTTTCATAGCATTTCTCTTTTTAAGGAACAAGATGCTTTAACACTAACTAAATAATTTTGTTTTCAGCATGCACATGGAAAAGGAATCTGTTTGGTACCAGGGTACTTCCAAGCTCGCTATGTATGGAACTACCTACTTGGACTATATGAAAGCCTGACCTGTGCAAACGTTTACAATTGCAGACTGAAACACCACAGCCTACTCTGATTTTGTTAAAGTAGCCTGTAGGCCCCATATGTTATTGCTGCCCTTCACCAAAAGTGTAGCCTAGCTCTTGTGTCGCAGTAACCATAGCTTGAATGGTTGTGATGCAAATTTCCATTTAGCATAGATTTCCAAGACTTTAGTGATGTCCTACTTGTTTCAAGAAATATACATCTATAAAACTTTCTTTTCCTTCCACCTGGGAACCAAGGAGTAGGGTGACAGTGAGCATTCTGTTAGGTCTAGGCCCTCCACAATTCTGTCCTGCAGTTTCTTACTTTACAAGATGTCTTTCCTCTTCTCTGCTTTCATGCTTGATGGTAAGTCCCATGGCCGCAATGAGAAGGAAAATGAGTATACAAGCACAAAACAGCCTCTGCATTTTCCTGGAGCTTCTGAGGGATTTACAGTTGAGGTACTCAATTTCCAGGTGAGATATCCAGGTGCCTCTCAATGCAGCAGGGTCCCCAGTTGCTCTGGGTAACTTGATATCTCTCTGTTCTTGCTCTACTTGTGTTCCGATCTAGCCTGAACCTGGAGCTGCTGCTGATTCCTCCTCTAGGTCCATGACACTTCCATCACCCTTTTGGCAATGAAGTCTACACTACTCTTTTGTCTGAACATGCTTCTAAATTTTGGCCTTATTCCAGCTTGTTTCTTCCCTACCAGCTTCCCTTTGTGTTACATATCTTGAACAGTATCTGGCCTTTTTACTGTTCCACAGATACAGTTTCTTCTATTGAAGGTTAGTGTCTCCTTAAAGAGTAAGGCAGCATATCATAGCCACACACTCCTAGGTAATGACGCTGGTCCATAGGAAGATTAATGCCTAACATATGGGGTTTTATATATGAAATAAGCCAACCAAGTGAAAGTGTCTAGTAAGAAAATAGAGGGAAAAAATTATTTTTCATCCCTTATTTTGGGAACTGCTATGGGATTTCCATGTATGATCTAATTTAAATCTCATGAGAACATGATTAGAAAGCTACAATTAGCCCCATTTTAATGATAAAGACATGAGGTTAACAGAATCTAGAGGTAGCTCATCCAAGGTCCTAAGGCTATAAATGTGTCTGATACAATGTTCCATCTCTTAACCATTACATTGTACTGTTTCTGCACTTATTAAAAATAGGAAAATGAAGAAATACTTGGAAAGGTAAAACCAGCCATTTTTACTTAAGAGAGTCATGTAATTACAAGTGTTCAAAAGAGGCAATTTTGAACACTTGGCCTTCTGTATATGGTGTACTGGCTGTGGATTATCAAACAATTGGTTAGATAAGACAAGAGTAAAACTTCCTCCCAACAACTAAGATTCTATGATGCTGTATTTGGTAATGGTGATGTTTCACATGACAAATATTTATCCCTTTGCTGGATTGAGTAGGGCACAAGAAGCTAAATGGGGTTATAAATAATCAGCTTTATCTGTGATAAGTCTAGATTTAAAAACTAGATTTATTTCTAAAGCTAAAATTTGGCCTCCTACTCCCTCACTACAAACCAATTTTTGAGATAACTGGCTGCTAGTAAAAGGTAGACATACTTTATTTGTTCAGGTGAATAAATTAGAAAAATGACAAAATATTAGCTGGGCTTGCAGAAGGAAGCCACCAGGACTGACAGTCCAAGACAGAAAAAAGAAGAGAGAGAGATCAAAGAGCTTTAGATAAGCTTACCTTGTTTTTTCTACACATTTATTTTGTTTTTTTTTTTT
>NW_016811032.1:57306-65180 GCF_001698545.2 Rhinopithecus bieti | reverse complement strand
CACAATCCTTGAGAAGTAGAGTGTAGGAATGGAGAGATAAACTGGAAATATTCTCCCCTAGACTCCTCTCCGTAGCTCCCTTCCTCAATCAAAGAGAAACAAAATCCTTTTTATATGAAGTCATAGGCACAAGAAAGATGAAAAACAGTCCTGCTCCCAGGTAATTATAAAGATGTACTTTGTTGATGAGGCAGCAGAATAGAAGTCAAACTTATATCTCTAGTTAAATTGTTAGGGCTTGAATCCTGGCCTTGATAATTACTCTGTAACACTGAACAAGTCACTGTAACACTGAGCAAGTCATTTAATCTCTCTGTGTGTCAATTTGCTTAAACACAAAATGATAATTACAGGAAAGGATTTGGGAACATGATGACAACAGCAGCACAGGTTTTGAATCTCTAAATTCTCAGAAATAAACATAACAGCTAGATATCAAATTTAAAACTCATGCCTAACACTTGCAACAAAGTAAGTAACAAGATATTACCACAATCCCAAAATACAAGCAGATGAGCATGATTAATACCAATATGGTAAGAACAGTATGATGTCAAGAATTGTTCAGAATAAACAACAGGGCATTTGATTAACCTAAGAACACATAGGGAAAAAAAGTTTGCTAGAAATACAGCTGACTTGAACTGAGCATAGCAGCTGAAACTGGTTGGGAATAGAAGAAAGTAGATAAAGATATGATATAGATGATGTTAAGTAAAAACGATGTAGCCCTGAATTGGAATTAAAAGTGTACATATTAACTCATGAGGTATTATCTCTGTCTAGCTACATATCTAACTATCTCCTCCAGCTCTATTCATGGAAATCACTAGAAACATTAAACAAGAAGCAATAAGCACTCTAACATTCACATTGTGGACTTGAAACACCATGTTCCATCAAAAGAAAAGCATTTTAAAGAATTGACTGATTCCAGGTCAGGCACATATTATCATATAAAATAGTGAGTATGCTACCAAAAACTATTAGGGTCGTGTTAAAAGAACTCACAGACTATTTTGAACTCAAATTTATTAAACAAGTATGGGAAAGTGAGCCTTAAAAAGGATTACAGTAGGGGCATTATGACAGCAAAATGTCATTATTGGCAGCTCCAAGCTCTCGTTCTCCCACAGAAAAATATTTTTAAAAAATTTTAAAAGTGGAATTTATCAGATCTAACCTTGTCAGAACGCTGGAAAACAGTCAAAGATTTAGAGCAACTAAGAAAACAGTGAATCAAGAAAAGGGCAATTTAATAACACAAAACTTTGAGGAATTTTTTGGTAGCCCTTGGCATGCTCTCTCTAGTATGGTAATAATCTTGAAGAAGGAAACCTGCATTCCCAGTATGGGAGACTGATTTCAGGATATAAAGGGAGCAGAACAGACTTCATTCACAAGTTAGTGTATATGCCCGTTCTAACCTTCCTGGAGAATACTTGAAAGAGAGACACAAGATAATCATCCTTGTTTCCCTTAACTTAGAGGTCAGGCTGAAAAGTGACAGGCTTTGCAAAACATTCTGCAAGCTGAAATATCCAGGAGAAATCTGGAGCAAAATATTATGGAAAAAAACATACAATAGTCCACCTAAGTGTATTCCACCCAAAAGAGGAGAGACTTTTGGGGAATCAGTACATTTAAAAGGACCTGTATAATCAGAAGAATCAACATCGTTAGAAAGACCATACTGCCGCCCCAAAATCTCTAAATTCAATGTGATTGCTATCAAAATAACAACATTTTTCAAAGAATTAGGAAAACAATTCTGAAATTTATATGGAATCAAAAAAGAGCTCGAATAGCCCAAACAATCCTAAGCACAAAGAACAAAGCTGAAGGCATCACATTACCTGACTTCAAATTATACTATAAGGCTATAGTCACCAAAATGATGTAGCACTGATATAAAAATGGACACATAAATCTATGAAACAGAGTAGACAACCCAGAAATAAAGCTACATACCTACAGCCAACTGATATTTGACAAAGTCTACAAAAACATACACTGAGGAAAAGACACCCTATTCAAAAAATGATGCCAGGAAAATTGTATTGACACATTCAGAAAATGAAACTGCCCCCCCTATCTTTTACTATATACAAAAATGAACTCAAGGTGGATTAAAGACTTAAATATAATACCTGGAACTATAAAAATATTAGAAGAAAACCTAGGTGATACTCTTCTGGACATTAAACTTGGCAAATAATTCATGATTAAGACCTCAAAAGCAAATGAAACAAAAATAGGCAAATGTAACTTAATTAAACTAAAAAGTTTCTGCACAGCAAAGGAAATCATCAACAGAGTGAACAGACAAGTTGCAGAATTAGAGAAAATATTTGTAAACCATGCACCCATCAAAGCACTAATACCCGGAATCTACAGGGAACTCAAAATATCTCAACAACAACAACAAAATCACCCAAGGAACCCGATTAAAAAGAGGGCAAAGGACATGCAAAGACATTTTTCATAAGAAGAAATACAAATGGCCAAGAAGCATATGAAATAGTGCTCAACATCACTATTCATCAGAGAAGTGTAAATTAAAACCACGATGAAATACCACCTTCTACTATTCAGTATGACTGTTATTGAAAAGCCAAAAAATAACAGATGTTGGTGAGGATACAGAGGAAAGGGAACCTTTATACTCTATTTTTGGGAATGTAAATTAGTACAAGCTCTATGGAAAACAGTATGGAAATTTCTCAAAGAACTAAGAATTGAACTACCATTTGATCTCACTACTAAAAGACCCACTTCTCTTCGTTTTGTAGATTCGCTTTGTGCAGAAGCACTCCTTCCAAACAATAATCCCACTACTGGATATCCACTCAAAAGAAAAAAAAAATCATTACATATTAAATATATGGGCTGTTTAATGTTTATTGCAGCACTATTCATGATAGTAAAAATATAGAACTGATCTAATTGATCATTAATTAATGGTTGGATAAAGAAAATGTGATATGTATATAATGAAATACTACTCAACCATAAAAAAGAGTAATATGTCTTTTGCAGCAACATGGATGGAACCAAAGGTCATTATTTTAAGTGAAATAACTCAGGAACACAAAGGTAAATACCGCATGTTCTCATTTATGAGTAGGAGCTAAATAATGTGTATAAACATGTATAGAAAGTGGAATAATAGACATGGGAAACTTGGAAGAGTGGGAGGATGTTAAGAAAATGAGGGTTGAGAAATTACTTAATGGATACAATGTACGCTATTTGGATAATGGATATAGTAAAAGCCCAGACTTCACCATTAGGGAATATATCCATGTAACGAAACCACTCTTATCGCCACTAAATCTATAAAGAAAAATTCAAAATTAAAAAACATATATATAAATAACCCACATATACAGGGAAATTTAGAAAGCCACATGCATGCTGAGAAAGGACCTGAGATGATGCTATGCTATCAACTAAGACTGATCCTTAAGGTCAGTTCTATCATGGTTAAATATGGAAGGAGTGCTTTTGTACAAAGCAAATCTACAAAGACTAATAGAAGTGAGTCTTTTAGTCTGTTTCTTGTTCTTTGGATCTTTTAGCTCTTGGCATTCAAGGAACTATCTGTCAAATATTAAGGAAACACATACATAAGGAAGTAACTTACACATAGCAATGAATATAGAATTTACAAAATAGTTTGGGAAAGTCACTAAACAAAAGAACTGCTAGCCTTCCACAACAACAACAAAACAAAACAGTAAACCCTGGGTGACAGGGGATAATCTGATTTCCAGACTTACCACATTATAATATTCAAATGTTCAGTGTTTAACCCCCAACCCCCCCAAAATAAAACCAAAGGTATAAAAACAGACAGCAAAGTATGGCCTATTTAAAGAAATAAAATAAAGAAACTATACCTGAGGAAGTCTAGACATTGAACTTACTAGAAAATTGCTTTAAAACAACTGTCTTAAATATAGTCAAAGAACTAAAGGAAACATGGACAAAGAACTAAAGAAAATAGGAGAAACAATATATAAACAAAGTGAAAATATAATAAAGGGATAGAAATTATGAAAAAAAATCTGGAGCCAAAAATTGTAAAAACTAAAATTCATGAGAATGGTTCAACAGCAAACTGGAGCAGACAGAAGAAAGAATAAGTGAACTTGATGATAGTACAATTAAAATTATTGACTCCAATGAGAAAGATAAAAGAACAAAGTAATGTGAACCAAACTTAAAGAGTCCTGTGGAACACCATCAAGTGGGGCAACACATACATTTTAGAAGTTCCAGAAGGAGAAGAGAGAAAGACAGGAATAAATAATATTATGCATAAATAACAGCTAAAAATTTCCCAAATTTCATGAAAGATATGAATCTATAAAGTTAAGGTAAATGAACTTCAAGTAGTGTGAGCTCAAAGAGACCCACATTACCATATTATAATCAAACTGGTGAAAGGCAGAGATAAAGAGAGAATCATAAATACAGCAGGAGAGAAGTGAAACATCACATACAAGGGATTACCAATACATATTTCTCATGTAAAGCTGTGGAAGCCCCAAAAAACAACTGTTAACCAAGAATTCTATAACTGTCAAAACTATCCTTCAAAAACAAAAGAGAAATGAAGACTTTCCCTGATTTTAAAAGCTTGAAGTAACTTCATACCACTAGAAAAACTCTAAAAGAAATACCAAAGGGATTCCTCCAGCAGGATACACTACAACTCAACAACACAACAACAACAACAATTCTCTATTCAAAAACGGGCAAATAATTTGAGTAGACATTTCTCCAAAGAAGATATATGACTGGCCAATAAGGACATGAAAAGATGCCTAAGAACACAAATCATTATTAAAATGCAAATCAAAACCAAAATGTAATACAAGTTCATACCCATTAGAGTGGTTATTACCCAAAACAAAACAAAAAATGTCAAATATTGGCAGGATGTCGAAAAACTGAAACTCTTGTGCATTGTTGATGGGAATGTGCAATTGTGCAGCTACTGTGGGAAACATTATGATGGTTCCTCAAAAAATTAAGCATAGAATTATCTTATGATCCAGTGACTCTACATTTAGGTATATATACAAAAGATTTAAAAGCAGGGACTTGGACAAATATTTATACACCAATGTTCATGTTCATAGCAGCATTATTCACAATAGCCAAAATCTGGAAACAGCCTGAGTATCTATTGATGGATGAATATATTTTTTTTAAATGTGGCATATACACACAATATAATATTATTTTGTCTAAAAAATAAATTATAATATACACTACAATATGGGTAAACCTTCAACACATTATGTTAAATGAAATTAGGCAGGCACAAAAAGACAAATATTGTATAATTCCACTTATACCAAGGGAAGAGAGAGACCCTCTCATATTGTTTTATATTCAGAAAAGGAAAGAGAAGCGAAACTAAAGGCAGGTAGCCCGGTGCCTAGGAACCAGACCCAAAACCAGGCCTGGGCCTGCCTGACCTAAGCCTGGTAGTTAAAATTCGACCCCTGACCTAGCAACTGATGTTATCTATAGATTCCATACATTGTATGGAAGGACATTGTGAAACCTCTCATTCTGTTCTGTTTCACTCTGACCACCAGTGCTCACAGCCCCTGTCATGTACCCCCTGGCTTGCTCAATCGATCACGACCCACTCACGCGGATCCCCTTAGAGTTGTGAGCCCTTAAAAGGGACAGAAGTTGAGCACCTGAAGAGCTCAGATTTTAAGACGCTAGCCTGCCGATGCTCCCAGCTGATGAAAGCCACTCCCTTTACTATCTCGGTGTCTGAGGGGTTTTGTCCATGGCTCGTCCTTCTACAATATGAGTTTCCTAGAATATTCAATTCACAGAGACATAAAGGAGAATAGTGGTTACCAGCAATTGTTGGCAGTGGGGAATAGGGAATTATTTAATGGGTACAGATTTTCAGTTTGGGGTAATGACAGTTCTGGAGATGGATAGTGGTGACAATCACACAATGTAAATGTTCTTAATATCACCAAATTGTACACTTGAAAACAGTTAAAATGGTAGGTTTTATGTTATATGTATTCTACCAAAATAAAAATTTTAAGATACATAGACAGATAGATTGATACATAATAGATAGACACATAGATAGATAGATAGATAGACAGATAGATAGATAGATAGATAGACAGACAATAGACAGCAGAAGATAAATAAGAGTGTATGATAGAAATGACAAGTAAGCCAAGGGTCAGAAAGTTCAAGTCCACATTTGAGAACATTCAGGAAAGCACTTCAAAATGATGTATGTGTAACCAAGTTTATACCCTATTCTTTCCTACTTTCTTATTAAATTTTCTATGAATATATAGAAAAAGTGAAAAAATTAATAATAATGAAAAAACACTGAAAATGAATATCAGAGTTTGGAAGGAAGGTCTACTAAATAAAAGATCCAAAGAATGAACTAAAGTTAACAAACAGTGGCTGAAACATGGGTTTCTACTTAAAACAGCAAACTTGGGCTTAAAGTTGATAAGGTGCTTTGAGTTACACAATAGGCACTGAAACAAATATTCAAGGTCTGTTAGGATATTTATATCCAGTCCTCTACTACTCAAGTACCAATCTTGAGTAAGGCAAAATATGATACACAGGCCACACACCTAGTACCTCCCTTGGCAGTATGGTTTTCAAAACTACAATGCTGTGCATCAAATCAGAAATATGAAGAGCACAGGTAGTAGTGAAGACTTGTAGATACAATTTTCATTTTATGTTTGTGTTTTCCTATCCCAGTATCAGAAGAAGTAGTAGAAAATTGCAGAGCTGCACAGTGTAAATATATCTGTTACTTCAGAAGTTGAGTTAGCAAACAGCCACACAAATCTTTCTCCCGGTTTAAAGTCCAAGGATAGGGATGCCATGTTTTTTTCTTTCGTGTGCATTAGTTTGTTTATTTTAACTACTATAAAAATGAGAAAATATTGTGAAATGGTTCTATGAAGTGGTATACCTATCTCTCAATTGTAGTAACTGCTTTTGAGCCAGGTATTGGCTCTTTTAGAAGAGAGCTTCAGTTTTGTTTATTGGTATTTATGATTCAGACTATCTGGCAGTCTTCTCCCAGTGGCCAGTAAGTAGGTCCAAGGAGAGAAAAGAGAAAACATTTACAAGGAGCCCATGGAAAAGTGCTAAAAATTCTCTATGCTTTGATTCTTCAATACAATTTTAAGAAGAAACAGTCTTTTAGGCTCAAGCTTATGGCCTCACAGAAAAAAAACATTTAATGAGCCAGGCATGGTGGCATGTACCTGTAGTGCTGGCTACTTAGGAAACTGAGGCAGAAGCATCACCTGAGCCCAGGAGTTTGAGGCTGTAGTCTCCTATGACTGTGCTTGTGAATAGCCACTGCACTCCAGCCTAGATGACATACTGAGACCCTGTCTCTTAGAAAAAAATGTTTCAGTATAATTTAAAAACAGGGAAACAGAAAGATATAGATAACAAAACAATGCAAGGAGATGTAAATGCACCAATGGTTAAAAGAACAGAAATCCAAACAAACAAAAACTGGCATAAATATGTGATATGAAGAAAATCTAATATTGTGTCTTTACCCTGCATTCTTCAAAATTAAGAATGTGTATAAAACAAAACAAAGTATAAATTAGTAAATAAGCACGGAAAATGGAAATTGAAACTATAAAGTTTAGGTGTCCTAAAGAGGGAACAAAACCATTTGAAATGAATAACTAGATATCAGAAATAAAATTCTCTGGATCTATGGAAACAATGCTTAAGAATAGGAAGAAAAATGTCAACTTTTGTTCTGGATGAATTAATAGAAAATTAGGCCTGTATGTAGACACGAACTAGTAAAATTT
>NW_016811032.1:51429-55727 GCF_001698545.2 Rhinopithecus bieti | reverse complement strand
ATAGAAATGTTTAATTGTTTTGGCCTATTTTTTTTAAAAAAATATTTTTTTTCTCTTTTATTTTCATTTTTTTTTTTTTTTTTATATAATATCTTTTTTTTTTTTCCTTTTTTTTTTTTTTTTTTTTTTTTTTTTTTTTTTTTTTTAATCAATGCCACACTGTTTCGATTACTTCAGCTTTAGGAAAAGTTTTGAAATTATTGTTCAAAATATTTTGGCTATTCTAGTACCTTTGCCTTTTCATATGAATTGTAGAGTTAGTATTTTTTAAATTTTTTGAGCAGAGATCCTGTAGGGAGTTTGATTGACATTAACTTGACTCTATAGATTTATTTAGAGAAGAGTTTACATCTTCATCACAATGAGTCTTTGAGTAATGAATAAAGTATATCTCCTCATTTATTGGGTCTTTAGAATCATTTTTAATATATCAGCAATAACACACATATGAAAATTAGATATATTACCAACTATACAAAATAAAATAATTATTAGAGAATAATATGAACAGTTGTACACCAAAAATTAAGTAGACTAGATGAAATAGAAAACTTAGAAATGCAGAGCTTACCTAAACTGGCTCAATAAAAGCAGAAAACTCAACAGGTCTTTAACAATATATATATATTGAATCAGTAATAAAAAATCTGTGAAAAATGTAAAAAACAAATAACACAAATTCTTCTCAAACTCTTGCAAAATATAGAGCAGAAACCATGTCCTAACTCATTATATGAGGCTAGGCTTGCCTTGATTCCAAAGCCAGAAAAAGATATCAGAACAAAATAAATTTACAGACAAATATTTCTTGTGAAGTTAAATGCAAAAATTATCAAGAAAATACTAAGAAACGGATTCCAACATCATATTTAAAGGATTATACACCATTACCAAATGGGATTGAACACAGGAATACAAGGGTGGTTCAACATAAGTAAATCAATCAATGTAATATACTACATTAATAGAACAAAAGATTAAAAAAATGATGTTCTCCTTGGTGCACAAAAGGCATTTGACGCAATCCAATATACTATCAAGACAAAAGTACACATGAACTAGGATGTGGGTACTGATGATGGATATGCAGCATTGTGAATATAATTAGTGCCACTGAATTGAATTGTACACATGAAATGATTAAAATTACATAACTTAAGATGTCACAACTGAAAATTTAAAACAAATATTACAATGAATTAAAATGATTAAATGCGTTAAATCCATGAGTACATATTTATATTCAAAGATAAGTGAATTGTTCACCTTTGGAGCTTCACCCTTATTTTATGTTGAAATAGGTAAATAAAGCAAAAGATGAAGCATTTATCCTGCCACTTCTATATGAATTTTACCCCTCCATAATCAATTAGGAGATGAACTGATGCATCTATTTATAAGTAAACAAGTGATAGTAGAATTAGAACTTTTGCCATTTTCAATCGTAGTGAATTACTCAGTCTAGACAGTCTGCATTAGTAGCTGTTAACATCACAAATAGAGAACCAAATATCATGTTCTTTATGATTAAAAAACACAACACCACCTACGGTTTTGCTAAAAGGTCAAAACTGAGTCTAACCTGAGCTACACTTCAGGTCCAGCCTCCAATTTGCAGAAAAGACTAAAGACAGAAAAATATGCTTAATTACACCATGAGTATACAATATATTCTTTGGATTCTCCACAAAATAAGTTTTAATAAAAGCAAAGGTTTAAAGGAAAAACATACTGATTAAACAAAATTTATAAAATGTTTCATAAAATTGATAACTAAATATAAGGAAGCTGCTACTATAAAAATAAGATAGGTGTTATTCTAGAGAGAGAGGGGAGAAGTTTTTGAATGGACAGCAAAATTGGAAGGACTTATGGGGTTGGTGGTATGATTCTGTTTCCTAACTTGGGTTGGGTACACAGGAGTTTGACTTATAATAAGTCACTATGCTATATATACCTTCAGTGCATTTTCATAATTCATTTCATTTTGCAATAACATATTACAAATAACTTATTTACAGAGAGAAATGTATTTACAACATTTTTGAAGTGGCAATATTAATGGTACTACCTTAAGGGAGGAAGTTGTAAGAGTTAAGTGAGAGTATTTATAAAGCACTTTGATATGACTGGCATGTTTAAAATTCTATTTTTAAATTCTACTATTATGGCACATCTTATTTATTATTCCAAAACTAACAGTTAAGTTGATACATAGTTATATTACCAATTTAAACACATTTGCTACCTCATAATTAGCACAACCATAGAGGTAATACGTTCATTCTTATATAGGGACATGACCAGCTTTTGCCCAAATATGGGCAAAATATGTACTGTTAAACTACAGTCATATACCACTTAATGATGGGGATATGTTCTAAGATATCTTTCCTTAGGCAATTTAGTTGTTGTGCAAATATCAGAGTAAATTTTACAACCTAGATGGTATAGCCTACTCCACATCTAGGCTATATAATATAGCCAATTGCTCCTAGGCTAAAAAAGAGTACAACATGTTATTGTTCCGAATATGGTAGGCAATTATAATGCAATAGTGAATGTTTGTGTATTTAAAAACATCTAAACATAGAAAAGTACAGAAAATATGCAATAAAAGGTTTAAAAGTACACCTGTATAGAGCACTTACTGTATAATAGAGCTTGCAGGATTGGTAGCTGCTCTAGGTGAGTCATTGAGTGGTTAGTGAATTTGTGAAGGTCTACACTGTACACTTAGGCTACACTAAATCTATAACTTCCTTCAATCTTAAGTTAATTGTAACTTTTTCCCTTTAGACAAGGTTTTACCCTGTCATCCAGGCTGGAGTGCAGTAGTGTGATCGTGGCTTACAGCAGCCTCTACTTCCCAGGTTCAAGTGATCCTCCCACCTCACCCACAGGAGTAGCTGGAACTACAGTCCCAAACCACTATGACCAGCTAATTTTTAATTTTTTTTGTGGAGACAAGGTTTCACTATGTTTCCCAGGCTGGTCTCGAACTCCTGAACTCAAGCCATTCGCCTGCCTCAGCCTCCCAAAGTGCTGGGATAAGAGGTATGAGCCACTGTGCCCAGCCTATAAACTTTTTGACTCTTTTATATTAACAATTAACTAAAATACAAGCACATTATACACCTGTACAAAATACTTTCATTAATCTTATTTTATAAGCTTTTCTATTTTAGTTTTTTTTTTTAACTTTCTAAAATTTTGTTAAAGTAAGACATAAACACACATTAGCCAAGGCCTATACAGAGTCAGGATCATCAGTATTATTGTCTTCCACCTCCACATCTTGTCCCACTGGAAGGTCTGCAAGGGCCATAATACACATGGAGCTGTCATCTCCTATGACAGCAGTGCTTTCTTCTGGAATAACTCCTGAAGGACCTGCCTTAGGCTGTTTTACAGTTAACTCTTTTTTAAAAAAAAATAAGTAGAAGCAGTACACTCTAAAATAATGTTTAAATTTATAGTAAATGCAGGCTGGGCACTGTGGCTGACGCCTGTAATCCCAGCACTTTGGGAGGTCAAGGCAGGCGGATCATTTGAGGTCAGGAGTTCAAGACTAGCCTAGGCAACATGGAAAAACCCCATCTCTACTAAAAGTGCAAAAATTAGCTGGGCGTGGTAGCTAATAACTGTAGTCCCAGCTACTTGGGAGGCTGAGGCAGAAGAATCATTTGAACCTGGGAGGTGAACAGGTTCAAACTTTTCAGTGAGCAGAGATTGAACCACTGCACTCCAGCCTGGGTGACAGAGCAAGACTCTGTCTCAAAAAAAAAAAAACAAAATATACTAAATACATAAACCAGTAACACAATTATTTATTATCATTATCAAGTATTAATATTATGTACTATACATACTTATATAATATGTGCTCTATTTTTATACAACTGGCAGCATGGTAGGTTTAGTTTACATCATCATCACCACTTGTGAGTAACGCATTGTGCTACAACTTTAAGACAGCTATGACTGACATCACTAGGCAGTAAGAATTTTTTTTATTTTTTATTTTTTATTATACTTTTTTAAGTTCTAGGGTACATGTGCATAACGTGCAGGTTTGTTACATATGTATACTTGGGCCATGTTGGTGTGCTGCACCCATCAACTCGTCAGCACCCATCAATTCATCATTTATATCACGTATAACTCCCAATGCAATCCCTCCCCCCTCCCCACTCCCCGTGATAGGCCCCGGTGTGTGATGTTCCCCTTCCCGAGTCCAAGTGATCTCATTGTTCAGTTCCCACCTATGAGTGAGAACATGCGGTGTTTGGTTTTCT
>NW_016811032.1:39526-50361 GCF_001698545.2 Rhinopithecus bieti | reverse complement strand
CTGTTTTTTCCAATTCTGTGAAGAAACTCATTGGTAGCTTGATGGGGATGGCATTGAATCTATAAATAACCTTGGGCAGTATGGCCATTTTCACGATATTGATTCTTCCTATCCATGAGCATGGTATGTTCTTCCATTTATTTGTGTCCTCTTTGATTTCACTGAGCAGTGGTTTGTAGTTCTCCTTGAAGAGGTCCTTGACATCCTTTGTAAGTTGGATTCCTAGGTATTTTATTCTCTTTGAAGCAATTGTGAATGGAAGTTCATTCATGGTTTTGCTCTCTGTTTGTCTGTTACTGGTGTATAAGAATGCTTGTGATTTTTGCACCTTAACTTTGTATCCTGAGACTTTGCTGAAAACTGTCTCTCAGACCACAGTGCAGGCAATAAGAATTTTTAAGCCCCATCATAATCCTAATGGGATCACTGTGGTATATGCCATCTGTCATTGACGCCTCGTTGTGTAGCATATGTCTGTATCTGTTTTGCGATAATAATGGTGAGTTAGGACAGCAATGCAAGATGGCAGCTACCACGGGCTCAGACTACTTATGAAAACCAAATATACAGCCTTAAAATAAAATATGGACCTAAATCATTCCCTTTTGTAAAATTTGTAACAAAATTTAACATGAATGGAGTCAATAGTTCTTTTTTTAAATTGCAATAGGTTTTTGCAAAACAGGTGGTGTTTGGTTACATGAATAAGTTCTTTAGTGGTGATTTCTGAGATTTAGGTGCACCCATCACCTGAGCAGTGTACACTGTACCCAATATGTAATATTTTGTCCCTCACCTCACTCCCACCCTTTCCTCGAAGTCCGCAAAATCCATTGTATTATTCTTTTGCCTTTGATCCTCATAGCTTAGCTCCCACTTATGAGTGACAACATACGATGTTTGATTTTCCATTCCTGAGTCACTTCACTTAGAATAATGGTCTCCAATTCCATCAAGGTTGCTGAAAATGCTATTATTTTGTTCTTTTCATGACTGAGATATATATATATATATCTCACAATCAATCGTTCTAATGGAGTAGTGAACCCAAGAGCCATATCAATGCTATCAAAATGGCAAAATTCATGTCGTATTAAAGTTTTCCTGCAAGAGCCTTGGCACCTTATGATGTCTAAAAAAATTATGAAACTCCCTCAGCCGACTGAAGGTCAGTGTTATAGCAATTAATCAAAAATAAAAGAACACAGGCCTTCCTCCTTCCCCCCACCATTCAATTAAGGAAGTCTTCATTTTCCACAGTAGTAAATTTTCTAGATATGTCTTGTAGACCTCAAAGTTCAGGAAAGGAAATTCCTATTCAAAGGAAATTTACCTTAAGATACTATAGGTGACACTAAATTTTTGTCCATTTCAAATACGTAAGTTGTGTTATAACAAATCATCTCATCAAGTGTAACTACTGTCCACGTAGTTGAACTTCTGGAATGAATACAATATATTTGAATTGTTCCCGCCATAACTAGTGGGACACATCTAACTTAACCGTGAAAAGACATATTACACAATCATGTTGTTGTTAATTACATGGCCTGAGATCTCTGCCTTTTCTTGCTAGCCCTCACCTTCCCTGCAACAGCCCTCTAGCCTGCGGCCTTGTTAGATTAGATGTGAAGGTTTCAGGTCACAGCCTGTGGGACTAATGGTGGGTGTGTGGGGTGCTTTAGATGTATCCCTGGTTTCTTCCTTTAAGTCTTAAATAATGCCCCCTCCATGTCCTGTCCCTACATTCCTTCACTTCCACTCTCAGCCAAAACATAGATTGTAACTCCTCTGATCCCCTCTGAGATTGGCCTTCAGTGAGTAATTTAGTGCTTTCCCCATATTTTCTCTTCCCCACCTTTATGGAGGGTTGCTGCTTTTTTCTCCCACTTCCTCAAGTTCCTTTCTGTACCATCACTACCCACTGCTTTCTATGACACTTCCTTGCTTTGACCAGAAGCCATCAGGAAATGATGGAAAGACTCTTTAACTGCTCTGGTTAAATTTTGGAACTGCATTTATTCACTCTCCATCAGCCTAAGAAATGAATTTTGGGTCCTCAGCTCTACCACCCTCTGCTGTCATCATCAGCTGATGGGTTTTTTAGCTCAGGTTTTGATAAGGTGAAAATAACAGTCACCAAGTTTATTCAGAACTCTCAGCTGTCAGAGTCGTTGGTGGTTAAACTTGGAAAAAGACCACATGAAGATATGTGTAAGCGCACATGATCCCTCTGAATTATTTTCTTTTCTGTAATTGTTTTGCTTCTAAAATTGAATAAGTATTAAACAGGGCTTTCTTTTGGTCATCCTTGCAGTCCATTGTGGCCTAGTCTGGAATCTGACAATTTGAACAAAAAGAACTTGAAATTTGGTACATACTTCTTTGGTTTTGGTGCTGCTGCTTCACGAGATCCTCAGCAGAGGTTTAACAAATAACTTGGTGTGCACAGCAGGTCACTGTTGGTGGGTTTGACTTTCTGGCAAATTGTTGTATTTCTCCACTTTCTGTTTAGGACTACTAAATGCTGAAATATGGACGAGTACAGAAATAAAAGTAATTCATTGTGTAAAAATAAATAGTGGTGACTTGGAAAATTAATTCAATTTTAATTATGAAGCAAGTGACACTGAAGAAAGTACTTTGACATTTACAAGCCGTGTAAAATTTTGTGTGCAAGGAATAACTATTCTGTTAAGCCACTGAAATGTGGGGGACATATAGCAGAATCGTCTTAACTCAGACATGTGAGCAAGTTATTTAACATCTTTGTACATCAGTTTACTCCGATAAAATGGTTAATAATCCTTACCTCGTAGGGCTATTTTAAAAATTAAAATAATCTGTTCAAGAGTATTGAACAATGCCTGGCACCTAAGGCTCTCACTGTTATTGATGACCTTCTGGCTGCTTTTGTCAGAATTGGCTCAAGGACTGGGCACTTCTAATACTGTTATTGGTGGAAAATTCTCAGAACTGCAGCTGACTGGGATTGGGGCAGACAAAGACTGGCACACCTGGATTTTGGTTACCTTATTATATTGCTTAATTTTTCTCTGTGGTGACCGAACATTCAAAAACACCTCAACCCTTTTCCTTTCCTGCTCTACTCCTTAATTATGTGTGCTGCTAAGTAATTTACTGTTTTTTTTTTTTTTTAATTAACCACAGGAGTCCTGTCATGTGCAAAGTAGATCCTCCTAGAAGCAATTCAGAGGTTAATAATTCCAATAATATGAACCTGTGAGAATGCACTGTTTGACTGAGGCTGTGTGGCTATTCCCTTAAATGTCACTTGCTGCTTGCAATATGCTGGGAAGGATGCTTTGTTATAACTTGGCCTGCTTTCTGTGCTTTCTTTGTGGTCCCGCAGGTGAAATAGTTAATACTCTCAAAGTAATTAATTATGGGTAAAATGAGGAATTGCATTTTTGTAGCCTGAACTACTGGAAAATGGAAATATGAGGACATTGTCCTCTCTGGATGAATTTGCTTATATTTAAAAAATTTTAAGCTGTGTATCCCTGAAAAAAATAAATTGAGGTTCACAGCTATAAATTGGAGAGTCACGTGGCTTTTCCATTTTGAAAACAAACAAAGGTTAAAAGGAGTGCCAAGAAGTAAATACTCCAAATTCTATTACCATGCGGTTTCGAAGGGCACGACTAAGGTTCACCTTAACATCCATCTAGGGTTGAGGAGGCTTTTGTATAGGTTAACGTTCCAGGGGTTCAAAATGTGACTTTCAAAATAGTCCCTGTCCTAGCCAGGCATGGTGGCATGTGCCTGTAATCCCAGCTACCCGGAAGGCTGAGGTGGGAGGATTACTCAAACTTAGGAGTTCAAGACCAGGCTGAGAAACATAGTGAGACCCCATCTCAACAACAACAACAAAATAATAATAATTGGCCCTTTCCTATTGTAAACTGCAAGAAGCACAGGTAGAAGGATTATCAGAGGAGGGTTCTAATACAGTCTTCTCCTCCATTACGAGCTGTGTACTCTTGAACAGGTCACTCATAATTCTCAGTATAAAACAATTCCACAGACATGTATTGAACACCAACTGTGCCAGACATTATGTCAGGTGTTGTTAAAGTAACAAAGATAAATTAGACATGGACCATTTCTTTCTTCTATTACACAAGTAAGGAAATGGAAGCCGTTGGACTACATGATTTCCAAATTCCTTCTCAATCCAGAAAAGCTTTGGTTCAACCAAGCCCTATGATTCATATATATTTCATTATTATGCATTTCAAACTGAGTATTTTCAGGTTGCACAAGTTTGGAAGGGTTTTCTTATTTTTCCCAATGATCTGTCAGTTCTGAAATGTCAAGGTAAAGGCATCAGATACAGCCTTTTTTCAAATTTGGGCTGCTATAGGCACCTTTCCTTCTCTACAGTGTTTCAGCTGAAACATAGGATGAATGGCTTATTTCAGTCCAAAATCTAAAAGGCCATCTATTGTCTTAATAAGGTCATTGTAGTTAAGGTGGTTCACTACCTTCTTAAAACCTATGGGACTTTACAAACAAGAACTGCTTGCTAAGGGGACAGTCAGTGATGTGCCGAGTAGAAGAATAGGTTAACCTGCTGTGAAATTCCTTAATTTAGGTGCTTCAATATGCAAAAGAAAATAAAAGTATGCTACAGCAACCTCAACAGGAAAATAGAAGAGAGAACATTTTCCCATATACTCTGGACTCTGAAAGGAGTAAAAGGAGAGGCTAAAAGTAAGCAGGTTTTATGTTACTAAAGGAGAAAGTGAAGGCTGAGGTTTGGGAATACTTGATAAAAAAATCAACTAGTAATTGTGAAAGGCAAGAAGACACAAGGTCAGCTAACGGCTGGGTCCATCCATTCTCTCTCTGTTGAGTAGGTCTCTTTCCCAGGGAAAATCCCAACCATATCCTAAATATCTCAAGAGCTGATATCACAGTAATTGAAATATGAGGATGTTGATGATGATGATGTTTGCTCATCTCTTAAATGGAGAATCAGAATAATGGTACCTATTTCATAGGATTGTTGTGAGGATAAAATGAGTTAATATGTGAAAGTGTTATTGGAATACAATAGCAATATACTTATTTGTGCAGAAAAAAAAAAAAAAAGAATGCCACCAGTTACAAACAAGTAGACTACTCTTTTCATGGTTTTATTCTGACAATATTTGTCACACACATTTGCATATGCATTTACCTGTGCAGACTTTACAGTATGGTTGAATTGAGAGTATAGATGCACTTGAGTGTACATGGGTGGGCTTAATGTATATATGCATTTATGGCAGGGAATATATGTGTACTCAGTACCAGCATTACATTGTACTTGGAAATGATTAAATGTTGTGTTGCATAGTTTTAATTTTCCTTATTCATTAAAATTTTTTTCAGTCTCTTTTCCTATACATCCAGATGCCATCTATTTGACCACTTCCACTCTTCTTCCTAATGCCCTTCCCAATATGCTAATATTCTCATCCTTTTGTATAACACTAAAGCATTTGCCATAAAAGAGACTGCCTGTCCTATTTTCCATGTACTAAATTTTATAAACTTCTGAAAGTAGCTGGCTTCCTGGTTGATTATTCTCACTAGCACAATGTCTTTCTACTGTGCTGGACTGATGCATAGAAAATACAGACTTTTAATACCTCCTCCTGCCTGCTAATGTAGTTATTCATCAGACTTGAAGATACTTTCTCTGTTTATCAGGATGTCAAGTGGGGTCCAGACAGAAATCTAATAAGCATTTCCACTGTCTTGGAATTTATACATGACAATGAAATCTAAGTCCAAATGAAAATTGGGGCATCCATGATAATTACGGGTAAGTTAGTTTCCCCTGACCCCATTAGTACAAAGATAACATGTCAAAGTTCCGCCAACCCAAGGAAACATCAGATTATTTTAAGCGACTTAAAACAAGGATAGAAATTTTCTTTTTACCTTGGCCGTTACTGACTTATTTAATCTGTATGTTTTGTTTTTTCTAAATAATGTAGCTACATTTTAACAGAGGGCTTCAATGTTTTTGCTTGTTTTATTTGTTCCTAAGCCCTTCAAGATTCATGGGACCATGATGAACTGTTAGAGTTTCTTACCTCTCTCTCAAGTAATACCACTTAGGATTGGATACATCTAGGTGGAATAACAGTAGTAAAGTTTAGTGATAAAATGCCAAAAGTGAGTTTTAGGCATCTTGAGTTATTGTTTCATTAACATACAGTCCTGTCATTCAAAGAAAAATACATCTTTGTGTGCAAAATGTCAAGATTAGCCTATACTAGAGACACCATGTATAGTTTTAGCATTCATATTTATATATATACATGATACATAAATATTTATGTATCTAAATATATATAAACAAGTATACCATATTTATATGTGTCATATTTGTATAAATATATAAAATGTGCTAACCAAGACACACTGCACTCAATCAATGAGTCTGCCCTATTAAACATCAAAATCAGCAAAGATAATGTAAATCATTATCCTTCTATATATTTCTTCCATTTTCCTCCCCCCAGTCTTCCTCCCATACTCCTTTAATCAAACATTTACACACCACTTGCTGTGTAACAGGCACTGAGCTAACTGCTACTTATAGGGGTTACTATGAAAAGTATATTCCTTGCACTCAAAGAGCTCACAGTCTACATCCATGCACCTCCTCACTATAGATGTTAACTGATTGTTGGGAAATTTTATTATAGCATCAAACACAGGTTGGTAAAAGGGTGCAGAGAAGTAACACTTAATCCAAATTAAAAATACAACTGAAAAGTCAAAAAACAATTTGATCTTTTTTGTCTCTCTGTAAAGTTAAGCCATCACTCATAGTTGAGGTACTGATTTAAGCTTAATATAGTTAAGGACTTTCTCCTGCACAGTTTTCTGAAAATAGAATGAACTAACTTGTATGGCTGTGATTCTCTATCACTTTGTATAATCAAGCATAGATTTGTGTCTGCTTGCTTTGAGTGCAAACAATGTGGAGGTTAGGCCCCTTCAAACTCTATAATAATAATATTTAAATAAAATGACACAGACCCCATTATAAGTCTTAAACGTCTCCTCCAGTTCAAGCACTGCACATCATTTTGGGTCAGGACCAAGTGAATAAACAGAAGTATCCATTCCCATATCAAGAATTCTGGAATGCCTTTAGGCTATTTCTTCTCTAATGTGCAGTTTTAATGCAAAATGTATACCCATTTTGTGTTTTTTGTGGGAGAGGAGAGTGGTACTTATACCTCCTGAATTTGATATCTGGCAAGAATTCTGGAGAATTAAAACAGAATCAAACTATGTTGAAAATAAATAAAAATAACAGGGGAGCAGGGCCAAGATGGCCAACTAGAAGCAGGGGTGGTTGGAGGCTCCCATCGAAAAATGCCATAATAAGCATTTGACTCCTTCACTGGAAACCAGGGTATTTAGGTTCTCTCATCAAAATTGACTAGAAGGCTGGTGTGACTCACAGAGAGAAGGAAGAGCAGTGTGGTGTGGGCGCCCACCTGAGAGTCACATGGGGAAGGGGAACCCTCCTCCCTCCAGCCAAGGGAGGTGGTGAGTGAGCATGCTACCCGGCCAGGAAACCCTGCTTTTTCAACGTAACTGTGCAATCCATGGATTGGAAGATCCCACTTGTGAACCCACGCTACCGGGGCACAGCGTCCCAACCCCGAAACACAGATTCTTACAGTGTCTCAGCTGGAATCTGCTTAAGCCTACAGAACTCCTGATGGGAGGGGCGACCAGCACTGACTGCAGCTGCCTGCTGTCTAAGCCTTCTGAGTTCTTCGTGGGAGGGGCAGCAGCCATCCCTGGGACTCATGACTGCCTAACAAGCTAAGCTCCCTGGGCAGGGGAAGAGCAGCATCCATTTTTATAGCTCCAGACTGCACTTTGTCTTTGCTGGAGCCTGGGAGGATGGAAGGCTTGGTCCCAAGACTTGTCCCCACAGCCCAACACACCAGCTGTGGCAGTCTGCAGCCAAAGTGCCTCTTCAGGTCTAACCCTGACCCATCCTTCCCCAGTGGGCAGGGCTTCCCTGCAGGATCTCCAGTAACTCCAGCCAGAGGCTCGGGGCAGAATTTGGATCTCCCTGGGCCTGAGCCCCTAGAGGGAGGGGTGGCCAGAGTTTCTTAAGACCAGCAGACTTAGCCTCTCCTCTTGGTAGCTCTGAGGAATCTGGGCAGCCCAGATGTCTGGGTTTCCCCCCAGCAAAACACACCCTCTCCACCAAGGGACAAAGTGCTTCATTAAATGGGTCCTGGTCCCTGTGCTATCCAACTGGGTGAGACCCTTCAACAGTGGTTGTCAGATACAATATACGGGGGTGATCCTACCAGCATCAGTTTAGTGCCCCTCGAGGTCAGAGGTCCCAGAAGAAGGAGCAGGCACCCATCTCTGCTGCTCTCCAGCCTCCTTGAGTGACGTCTCAAGGCATGGGAGCAAATCAGATGAATAGGGCCAGAAGTGAACCCCCAGCAAACTGCAGCAGACCTATAGAAGAGGGACCTGACTATTGAAAGAAAAACAAGCAAAAGCAACAGCAACAACATCAACAAAACAACAACAAAAGGCCCCACAAAACCCCATCCAAGGGTCAGCAGCCTCAAAGACCAAAACTAGACAAACTCGCAAAGGTAAGAAAGAATCAATGAAAAAATGAGGAAAACCCAAAAGGCCAGCCTGCCTCTTCTCCTCCAAATGTTCACAATATCTCTCCATCAGGGATGCAGAACTGGACAGAGGATCAGATGGACAAATTGACAGAAGTAGACTTTACAAGATGGGTAATAAAAAACTACAATGAGCTAAAAGAGCATGTTATAATCCACTGCAAAGAAGCTAAGAACCTTCACAAAAGGTTAGAGGAACTGCTAACTAGAATAACGAGTTAAGAGATGAACCTAAATGACTAATGGAGCTGAAAAACACACCACAAGAACTTCGTGGAGCATACACAAGTATCAAAATCCGAATCGACCAAGTGAAAGAAAAGATATCAGAGTTTGAAGACCAAATTGCTAAAATAAGACATGCTGACAAGAATGGAAAAAAAAAAAAAGAATGAAAAAGCCTTCAAAAAATATGGGACAGAACCTACAATAGATTGGAGTACCAGGAGGAGACGGGGAGAATGGAAACAAGCTAGAAAACACACTTCAGGACACTATCCAGGAAAACTTCCCCAACCTAAGCAAGACAGGCCAACATGTAAATTCAGGAAATACAGAGAACACCGCATAGATACTCCACAAGAATATCAACCCAAGACACATAATCATCAGATTCTCCAAGGTCAAAATGAAGGAAAAGCTGTTAAGGGCAGCCAGAGAAAAAGTCCAGGTTACCTACAAAGGGAAGCTCATTAGACTAACAGGAGATCTCTCAGCAGAAACTCTATAAGCCAGAAGAGATTGGAGAACAATATTCAATATTCTTTAAGAAAAGTATTTCCAGCCCGGAATTTCATATCCAGCCAAACTAAGCTTCATAAGTGAAGGAGAAATAAAATCCCTTCTAGACAAGCAAATGCTGAGGGATTTTGTTATCACCAGGCCTGACCTTCAAGAACTCCTGAAAGAAGCACTAAACATGGAAAAGAAAAACTGGTATCAGCCACTGCAAAACACACAAAACATAAGGACCAATGACATTATGAAAAAACTACATCAACTAGTGTGCAAAATAACCAAATAGCATCATGATGACAGGATTAAATTCACACAAAACAATACTTACCTTAAATGTAAATGGGCTAAATGCCCCAAGTAAAAGACACAGACTGGCAAATTGGATAAGGAGTCAAGGTCCAGTGGTGTGCTGTATTCAGGAAACCCAACTTACATGCAAAGACACACACAGGCTCAAAATAAAGGGAGGAAAATTTACCAAGCAAATGGAAGGAAAAAAAAAAAAAAAAAACTCAGAGACTGCAATCCTAGTCTCTGACAAAACAGACTTTAATCCAAATAACATAAAAAAAAAAAAAAAATACAAAGGGCATTACATAATGGTAAGGAAACAATTCAACAAAAAACTAATTATTCTGAATATATATGCACCCAACACAGGAGCACTCAGATTCATAAAACAAGTTCTTAGAGATCTACAAAAAGACTTAAACTCACACACAATAATAGTAGGAGACTTTAACACCCCACTGTCAGTATTAGACCTATCAATGAGACAGAAAATTAACAAGGATATTCAGGACTTGAACTCAGCTCTGGATCAAGTGGACCTGGTAGACATATACAGAACTCTCTACCCCAAATCAACAGAATATAAATTCTTCTCAGTGCCACATGACACTTATTCTAAAATCAACAACATAAATGGAAGTAAAACACTCCTCAGCAAATTCAATAGAACTGAAATTGTAACAGTCTCTCAGACCGCAGTGCAACCAAGTCAGAACTCAGGATTAAGAAACTCACTCAAAACCACACAACTACATGGAAATTGAACAACCTGCCCTGAATGATGTCTGGGAAAACAAAAAAAAAAAAAAAAAAAAATAAGGCAGAAATCAAAAAGTTCCTTGAAACCAATGAGAACAAAGAGACAACGTAACAGAATCTCTGAGAGACAGCTAGAGCATCATTAACAGGGAAAATTACAACACTAAATGCCCACATCAGAAAGCAAGAAAGGTCTCAAATCAACACTCTAATATCACAATTAAAAGAACTAGGGATGCAAGAGCAAACTAATCCAAAAGGTGACAGAAGACGAGAAATAACTAAGATCAGAGAAGAAATAGAGGAGATAGAGACACAAAAAACCCTCCAAAACTCAACGAATCA
>NW_016811032.1:34794-38299 GCF_001698545.2 Rhinopithecus bieti | reverse complement strand
TGGGCAAAGACTTCATGACAAAAACAGCAAAAGCAAATGCAACAAAAGCCAAAATTGACAAATGGAATCTAATTAAGTGAAAGAGGTTCTGCACAGCAAAAGAAACTGTCATCAGAGGGAACAGGTAACCTACAGAATGGGAGAAAATTTTTGCAATCTACCCATCTGACTAAGTTTTAATATCCAGAATCTACAAGGAACTTAAACATATTTACAAGAAAAAAACACCAACCCCATCAAAAAGTGAGCGAAGGATATAAGCAGACACTTCTCAAAAGAAGACATTTATGTGTCCAATTAATATATGAAAAAAAGCTCAACATCACAGATCATCAGATAAATGCAAATCAAAATCACAATGTGATATCATCTTATGCCAGTCAGAATGGCGATTATTAAAAAGTCAGGAAACAACAGATGCTGGTGAGGCTGTGGTGAAATATGACCACTTTTATGCTATTGGTAGGAATGTAAATTAGTTCCACCCATTGTGGAAGACAGTATGGCGATTCCTCAAGGATCTAGAAACAGAAATACCATTTGACCCAGCAATCCCATTACTGGGTGTATACTCAAAGGCATATAAATCATTCTACTACAAGGACACACACATACGTATATTTATTGCAGCACTGTCTACAAGAGCAAAGACATGGAATCAACCAAAATGCCCATCAATGATAGACTGAATAATGAAAATGTGGTGAATATACACCACGGAATACTATGCAGCCATAAAAAGGGAGATCATGTCCTTTGCAGAGACATGGATGAAGCTGGAAGCCATCATCCTCAGCAAACTAACACAGGAACAAAAAACCAAACACCACATGTTCTCACTCAAAAGTGGGAGTTGAACAATGAGAATACATGGACACAGAGAGTGGAACACCACACACTAGGGCCTGTTGGGTGATAGGCGTGAGGGGAGGGAACTTAGAGGATGGGTCAATAGGTTTAGCAAACCACTATGGCGCACATATACCTATGTAACAAATCTGAATGTTCTACACAGGTATCCTGGTTCTTTTTTTAGAAGAAATAAAGAAAAAAGAAAGAGAAAAAAAGAAAAAAGAAAATCACCACATGTGATTAATGCAAAAAATTTTAAAACAGCAAAATTGCTGTAAAAGTATTGTTTTTCAGTCCCGTAAGAACCACTCGTCACAAAATAAAACTTATGTATTATTTGTGTGTTGTGTTATTTAAATGTGTAAAAATTTGTTTTGTATTTTTTTCTGCTGATACAAGCCCAAACACCCCATTGTTTTTATTGTGTTGTTATTTTTTGGCTTATTTTTGTAATTTATGTTCAGCTAAGGGATTGTACTGCCAGCAAACTTTATGCCATTATTTCCAAAAGGAAAATAAAATAAGAAAAAAGAAATCAATATTCTGCATTCACTAAGAATGCACTAATATATGTTTGACTTGCAGACAACACAACCATACATGAGTACACAAACACAGTCACAAATATATGTATTTAAGGAGAGAAAAAGAGAGCTACAGTTAGTTCTGAAAACAAAACTAACAGCTAGTTTTAAAGAGTTGCTATTGCTCACAAGCTTTAGTCTTTATTACACTGCTATTTCCTTTATTCATTTCTCCCTTAGATCTCATCCACCTTTATCATTTCACCAATGCTCTTATTAACTGACTCCATAATCTTTCCCTCAAAATCTGTCTTTTCTCCAAATCATCACCTGACTTCTACACATCTCCACTTTGATGTCTCAATAGCATTACAAACAATAATCCAAATGTATGATGCCCCCTCCTTCCTAGCCTTTTTAACTTCTATTGCCAGAAAGCAAAATCATTTTTCTAATCATTTAAGCCATAAACATTTGCTCTGACTCTTCCTTTATTGTTGGCTGTTCACATGCAGTCACACATTATATTGAGCGTTCTTTTACAATGGTTACCGTCTTCTCTTTCTCATGGGTTCTACCTTATTTTAGATACTTAGTCTTAAACACAGCGACAATTTCCTAAATGAGCTCCATCCAGGCTCTCCCTCCCCAATCTATTCCATGTATCTACCAGACATATCTTCCAAAAACAGCATTTTCAAACTTAATATTTGCTTAAAAACGTTTAGTAGCCCTCCCAATTATTTTAGGGACAATGTCTGAAATCAGGAATCTAGAATTCAAGTTCCCACATATTCTGTCTCAGCTATTAATCTTTTAAATTATTATTTTACATTAATTTAAAAGGTATATTGTTTACCATCTCTTACCATATCATAAAAGGAGACTAAAATAGGAGAAATAAATACAAATAGTGTGCAATAAACAAGAACACATTTTTCAGGCTTGGTTTGTACCTCCTGCTCTGTGTCTTTGCTTATGATATTTTCTCCACCAGCAAAACTTTCACTGACCTTTTTGTTGCCCAGCCTGTGGCTACCCATATTCAGTAAATGTTCATATCCACTGTGATCACTCTCTATTTGATCTTCTCTAGCTCTATTGTCTCTGTCACTTGGCATTTAACACCTTCTGCCTTGTATTGCAATGATCTCTCTCTATTTATCCTTTCACTCCTCATATAGATTATCTTCTAAAGTCAGCACAAGATATGGAACTTCTCTTGCACCTCTCATGAACCCTAGCCAAATGCTCAACACGTGCTGGTGTTTGATTATTAAGTATATACTAAAAATTTGCCTTCCTGGTAGAGGGTAAAATACTTGACTGGATTCAATTCTTTAATTTATTGATGCCAATTTGTATGTCTATGTGTAGACATAGCCCAAATTAGCCTGCTATTTCTATAAATTATAACCTGCAGGGCCATACACCTAGTATCTCTTTGCAGATGGAGTTTCAAACTGTGACTGTTTCTTTTAAGCACATCAGTCAAAACCCAGGTTCAGAGTTATTTAAAGTGGTTTGCATTTTATGGTCCTATGAAGGCTTCACATTGCAACTGCTGAGCTTTAAAACACAGAAACTAAAAAGAGGGTACAAGGAACTGCCATCTGTCCCTATAAACAATTATCAGCCGGCCATCTGCCCATATACTGGGTAATGATTTTAACGCTGGTAATATCTTACTGAGATACTCTCTCTCCATAGAGCCAAAGAAAAGGAACCCATTAAAAAATGCTGATCCTTCTAGTTGTTGTTCGTGAATATTTTCTCCCATACAAGAGCTTATCATTTAATTTGTGTCTCTATGTTTTTCACTATGAATTGAAAAGTTATACTTTGTGACCCATCTGCAACCACCTGGCTCTTGCAAATAGATGCTTCTATCTACAAATTACCACAAAGAGTTAGGATATAATTTAGATCCATTCAAAATGAACCAGAGTATCCAAGACATTATGAAAGAGAGCTAACAGTAATGGGATTAACAATTAACCTCAGGTTCAAGCTAAGCAGTATAAAGAAACCCACATTCAAATGAAAACCAGTTTCCTTATGTTTCAAAATCCACTCTGCAAAGTTTACCATCCTTTTGATGAGTTTATTGTCTTGTTTATTTTTCTGTG
>NW_016811032.1:27901-31378 GCF_001698545.2 Rhinopithecus bieti | reverse complement strand
AGTTTTCTTCCATTTCTATATTTTATTTTAGTTGCTTGTGCAGGTACCATGCTCTTTACCTAATGCAAAATCCACCACTCATGTTTACAAATTTTATCATCACACTGACTTCATTTACACTAAAAAAGAAAATACAGACTAATTGCAACCCTACTAGTAAATTGATTCAACCCTAGCAATCAAAAAGAACAATCAAAACAAATGTCCACTGTAACGGACAGACATGGGTAAGGTTAAGTCACATAAAACATTCCATTTCATCTTTCATCAATATTTAATAGCAGCATAATATTCATTAAGTTGGACATTTTCTCTCAAGATATTTAAAGAGGTCTAACTTTTCTTTGGCTTAGGTGCTCATGTCCCTTGACATTTCATAGTTTTATATTTCTTAAGATGTTAGAATGTCCTTATTATTTTTTCCTATTTATACTATTTTTTGTAATCACAGCTACAAATGTCCTGATAAAATATTTAATTGCATAAAAGGAAAATGTCACAGAATCAAACTTAATATATTATAGATTCTTCCCTCAAAATTATAAATTTCTATTTTAACTTTTATTTTCAGGTCAAAGGTATATGTGGAGGTTTGTTATATGGGTAAACTGTGTCACAGATTTGGTGTATAGATTATTTTGTCACCCAGGTAGTAAACATACCAGCTGATAGTTTTCTGATCTTCTCCCTTCTCCCAATCTCCACCCTCAAGTAGGCCCCAGTGGCTGCTGTTCTGCTCTTTGTGTTCATGTGTTCTCATTGTTTAGCTCCCACTTACAAGTGAGAACAAGTGGTATTTGGTTTTCTGTTTCTGCATTATGCATTAGGTCAATGACCTCCAGCTCCATCCCTATTGCTTCAAAGGACATAATCTCATTATTTTTTTATGACTGTGTCATACTCCATGGTGTATATGTACCACATTTGCTTTATCTAGTCTACCATGGATGAACATTTAGGTTGATTCCATGTATTTGCTATTGCAAATACTGCTGCAATAAGCATACATGTGCATATGTCTTTGTGGTAGAATATTTAATTACATAAAATTTATATTCCTTTGGGTATATACACAACAATGGCATTGCTGGGTTGAATGGTAATTCTGGGATTTTTGTTTGTTTGTTTGTTTGTTTTAGAGACAGGGTCTCACTCTGTCACCCAGGCTGGAGTGCATTGGTGTGATCTTAGCTCATTACAACCTCTGCCTCCCAGGCTCAAGCAATCCTCCAACCTTAACCTCCAAAAGAGCTGGGACTACAGGCATGCGCCACCACACCAGGCCAATTTTTGTATTTCTTGTAGAGTCAGGGTTTTACCATGTTGCCCAGACTGGTCTAGAACTCCTGGACCTAAGCAATCCACCCGTCTTGGCCTTCCAAAGTGTTGGGATTACAGGTGTGAGCCACTATTCCTGGCTGTAATTCTGTTTTAAGTTCTTTGAGGAATCTTCACGTTGCTTTTCACAATAAGTGAACTAATTTACATTCCCACTGGTAGTGTATAAGCTTTCTTTTCTCTCCACAACCTCGCCAGCATCTGTTATTTTTTAACTTTTACATAATAGCTATTCTGACAGGTATGAGATGGTATCTCATGTGGTTTTGATTTGCATTTCTCTAATGATTAGTGATGTTGAGCATTTTTTCATGTTTGTGGGCTACATGTATGTCTTCTTTGAAAAGTGTCTGTTCATGCCCTTTGCCTACTTTTTAATAGGTTTATTTGTTTTTTAGCTTATAAATTTAAGTTTCTTATAGACCTATTATTTCACCTTTGTTGGATGCATAAATGCAAATATTTTCTCCCATTCTGTAGGCTGTCTGTTTATTCTGTTGATAGTTTCTTTTGTTGTACAGAAGCTCTTTAGTTTAATTAAGTCCCATTTGTCAAATTTGTTTTTGTTGCAATTGCTTTTGGCATCTTTATCATGAAATCTTTGCCAGGTCCTATGTCCAGATAACCTATTTCCTAGGTTAACTTTCAGGGTTTTTTACAGTTTTAAGTTTTACATTTAAATCATTAATTGGGGGGGCGGAGCAAGATGGCCGAATAGGAACANTATATTGCCAACATGTTTCAAGTAAAAAACAGTTCCAACAATGTGTATCTAAAAAATTCAGCTGTTTATTAAACATTTTCTTGCCTTGCCTTTAGTTACCCATATTCTTTTTCTTTTTTTCTCTAAACAACATGGCTTCTCAGAAACCTTGCTTTAATAATGAATGCTTAGCTCCTAAAATATTGTCTATCCCACTAAAACTACCTTGAACATTTTCAGATATCAGATAAAGGGTATAAAAGATGTAATTATCAGACAATCTTCATAATACGAGCTTTGGTTCTTCTGGATGTGAGAATTTACGCTGCAAATCTTAGATCTACAAATAAGCATCATCTCCATAGAAACTTCAGGGGCTGATGTTGTTAATGGTTATTAAAACCCTAAGGATCATACAAACTCATTTAAAAAATGGCCAGCTTCGTTGACCTAGCAAATGACACTAGGCAATGGGTAAAATCAAGCTGAAGTTTAGAACTAAAAACTAGTTAACAATGTAAGGTTTTGTTTATAATTCTAAATAAATAAATTAGAAAGAAAAAATGTTAATGACAAATCATACAGAAAAAAATAAATTGAGACTTTTATTATTGTTGCTTTAAAGCATATGTAAGACTTTTTTCTTCTGCATCTGACAGTTTTAAGTACATATATATTGTCATTTATACTATAACAACCATAACAATGTTGTTTAATAATAAAAAGAAAGCATAAAATCTTCATGTCATTGAAACTTTCATTTGCAATCTTTGCTGTCTATTTTTACTAAATCTTTTCTGGGATTAATAGAAAACTATTTGTGATGATCTTGACAGTTCAGGTGCAAAAAAGACATTATTAAGGCAGATATTACTGTCATTGCTCCTCTATGGGTATGAAAAGATAATGAGTGAATATGCTAAAAGAAACAAAAAAGGGGGGAATCTATTGGTGGGAATTACTTTATTCACTAATGTCAATTGATAATACATCCCTACGAACTAATTCTGTAGCCCGTCAAGGAATTTTGCTGGAGAAAGGAATCCTTCTGGGCTCGGTTACTGCAGTGCGTTTTTGTGTTAGATTCCTGTAGCTGTTGCTCTATTATGCAGTGGGGCTGCCTCTATAAATGCTACTTGGAAAGTTCTTGATAAAACAATGAAGGAAGTGAAGCAAATGCTAAAATGTCAAGCAGACCTGAGTTCTTGTACCAGATCTTTTAGAAATTAGATGTGTGTGCCACATTTTCTTAATCCAGTCTGTCACAGATGGACATTTGGGTTGATTCCAAGTCTTTGCTATTGTGAATAGTGCCACAATAAACATACGTGTGCATGTGTCTTTATAGCAGCATGATTTATAATCCTTTGGGTATATACCCAGTAGTGGGATGGCTGGGTCATATGGTACATCTAGTTCTAGATCCTTGAGGAATT
>NW_016811032.1:3762-25100 GCF_001698545.2 Rhinopithecus bieti | reverse complement strand
AAAAAAAAAAAAAAAAAAAAAAAAAAAAAAAAAAATAAATAAATAAATCATTAATTGATCTTACATTGATTTTTGTATACGATGTAAAGAAGCAGTCCTGCATATGCCTAGCCAGTTATCCAAGCACAATTTATTGAAAAGAGAGGCTTTTCCACATAGCTCACAAAATGATAAATTTCTATTTGAGTTTCTGAGCCTTGTTTCCTTTTCCATTATAGCATGTAAAGGACACTAAACTTTCCAAGACTTTTATTTATATTTATAATTCCATATGGAAATAATCTGCATCAAGTTTGGTGCTAAAATATGAGTTAATTTTCAGTAAATTTTGTTATTTGCTTTAATTTTTTTGTGTACCATTCCATATATTCAGCATTATTGAGTTATATATGCAATTTACTAAAATGACTAGATATTTTGGGGTTCCTTAGATTTTATCATAGAGACACAATTCTAAACTGCTTTATTATCTTATATTTAATTCACAGAAACTAAAATGCATTATGTCACCAGATGAGAACTTCATGAGTAGTGAACAGAGAATGTCAGGTTCTACAAATGGCAGCTCAACCAATCCATCTAATTTTTTTCATGGGAGTAAGGTGTGGGTATATCTCTCAACTGAGGGCCACAGTCATATTGTTCTATATTTTCCAGTAGAGGTATCCTCATAAATGAGACCTGCCAACTGAATCAAAGTTATCCTAACTCAGAACGTTGGAATTTCACTTTAATACTCTCTTCTTCACCTCTTCATTTGTCCAGTCTCAAATCTAGTTAGTTCCCAAGATCATTTTTGCATAGACGATTTGCTATGCTTTTTGCAGTGAGCAAGATACAAAAGCCCTGATCTCCTATAGTTTATAGTGATGTCATTATGTCTCTCAGTTCATAAACTCTACCATCATTCTAATCTAGACACGTTTTGTGTCCTGCATGCAGAGCAGAAATAGATGAATTCAAAATGAACCAAACAATACAAAAGATCAATGAACCCAAAGTTACCTTTTTAAAAGATAAACTATATTGACAAAACTTTAGCTACACTAAGAAAAAAAGAGTGAAAGGCTAAATAAATAAAATCAGAGATTAAAAAGGAGACATTACGACTGATACTGCAAAATTCATAGCATAATTGGTGGCCACTATATGCCACAAATTGGAAAACCAGAAGAAGTGGATTAATTCCTAGACACATGAAACATACCAAGTTTAAATCATGAAGAAATCCAAAACTTGAACAGACCAGTAGCATGTAATGAAATTGAAGCCGTAAGAAAAATTCTTCCAGCAAAGAAAGGCCCAGGAACCAATAACTTCACTGCTGAAATTTACTAAACATTTAAAGAAAACTAATGTCTATCCTACTGAAAATATTCCAAAAAATAGAGGAGGAGGGAATACTTCCAAACTCTTTCTATGAGGAAAATATTCTTTTGCCTGCTACCAAAACCAGGCAAAGATATATAAAAAATAGAAAGCTATAGGCAAATATCATGGCTGCATATTGATGCAAAAAACCTCAACAAAACACTTGCAAACTGAATTTAACAACACATTGAAAAAGTTATTTATTTTGACCAAGTGAAATTTATCCCAGTGATGCAAGGATGGTTCAACACACACAAATAAATTAACGTGATACCACAGAGTGAAGGACAAGAACCTTACGACCATTTCAATTGATGCTGAAAAAGCATTTGATCAATTTAAACATTCCTTCATGATAAAAATCCTCAAAAAATTGGGTATACAAGGAACATACTTCAACATAATGAAAGCCATATACAACAGACTCAATAGCTAATATAATACTGAATGGGAAAATACTGAAAGCTGTTCCCCTAAGATCAGGAACAGGACAAGGATGCCCACGTTTACCACTGTTATTCAACATAGTACTAGAAGTCCTAGCTAGAGCAAGCATACAAGAGAAAGAAATTAAGGGTGTATAAGTTGGAAAGGAAGATGTTAGTAAATATGCTCTTATATTTGGAAAAACTGGATATTCATACGCAGAAGAACGATAGTAGAATCCTATCACTTACCAGATAGAAAAACGAAATCAAATCAAAATGGATTCAAAACTTAAATCTAAAACCTCAAAATATGAAACTACTGAAAGAAAACTTTGGGGAAACTCTCCAGGATATTGGACTGGGCAAAGATTTATTGAATAGTGCCCCACAAGCACAGGCAATGAAAGCAAAAATTGACAAATGTGATCACATAAAATTAACAAACTTCTGCACAGCAATGGAATCTATGCAGAAAGTAAAGAGACAGCCCACAGAATGGGAAAAAAATTGCAAATTACACATATGACAAGGGATAAATAACCAGAATATACATAAAAGGAGCTCAAACAACTAAGAAAAAAATCTATTAATTCAATTAAACATGGGCAAAAGACCTGAGTAGATATTTCTCAAAAGAAGACCTACAAATGGAAAACAGCTAAATGAAAAGATGATCAGCACCATTAATCATCACATAAATGCAAATAGAAATGACAGTAAGATATCTTCTCACCCCAGTTAAAATGGCTTTTATTCAAAACCCATTTTATCAGGCAATAACAAATACTGGCTAGGAAGTGGAGAGAATGAATTGTCTGTACACTGTTAGTGGGAATGTAAATCAGTACAACCACTATGGAGAACAGTTTGCATATTCTTTAAAAAAAAAAAAATAGAGCTACCATACTAGTAAGCAATCCCACTCCTAGGTATATACCCAAAAGAAAGGAAGTGTATATAGTGAAAAGTTTTCTGCACGCCCATGTTTATTGCAGCACTGTTCATAGCAGCCAAGATTTGGAAGGAACCTAAGTGTCCATCAACAGATGAATGGATAAAGAAAATGTGGTATTTATACAAAATGGAGTACTAGTCAGTCATTAAAGAGAATGAGATTCTGTCATTTACAACAACATGAATGAAACTGGGGTTATTATGTTAAGTGAAATAATCCAGGCACAGAAAGACAGACTTTGCATACTCTCATTTATTTGTGGAAGCTACAAGTTGTAATAATTGAATTCATGGAGATAAAGAAAATAAACATGACTACCAGACACTGGGAAGGGTAATGTGGGAGTGGAGGGAGGAAGTTGAGATGGTTAATCAGTACCAAAAAATAGTTAGAAAGAATGAATAAGACTTCGTATTTGTTAGCACAACAGAGTGACTATAGTCAACAATAATTTAATTGTACATATTTAAATAACTATACGAATATAATTGGATTGTTTGAAGCACAAAGGATAAATGCTTGAGGTGATGGATACCCAATTTACTCTGACCTGATTATTATGTATTGCATGTCAGTATCAAAATATTTTATGTAACACATAAATATATACACATATTATCTATCCACAGAAAATAAATAAAAAGAAATCTAGACTCTTCCTAGTCATCTCTATTTGCTAATTCCTCAGAAAGACATGCAGAATTTGTATCCTGGTTTTGCTTTATACAAGCAGCAGGCCTATTCATACTGAGTGATCTCATCTAGAAACTACCTTTGCCTCCAGTCCCAGTCCCTTAGTGGGCCTCCTCCAGGCAATTTTCTAGCTAAGAAGCCCTAGGAGTTTGTCCTTACCTTCCCACTCCTCCTCAACTAACAACTCTTATAAGCACCAGGAAGCACTTATGTAAATAGCTCTTCATCAAATTCCATCTTGAAACAGAATTGTTATGATTCCAAATCCATTTCCCTGCCCACTTCCTAACATATGTCTTTAATTTCACTTATCTGAGAGCACCATGAGTAAGCATGCTGTTTTGCAGATAAACTTGTGTAAGATGATTAGAAAATTATATTTTGTCTTAGAGCAGTTATAAGTCACAGAGAAGACTTTCCTCAAATTTTCAAATAACTTCACTCTTTCTGCCCTTTTACTAATTTATTTCAACAATGGTTAAATGGTATTTATTTTATTGATATTTATTTTAACTGTTTCTATACTCATAATTTCCTTAATATCTAGCTCAGAATATAGGAAATTGATTAAATTCTGTCTCATAGATTAAGACAGAGCCTGATTATACATTTCCAACCTCTTCCTGAACCAAGGACTTTCACTAAATTAAGAGATCAATTGTGGGCTATTTTCATGTGATACCACTTCAACTGGCAAGAAATAGGGGAAAAATTAGTACATCCACTGATGGTTTTGTATATACAATGTCAACTAGTCAACTTAATAGAAAATATAAGTGACATGTATCTACTTGTATTTTAGGAAACAGATATGTGAGAAAAGTAAGGTTACTAATTGGAAGCAGGTGAAAATTTTCAATAAATTGTTTAAGAAAAGCAACAGATATACCTACTTTCAAACCTGTCTGCTTAGTAACAGAGATTCATTTTTAAACTTTATTTTAGGTTTGGGGGTACCTGTGAGGGTTTGTTACATAGGTAAACATGTGTCATGGGGGTTTGTTATACAGATTATTTCATCACCCAGGTATTAAGCCCAGTACCCAATAGTTACCTTTTCTGCTCCTCTGCCTCCTCCCACCCTCTCCTCTCAAGTAGGCCTCAGTGTCTGTTGTTTCCTTCTTTGTGTTCATACATTCTTATAATTTAGCTCTCACTTATAAGTGAGAACATGTGGTATTTGGTTTTCTGTTACCGTGTTAGTTTGCTACAGATAATAGTCTCCAGCTACATCCATGTTCCCGCAAAAAATGTGATCTTTTAGTTACGGTTGCATAGTATTTCATGGTGTAAGTGAACCACATTTTCTTTATTCAATCTGTCATTGATGGGCATTTAGGTTGATTCCATGTATTTGCCATCATGAATAGTGCTGCAATGAACATCCACATGCATGTGTCTTTATGCTATAATGATTTCTATTTCTCTGGGTATATACGCAGTAATGGGATTGCTGGGTCAAATGGTAGTTCTTTTAGCTCTTTAAGGAATCACCATACTGCTTTCTACAAGGATTGAACTTATTTACACTCCCACCCACAGTGTATATGTGTTTCCTTTTCTCTGCAACCTTGCCAGCATCTGTCATTTCTTGACTTTTTCATAATAATCATTCTAACTGGTGTGAAATGGTATCTCATTATGGTTTTGATTAGCATTTCCGTAATGATCAGTGATATTGATCTTTTTTCATATGTTTGTTGGCCACATGTATGTCTTCTTTTGAGAAGTGTCTGTTCATGTCCTTTGCCCACTTTTTAATGTGATTTTTTGTTTTTTTCTTTGTAAATTTGTTTAAATTCCTTATAGATACTGGATATTAGACGTCTGTCAGATGCAGACTTTGAGATATTTTCTCCTATTCTTTAGGTTGCTTGATTACTCTGTTGATAGTTTCTTTTTGTTGTGCAGAGGCTCTTAAGTTTAATTAGAGCATACTTTTCAATTTTTGCTTTTTTGTAATTGCTTTTGGTTTCTTTGTCGTGAAATTTTCGCCCATCCCTATGTCCATAATTTTTAATTGGAGAAACGTATAGCAAATGAGGGGAACTGTGAACACATTGTCCACCTACATCACAAGGATGGAGTGGGTATGTAAATCAATGCAAAGGCATTTAAACATGTCTAGTAATTGTAACGGGTAGATGTATAAATGATGGAAATTCTCAAACTGTATTTTACATCTCATTCATACTGAAGTCAAAAGTGTTAAATTATAGTTACAGATCTGCTACTTACTTGAATAAAATGTATTACATTTTAGTATTCTAAGAAAGTATTTAACTGTAAATTTTATTTTCATCCAGAAAATTGTTTCTGGAAGAACACTATAATATTCTGACCATCAACACACTTTCATTGTTCATTATAATATTAATTCATCAATAAAACTCAATAAATGAGAATGTGTTATCATTATGTACAGATATGTCCTGAGTACTGAGGGTGAGTGAAAGGAAAGGCACAGAGATAGCAAGACAGCTCTTGCTCTCCAGGAACGTACGGTTTGTTAAAAGAGACAGTCAACTCACTATGGCAGAAAGCACACACATATGAAAGAAATGTCATAAAAGATAGCAAGAAACATGGTATTGGATTAACTTGCCTTTTTTAGTAAAGTTATTTATGTATATGTTATTCATCTATATCATACTAGAGTCTATACACTTTGAGGACAGAAGATGAGTATTATATTTTTTATTTCCAACAGTGCCTTTTGTATAGCTGGCAGTTGGTAAATATACATTGAATTGTAAACCATACTCTAATAGTGTGTGCTTGAAACAGGTCCATAGTAATGCTGCTATCTGTGGATTAAACATTCTAAGTGTGTTTATTTAAATGTGCATAAAAATAAACAAGTAAGTATATTACCTGTATTAGTCTGTTTTCATGCTGCTGATAACGACATACCCAAGACTGGGTAATTTATAAAGAAAAAGAGGTTTAATGAACTCACAGTGTAGTTGGGGAGGCCTCAAAATCATGGCAGAAGGTTAAAGGCACATCTTACATGGCAGCAGACAAGAGAGAATGAGAACCAAGTGAAAGGGGTTTCTCCTTATAAAACAATCAGATCTCATGAAACTTATTCACTACCATGAGAACAGTATGGGGAAACTGCCCCCGTGATTCAATTATCTCCCACCAGTCCCTCCCACAACATGTGGGAATTATGGGAGTACAATTCAAGATGACATTTGTGTGGGGACACAACCAAACCATATCATTACCTTTTGAAATACTTTTTAAGACATAAGTAGGGAAAACTTTAAAAAAATAAAATTAATTGCTACCAATCAATATTTAGCTAGTTACTTTCTCTGTCTAGACCTCACTTTTTCCAGTTGGGTCCATCAAGTTCTAGTATTGTGTGATTCCTCTCTTGACTATATTTTCTCCACAAAGTACTTCATTTCCTTGCTTAGAAAATTTTCTTAAACTCTGGATAACATTCAGTACTTTCTTAACATAGTAAATAATATGCCACACCTCCCAGTCTCATCATCACACTTCAGTTGAGTTTTCTTATCACCACTCTACTTAATCTGTTATTGCAAATGTTAACAATGACCTCCATTTTATTAAATCAAATGGATACCTCTCTGTTCTCAACTTCTAAGTCTCTAAGCAGCATCCAATAAATTGTTGATCACTGTATTATTCTTTAAATTCGGTATTCATTTGGTCTCCATGACACCACGCTCTTTTGGTTTTCCTTCTAGTTCTCTGGATTCTACTCTTCAGATTTCTCTTTTTGGTCCTGCTTCTTCTGACTGAGTGACTCACACTTATTCCTGGAATGTCTGCTAATTTACATCTGTACTTTTAAAATATAGTTAATTTTTTAAATTGACCAATAAAAATTGTATATGCTTATCATGTAAAACCTGTGTTATGAATTATGCATACATTGTGGAGTGGCTAAATAGAGCTAATTAGCATATAGATTACCTCATATGCTATTACTTTTATGATAAGAACACATAAAATCTATTCTTTTAGTGATTTTCAGGAAAGCTAATAAGTTGTTATTAACTATAGTTGCACTCTTATGTTCATTACACTCCCAAGTTCATTGCAGCATTATTCACAATAGTCAAGATATGGAATAAACCTACGTGTCCATTAACAGACGAATGGATACAGAAAATATATATACACAATTAATATATACACATATGAAAATATATATACACATATGAAAATATATATATGCTATAGTCACCATGTTGTATTGTAGATCTTTAGAATTTATTCCTTCTGTCTAACTTAAATTTTGTATTATTTGACAAATATCTTCCCAAGTCTCTACTCACCAACACCTGAAAACCACCCTAATACTTTCTGCTTCTGTGACTAACTTTTTTAGATTCCACATATAAGTAACATTGTGAAGTGTCTGTCTTTCTGTGCATAGCTTCTTTCTTTTAACATAAATTTTAAGTCCTACAGATTCATCCATGTTGTCGCAAATGACAAGGTTTCCTCATTTTAAAGGCTAAATAGTATTCCATCGTGTATATGTATTTTCTTTATCCATTCATCTGTAGATGGACACTTAGGTTTATTCCATATCTTGATTATTGTGAATAATGCTGCAATGAACATGGTAGGGCAGATATCTCTTCAAGATATTGATTTCATTTGTTTTGAAAGTATACCCCATAGTGGAATTGTGGGACCATACAGTAGTTCTATGTTTAAATTTTGAGAAATATCTGTACTGTTTTCCCTAATAGCTCTACTAATTTACATTCCCATCAACAGTGAGCAAAGGCTCTCTTTTCTCCACATTCTCACCAACACGTATTTTCATCTTTTCATTATAGCTATTCCAAAAGGTGGGAGGTGATATCACACTGTGGTTTTAATTTGCATTTACACAATAATTAGAGTTTAAGCATTTTTAAAAATACAACTGTTGGCCATTTGTATGCCTATTTTGAGAAATGTCTTTTCAGGCCCTTTGCTCATTTTTTTAATTGGGTAGTTTGTTTTCTTGCTATTGAGTTGAATTTCTTATAAATTCTTAGGTACTAACCCTTTATCAGATGTATAGTTTATAAATATTTTTTCCCATTTTATAGGTTGTCTCTTTACTCTGTTTCCTTTGATACTCAGAAGTCTTTTTAGTTTGTTGTAATCATATTTGTCTACTTTTGCTTTTGTCATCTGGGCTGTTGGAGTGAGGTCAAAGAAATTATTGTCCAGACCAATGCATGAGCCTTCTTCTCTAAGTTTTCTTCTAGTAGCTTTACATTTTCAGGTCTTATATTTAAGTCTTTAATCTATTATATTTGATTTTTGTATATAGTTTGATATAAGACCCTAAGTTTATTCTTCTTTATGTAAATATCCAGCTTTCCCAATACAATTTATTTAAGAGACTAACATTTCCCTATCCCATGTTCTTGCAACTTTAGTTGAAAATCAATAAACCTTAATTATATGGATTTATTTTTGGATTTTCTATTTTGTTCCATTGATCTATGTGTCTGTTTTAGTGCCAATATGATGCTGTTTCAATTCCTATCATTGTATAGTATATTTTGAAGTCAGGTAGTGTAATATCTTCAGCTTTACTATTTTTGCTTAAGGTTGTATTGACTATACAAGGTTTTATGTGGTTCCATACAAATTTTAAAATTCTTTTCTATTTGGGGAAAAAAAATGTCATTAGAATTTTGATACGAATTGCATTGAATCCACAGATTTCTGTGGGTAGTAATGGTATTTTGACAATATTAATTCTTTCAATCCATTAACATAGGATATCTCTCAATTTAGTTGTGTATTCTTCATTTTCTTTCATCAGTGTTTCATAGTTTTCAGCATATGGGTCTTTCACTTCCTTGGTTAAATATATTGATAAGTAATTTATTATTAACTTTTTTTTAGTCTTTGGAAATGGGATTGTTTTCTTGAATTCTTTTTTTTAAAGAATAAAATGAAGATATTTTCTTAGTACAAGTGTATACATGTGCAAACTTGTTACTAACAAAATAAGGAGGAAATACTCATGACAATTATATTTCTCATTTCTTCAACTGGTCTCATGGTCAAAGATAGTTTGATGATAACTTCTACTATCCATTCTGTATTCTCTTTGCCTTCAGCAAGCACCTCAGCAGATCATTCTTTTTTACCTGGTAGGTTGACCCAAACCTTCATTTCCAAAGTTTCTGGGCCATTTGTAGTCCTGCCTGGATTGGGCTTTTATAGTTTCCCATTGACCTTAATCACATGGCATAATAATACTAACAGACGACCTAAGGAATCTCCTGTATTCCACGCATACGCTTCTGTTACCTCCATTGTGAAGTAGTAGAATGACTTTATCTTAATCTTCTGGGTCAATCACCCCAGCCAATACTGTAACTCCCTTCTTAGCCTATTGACTTAGGAGGAGCCCAAAGTGTCCAGGTGGCAATCTTAACTTCTAGTTTAATGGAATCGTTGTCATGTATCCTGGTGACAGTGTTACTCCTTCTGAAACTAACACCTCTCAGCCAGCAGAATGTAATGTCATGAGAACAGGAAGCAAAATTTTAGTTAGTAGGTCACTAGAGGATATGGTGAGTGGTGTCATTTCCACTTCCACTCCTTGATTCCCTGGACCTGTAAATCCTGTCTATGGGAGGAACAGTACCACATATTGGAAGCTGATTCAGAGCATGCGCAGCCTTCTGGAGAACTTTTCCCCAGTCCTGCAAAGTATTGTCAATTGCTTGGCATTGTAATAGTGACTTAAAAGACCATTCCACCATTCTATCAATCCAGCTGCTTTAGGATGATGGGGAACATGGTAAAACCTGTGAAATCCATGAGCATGAGCATGAGCTTACTGCTTCATTTCTTTAGCCATTAAGTGAGTGACTTGGTCAGAAATAATGCTATGTGGAATACCATGACAGTGGATAAGTCATTCTGTGAATCCATGGATGGTAGTCTTGGAAGGAGCACTGCATGCAGGATAGGCAAACCCATATCTGGAGTAAGTATCTATTCCAGTTAGGACAAACCTCTTCCCTTTCCATGATGGAAAAGGTCCAATATAATCAATCTGCCACCAAGTAGCTGGCTGATCACCCTAAGGAATGGTGCCATATCGAGGGCTCAGTGTTGGTCTCTGCTGCTGGCAAATTGGGCATCCAGCAGTGGCTGTAGCCAGGTCAGCCTTAGCGAGTGGAAGTCCATGTTGCAGAGCCCATGTGTAACATCTATCCCTTCAACTATGGCCACTTTGTTCATGAGTCCATTGGGCAACGACAAGGGTGATTGGAGGAAGAGCCTGAGTTGTGTCCACAGAATGAGTCATCCTTTCCACTTGATTATTAAAATCCTCCTCTGTTGAGTTCAACCTTTGGTGAGCACTCACTCAAGCAGTTCACAGTTTTTTACCACTCAGAGAGGTCCATTCGCATACCTCTTCCCCAAATTCCTTTGTCACCAATTTTCCAGTGATGCTTCTTCCAAGTCCCTGACTTTACAGCCAAACTATAAGCTACAGATGTGTGATCGGTATATTGTCGCACATCTGACCTTGTCTTCTTCCAAGCAAAATGCACAAGGAGGTGCACTGCTTGAAGTTCTGCCCACTGGGAAGATTTCCCTCTGCCACTGTCCTTCAGGGATGTCCTGGAAAGGGGCTGTAGTGCTACAGTAGTCCACTTTTAAGTGGTGCCTGTGTATCATGGAGAGCCATCTGTAATCCAGGCCCTAGTCTTCTCTTCCTCTGGTAATTGATCATAGGGAACTCCCAGTGAGTCCATCAGTGCAGGCTAGGCTAGGGGAGAAAAGGAAGGGTAACAGGAGTGGAGACCATGGGCACTGGAGCCACTTTCTCATATAACTTGTGCCTTCAGGACCTGCTGGAGCCCAGTCACTTATATACCACTTCCATTTGATGATGGCATGCTGCTGTGCATGGCCCACTTTATGACTGTATGGGTCAGAAAGCACCCAGTTCATGATAGGCAGTTTAGGTTGCATGGTGACTTGATGACCCATAGCCAAACATTCATTTCCTACCAAAGCCCAGTAACAGCCCAAGAGTTGTCTTTCAAAAGGAGAGTAGTTATCTGCAGAAGATGGCAGGGCTTTGCTCCAAAATCCTAGAGGGCTCTGCTGTGATTCACCTATGGGGACCTGCCAGAGGCTCCAAACAGCATCTCTATCTGCCACTGACACCTCAAACACCATTGGATCTGGTGAGTCATATGGTCCAAGTTGCAGAGCAACTTGCACAGCAGCCTGGACCTGTTGCAGAGCCTTCTCCTGTTCTGGACCCCACTCAAAACTGAGAGCCTTATGTCACTCATTAAATGGGCTGGAGTAACATACTCAAATGAGGAATGTGTTGCCTCCAAAATTCAAATAGGCCCACTAGGCCTTGTGCCCCTTTCTTGGTTGTATGAGGGGCAAAATGCAGCAACTTATCTTCACCTTAGATGGAATATCTCATCAGGCTCTGCACCACCAGTCCCCTAGAAATTTTACTGAGGTACACGGTCCTTGAATTTTAGTCGGATTTATTTTCCATTCTCTGGCACACAAATGTCTTACCAGTAAGTCCAGTGTGTTTGCTACTTGTTGCTCACTGAATCCAATCAGCATAATGTCATCAATGTAATGGAATAGTGTAATATATTATGGAAGGGAAAATTGATCAAGGTCTCTCCAAACAAGATCATGACCCAAAGCCAGAGAGAGTTGATATACCCCTGAGGTACAGCAGTAAAGGTGTATTACTGATCTTGTCAGCTGAAGGCAAATTGCTTCTGGTGCGCCTTATAGACAAAATGGGGAAAGACATTTGCCAAATCAATGGCTGCATATCAGGTACCAAGAGATGTGTTAATTTGCTCAAGCAGTGAAACCACATCTAGTACAGCAGCTGTAATTGGAGTCACCACTTGGTTAAGTTTACGATAATCCACTATCATACTCCAAGAACCATCTGTCTTCTGCACAGGTCAAAGGGAAAGTTGAATGAGGATGTGGTGGGAATCACCATCCCTGCATCTTCCAAGTCCTTAATGGTGGCACTAATCTCAGTTTTTTAGTTTTCTGTATATGCGTCTTTCACTTCCTTGGTTAAATAAATGGCTAAGTAATTTATTTTAATTTTTTAATGCTTGGGATTTTTTTGATTTACTATTTTTTTCTACATAGAGGCAGCTCTAATGGCTTCCATTTGGTCTTTCCCACCATAATAGACCTCACCCTACCAGTCAGGGAGCCAATATCGGGATTCTGCCAGTTGCTAAGTATGTCTTTGCCAACTATGCATTGTGGCACTGGAGAAATGATCATAGGATAAGTCTGGGGACACACTGGACCCACTATAAGTCAGACCTGAGCTAAAATTTTATTAATTACCTGAACTCCATAAGAGCTTACTTCAACTGGAGGACCACAGTGACGTTTTGGGTCCCATGGAATCAATATCAGCTGAAAGCCAATGTCCAGTAGTCCCAAAATGTCTGATCATTTCCCATTCCTCAATGTATAGTTACCCTGGTAAAAGGCCAGAGGTCTCTTTCAGGAAGGACGAGAGAGAGATTAACAGCACAAATTGTTCGTAGTATAGTGGGATCCCTCCTCAAAGGGACCTGGCCTCCCCTTCATTCAAGGGGTTTTGGGTCTGTAAACTCGTTCAAGACTGAAACTTGATTGAGGGGCCACAATTCTCTGTTTTGTAGTTCAAATTCGTTTTTTGTCCACTTGACCTGGAAGTTTTCTGCTTATATAAATTAAGTAAGAATGAAGTAGGCTTCCTATCAATTTCATTTCTAGGAACACCATGATTAATTAGCCAATGCCAGAACTCTACATGACTCAGATTATTCTGATTGTTGCTTTGCCACTGTTGTCCATTAAGGTAATTATGCCCACCTTGCATTTGACAGTTGAGTGCCACCACTTGTCCCCTGCCACCTTGGGATCCAATTATTCCCATTGCATTTAAATTTTGTAGTTGAGTGATTGTGGTTCCCACTGTAAAATCTGGCATACAGAGAGGATCAATCACAGAGCTCTTCAAGGATGCAGGTTCTGCCCTCACATATTTATTTTGCAAAACATTGGTAAAGGATGTGTCTTCTGGACACTCCTAGCTGAGACGAGTAGGTCTAAAGTGACTAATCCATTGCACCATATCAATCTCCCTAAGCCTTTGGATTCCTTCCTCTATATTAAACCAAGAGATATCAGGCATTTCCAGCTCACTCACAGTGGGCCATCTTTTGATCCATATTGCAGCTAACTAAGCAAATAAACTATTAGAACCTTTTTTATCTCCCCATACTGTGGCATTAAATGGAGAACTTCTGCTTAGTGGGCCCAAATCATTAAATTCAGCCTGAGCCAACTTTATGTTCCCTCCACCACTATCCCACAAACTCAATATTCATTCCCATGCTTGTTCTCCAGATTTCTGCTTATATAAATTAGAACTAAANATCTGGAGTAAGTATCTATTCCAGTTAGGACAAACCTCTTCCCTTTCCATGATGGAAAAGGTCCAATATAATCAATCTGCCACCAAGTAGCTGGCTGATCACCCTAAGGAATGGTGCCATATCGAGGGCTCAGTGTTGGTCTCTGCTGCTGGCAAATTGGGCATCCAGCAGTGGCTGTAGCCAGGTCAGCCTTAGCGAGTGGAAGTCCATGTTGCAGAGCCCATGTGTAACATCTATCCCTTCAACTATGGCCACTTTGTTCATGAGTCCATTGGGCAACGACAAGGGTGATTGGAGGAAGAGCCTGAGTTGTGTCCACAGAATGAGTCATCCTTTCCACTTGATTATTAAAATCCTCCTCTGTTGAGTTCAACCTTTGGTGAGCACTCACTCAAGCAGTTCACAGTTTTTTACCACTCAGAGAGGTCCATTCGCATACCTCTTCCCCAAATTCCTTTGTCACCAATTTTCCAGTGATGCTTCTTCCAAGTCCCTGACTTTACAGCCAAACTATAAGCTACAGATGTGTGATCGGTATATTGTCGCACATCTGACCTTGTCTTCTTCCAAGCAAAATGCACAAGGAGGTGCACTGCTTGAAGTTCTGCCCACTGGGAAGATTTCCCTCTGCCACTGTCCTTCAGGGATGTCCTGGAAAGGGGCTGTAGTGCTACAGTAGTCCACTTTTAAGTGGTGCCTGTGTATCATGGAGAGCCATCTGTAATCCAGGCCCTAGTCTTCTCTTCCTCTGGTAATTGATCATAGGGAACTCCCAGTGAGTCCATCAGTGCAGGCTAGGCTAGGGGAGAAAAGGAAGGGTAACAGGAGTGGAGACCATGGGCACTGGAGCCACTTTCTCATATAACTTGTGCCTTCAGGACCTGCTGGAGCCCAGTCACTTATATACCACTTCCATTTGATGATGGCATGCTGCTGTGCATGGCCCACTTTATGACTGTATGGGTCAGAAAGCACCCAGTTCATGATAGGCAGTTTAGGTTGCATGGTGACTTGATGACCCATAGCCAAACATTCATTTCCTACCAAAGCCCAGTAACAGCCCAAGAGTTGTCTTTCAAAAGGAGAGTAGTTATCTGCAGAAGATGGCAGGGCTTTGCTCCAAAATCCTAGAGGGCTCTGCTGTGATTCACCTATGGGGACCTGCCAGAGGCTCCAAACAGCATCTCTATCTGCCACTGACACCTCAAACACCATTGGATCTGGTGAGTCATATGGTCCAAGTTGCAGAGCAACTTGCACAGCAGCCTGGACCTGTTGCAGAGCCTTCTCCTGTTCTGGACCCCACTCAAAACTGAGAGCCTTATGTCACTCATTAAATGGGCTGGAGTAACATACTCAAATGAGGAATGTGTTGCCTCCAAAATTCAAATAGGCCCACTAGGCCTTGTGCCCCTTTCTTGGTTGTATGAGGGGCAAAATGCAGCAACTTATCTTCACCTTAGATGGAATATCTCATCAGGCTCTGCACCACCAGTCCCCTAGAAATTTTACTGAGGTACACGGTCCTTGAATTTTAGTCGGATTTATTTTCCATTCTCTGGCACACAAATGTCTTACCAGTAAGTCCAGTGTGTTTGCTACTTGTTGCTCACTGAATCCAATCAGCATAATGTCATCAATGTAATGGAATAGTGTAATATATTATGGAAGGGAAAATTGATCAAGGTCTCTCCAAACAAGATCATGACCCAAAGCCAGAGAGAGTTGATATACCCCTGAGGTACAGCAGTAAAGGTGTATTACTGATCTTGTCAGCTGAAGGCAAATTGCTTCTGGTGCGCCTTATAGACAAAAATGGGGAAAGACATTTGCCAAATCAATGGCTGCATATCAGGTACCAAGAGATGTGTTAATTTGCTCAAGCAGTGAAACCACATCTAGTACAGCAGCTGTAATTGGAGTCACCACTTGGTTAAGTTTACGATAATCCACTATCATACTCCAAGAACCATCTGTCTTCTGCACAGGTCAAAGGGAAAGTTGAATGAGGATGTGGTGGGAATCACCATCCCTGCATCTTCCAAGTCCTTAATGGTGGCACTAATCTCAGTTTTTTAGTTTTCTGTATATGCGTCTTTCACTTCCTTGGTTAAATAAATGGCTAAGTAATTTATTTTTAATTTTTTAATGCTTGGGATTTTTTTGATTTACTATTTTTTTCTACATAGAGGCAGCTCTAATGGCTTCCATTTGGTCTTTCCCACCATAATAGACCTCACCCTACCAGTCAGGGAGCCAATATCGGGATTCTGCCAGTTGCTAAGTATGTCTTTGCCAACTATGCATTGTGGCACTGGAGAAATGATCATAGGATAAGTCTGGGGACACACTGGACCCACTATAAGTCAGACCTGAGCTAAAATTTTATTAATTACCTGAACTCCATAAGAGCTTACTTCAACTGGAGGACCACAGTGACGTTTTGGGTCCCATGGAATCAATATCAGCTGAAAGCCAATGTCCAGTAGTCCCAAAAATGTCTGATCATTTCCCATTCCTCAATGTATAGTTACCCTGGTAAAAGGCCAGAGGTCTCTTTCAGGAAGGACGAGAGAGAGATTAACAGCACAAATTGTTCGTAGTATAGTGGGATCCCTCCTCAAAGGGACCTGGCCTCCCCTTCATTCAAGGGGTTTTGGGTCTGTAAACTCGTTCAAGACTGAAACTTGATTGAGGGGCCACAATTCTCTGTTTTTGTAGTTCAAATTCGTTTTTTGTCCACTTGACCTGGAAGTTTTCTGCTTATATAAATTAAGTAAGAATGAAGTAGGCTTCCTATCAATTTCATTTCTAGGAACACCATGATTAATTAGCCAATGCCAGAACTCTACATGACTCAGATTATTCTGATTGTTGCTTTGCCACTGTTGTCCATTAAGGTAATTATGCCCACCTTGCATTTGACAGTTGAGTGCCACCACTTGTCCCCTGCCACCTTGGGATCCAATTATTCCCATTGCATTTAAATTTTGTAGTTGAGTGATTGTGGTTCCCACTGTAAAATCTGGCATACAGAGAGGATCAATCACAGAGCTCTTCAAGGATGCAGGTTCTGCCCTCACATATTTATTTTGCAAAACATTGGTAAAGGATGTGTCTTCTGGACACTCCTAGCTGAGACGAGTAGGTCTAAAGTGACTAATCCATTGCACCATATCAATCTCCCTAAGCCTTTGGATTCCTTCCTCTATATTAAACCAAGAGATATCAGGCATTTCCAGCTCACTCACAGTGGGCCATCTTTTGATCCATATTGCAGCTAACTAAGCAAATAAACTATTAGAACCTTTTTTATCTCCCCATACTGTGGCATTAAATGGAGAACTTCTGCTTAGTGGGCCCAAATCATTAAATTCAGCCTGAGCCAACTTTATGTTCCCTCCACCACTATCCCACAAACTCAATATTCATTCCCATGCTTGTTCTCCAGATTTCTGCTTATATAAATTAGAACTAAATTCAAGCAGTTCTTTTGGAGTGCAGCAAGTTCTGTGGATGTTCAAATCTCTTACATGAAAGGGCATAGTATTTGCATATAATCTATGCACATCTTCCCATATACTTTAAATCATCTCTAGATTACATATAATAGCTAATAAAATGTAAATGATATGTAAAAAGTTATTATACTGTATTGTTTAGGAAATATTGACAAGGAAAAAGTCTGTAAATGTTCGGTACAGATGCAACCATCTCTTTTTTTAAATATTTTGTTCCACAGTTGGTTAAAGTCATGGATGTGGAATCCATGAATATGAAGGTCTGACTACAATTTTAATTTCTCTGTTAAAAGTTTCTTATTGTGTTATATTATTGTTTTCTTGATTTTATTATTTTTTCTATATATTTTCTTAAAGTTTTTTGAGTTTCTGTAAAACAAGTATTTTCAACATTTTGTCGGGCATTTAATACATCTACATTTCTTTAGGGTCAGTTACTGGTACTTTATTTTGTTCCTTTTGTGATGTTATGCTTCCCTAATTGTCCTTGATCCTTATGGCAATACAAGGGTATTTGCACACTGAAAGATGTAGGGATTTATTCCAGTATTTGCAGATTGGCTTTGTTTGGGAAAGCCCTTTACCAGTCAGCCAATCCAGAGATCTGGGAAGCCTATCTGGCATGATTTACAGGTGGGCTTGCTACTTGGGATTTTGGGCAGGCTGGCATGGTGCCTTGGTTAGCAAGTAGGCAGCCTGATGCTTGAGTCTATGGGATTCAGCCTGGATCCTGGATTCACTTGGGTAGACATTTTTATTTGGTCCATGGGAATGGGCTTTGCCCTTCAGTGTGCAGTGGCTAGCCAGTTGCTGGGGTGGACCAGGAGCCTGTGTTCACGGGAACTAGCATAGCACTGAGGGTTAGCATAGAGTCTCTTTATGAGAGTGGGCCTGTGTCCTGGGTCCAAAGGGGTGGCCTGAAGCCTGAGTCTACAGGGGTGGACCTAGAGCCTCAGTTTTTGAGAGCCACCCTGGGACTGGGGTCTACTACAGTAGGCCTGAACCCTAGGTCTGCTGGACCTTGTCTGGACCTGTGTCCATTGGTGTCTGGATCTCTTGGAACTTAACTGGAGCCTGAGGCTACTCTGGCACTGGGGTAGGTGTTGGACCCATGTCTGTAAGAGCCAGTCTGAAGCTTGATATCAATAGTGCTACCTTCGCACCTGGTGCCATGTGGGCTAACCTGGAGCTTGGTGCTTTGTGAATTAGCCTAGAGCTTAGGCCCACAGAAGCAAGCCCAGAAGCTGGGTGTGTTGTGCTATCCTGAAAACTAGCTCTTTAAAGGTTGGCCTGAAACCTGGTTCCACAGGGGCAATTGTGGAGCCTAGGTATATGAGGAGTGGCCCAGTGCTGGGGTCTATGAAGATGACCTTGAACCTTGGGTCTGTTTAACAAGGCCTAAACCTTAGGTCTGCTTAAGTATGGGGCTGCAGGGACTAGCCTGGATTATGGGACTGCAAGGATAGGCCTGGTACTGAGGAGGTCTGGAGACAGTGTTCATGGATTCCAGTCTGTTGCATTAGTCCAGAGACACTGACTTGGCACTTGTGCAGTACTGAAGCCCGGGGCTGTGTGGACCTGTCTGTCTCTGATCTTGTCTGAAACCTGTGTTGGGCATGGATTCTGGGGTCACAGGGGTGACCTGGTGCTGGGTGGGCCTGGAGTCTATGTACAGGGGCCAGCCTGGAGGCTAAGTCAATGTGTGCTGGCCTGATGACTACAGTTAGAGAAGCTGGCCTAAATAATTACGTGGGTCTGAAGCCTGGGGCCCTGTGAGCCATCCTGGTGCTGGAGGTGGTCTATAGTCCAGAGCCAAAAAGGCTGCCCTGGTCCTGGAGGCAGTATAAAGATGAGCATAGAGTCAGAATCTGTGCATTCTGGACTGTTCCTGGGACTGACCCAGCACCACTGGGTACAGCCTGGCAGTGGAGCAGGTCCAGAGACCATGTCTGTCAGGCAAGCCTGGAGCCTGAAGTTATGGGATCCAGCCTACTGATGAAGCCTCAGCCTATAGGTACTTGCCTGAAACTTGGGGCCATTGGGGCCTTCTCAGTACTAGATTTTACTGGAATGGAGCTGATGTTGAGATCCAAGGCAACGTCTCATGCTCCTTTTCTTTCCCTTCCCCCAGGAAGGGAATATCTCTTTTTATGATGTGATGATTCAGAGAAGTAAGGTGAGTAATGTAACACTTTCCTTCCTACTATTTTCTATGTGTCTTTTCTTATTTCTGTGCTACACCCAGTTATTATAATCTCTCACCTGTTTTCCTTGGCTCTTAAGAAGATATTTTTACACATGGATAGTTGTTCAAATTGATGTTTCTGTGGGGAAACAAGTGCTGGAAAGATCTATTCTGCCATCTTATTAATGTCCCAAAACCTATCTGTATTTTCATGCTATGTGATTTCCTAAAATCCAAGGACTCTAAATATCACTATATACCAACGACCCTTGCTTTTATATTGTCATCCAAGAAACCAAGAATACAATACATCTACACAAAACTTCAGGTTTGACATCTCTAGTCAATGCCTAAAATGTCATTGCAAGTTTATCTGTCCCAAACTGAAGTCTAATCTACAGCAATTCTCTTAATTCAGCATTGTATTTCATTTGTATTTTTTCCTCACTGCTTATCTTCAATAAGTTGCTGGCTAAATTAATATAGTGTTCTTCAACAAACACTGTTTTAAAAATGGAATTTATCATAAAATAATTTTATCAGCACACTGACAAGTAACACATTTTTAGTTATGTCACAGTTCTGTTTTCAGCTGTGAAATTTTATTTTTTCAGTTTATATCCTCTGCCAAGAACTGTTTTCCATTCGTTACAAGAATTTTCACCTTTACTTCATTGGGCATGGTTATACTGGCTGCTTTTATTTTAATTATTTTTTTTAAAACGGAGTCTCGCTCTGTTACCCAGGCTGGAGTGCAGTGTTGCAATCTCGGCTAAGTGTAACCTCCGTCTCCCGGGTTCAAGCAATTCTCCTGCCTCAGCCTCTCTAGTAGCTGGGATTACAGGCATGTGCCACCACACCCGGCTAATTTTTGTATTTTTAGTAGAGATGGGGTTTCACCATGTTGGCCAGGCTGGTCTGGAACTTGACAGGTCATCCACCCACCTCGACCTTCCAAAGTGCTGGGATTACAGGCGTGAGCCACTACGCTCCACGTAATAGCTGCTTTAAATGCTTTATTTTATAATGCCATCGTCTGTGTCATCTTAGCATTTACATTTTTTATTTTCTTTTCCATTGAGAATGGGACATATTTTCTTAGTTATTTATATGTTATATAGTGTGGGACTGTATTCTGGACCTTGTTGTGAGATTCCTTGCCTTGTTAAAATTGTCTAGAGAGTATTGTGGGGTTTTCTATTTTTGTTTGTTTTAGGAAGCAATAAACCTGGTACTGTTCAGACTGTATGTTGCTTCACATTTTATATGGGCAATGGAACCAATGTCTCTTCAGTTTTCAAAGTTTTGCAACCCTCATCAGGTCCATCCTTCACATGAGCTTCTCAGTGGTTAGTTTGTATTTTGCATGACATTGTGTATTGCAGTTTAATTCTTGGAGTTTTTGTCATTATAATTTTTGTTTGTTCTCTTTTATATATGTGTTGCTTGGGGATGAGCCTCAACATGTGTTGATTCATATACAGAATTTGGAAAACATTTATTTCTGTCTCCTTCAAGATACTCCCAACACTCTTCAGATCAGAGGGGCTTTTTTTTTTTTTTTTTCCAGGTTGCACTAGATAAAGGCACAGGTTCTCTCTCAGGATTTTAGGTGTCCAGTCTTTCTAATGCCACTGAACCTGTGCAGCCTCTTCTCTAGGACTTTCCTCAGGGAAAGCCCAAGGGAGAGTAAATAGAAAAAAATAAAAATAAAAATAA
>NW_016811032.1:0-1322 GCF_001698545.2 Rhinopithecus bieti | reverse complement strand
AAAAAAAAAAAAAAAAAAAAAAAAAGTAAAAGACATTAATTAAACCCAATATAATGTGATAGATTCAGATTTAAGAAAAGAAATTTAAATAGATTCTCTTTTAGACAGTCACTCTTTGAATAGTAACCAATATTAGGTGAATACAATGCTGATATATATTACTTTACCACTCCTAATTCATTCTCCATATATTCTCTGTTCATGAAGACTGATCTGTATGTCTTACATATTAGAAAACACTTGCTCTCAGTTCCCAGTTTGGTTTGGTCAATGAGATGTGCTAGCAGGAGACCAGAGAACTGGCCATGTTGGTTTCACACTTCTGCCAAAGATAGTTCCTGGCTTGTGGACCTAGGGTACAAAACCATCCCAATTTCCCCAGGAATTTCTCAGTTTTAGCACCTAAAGCCTGACATTCAAGAAACTCTGGGGCTCCATTCAAGCCCCAGAAAAAAAACAAAAACAAAAAACAGATGATTCATCACCATGGGTAAACACCTCCATTTAGTTAGTATAAACCCCAAATATCTGAGACAGGTCTCAGTTAATTTAGAAAGTTTGTTTTGACAATGTCGAAGATACACCCCTGTGACACAGCCTCAGGATATCCTGATAACATGTGTCCAAGGTGATCAAAGCACAGTTTTGTCTTATACATTTGAGAACGACATGAGACATCAATCAACATATGTAAGATGAACATTGGTTCAGTCTGGAAAGGTGAGACAACTCAAAGCAAAGGTGGAACGACTCAAAGTGGGGAGGGTGCTTCCAGGTGATAGGTAGATAAGAGACAAATAGTTGCATTCTTTTGAGTGTCTGATTAACCTCTCCAAAGGAGGCAAATAGATATGCATTTATCTCAGTGAGCGGAGGGGTGACTTTGAAGGGAATGGGAAGCAGGTTTGTCTTAAGCAGTTCCTAACTTGACTTCGCCCTCTAGCTTAGTGATTTTGGGGCCCCAATATTTATTTTCTTTCACATTTTCTCCTATTCTTTTAAAATATTTTGGAGAAAGCATTTTAGAAGAAAATGAGTCTCTGGCCTCAGGCTTCATCTAATCCCTCATGGCTAAGAAGGTTCATTCCTAGATGAATATGTCCAGAGTTATTAGGAAAGCTAATTTTTAACAGGTTGTGAAGTCTCACATCCTATGAAGAGAAAATAGGGGAAGGAAGGGAGAAAAACAACAACAACAAAAAAGAACAATACTGGAAAACTGATATAGGCCACATTATTCTGAAATTCATATATCAGTAGGCAGGTATGAAAGAAGTGGCTTATGTATGTAAGTAGGTTGCTGTTCTTTTCTTTTCTTTCTT